>NC_088206.1:72653174-72984558 GCF_037126465.1 Ornithodoros turicata | reverse complement strand
ATCTGTGCGCATTTTTAGCTCGATCTGAGCACTTTTATTTTTTGGCCGGAAAAAAAGGTAAGCCTAACCCCTTGGGGTTTTTTCGGGTCAAAAATCGAAAGTCCTATTTCTGCACAAATTTTGGGCTCAAATTAAAGGGCGATTCCTGCTGAATATCTGTGCGCATTTTTAGCTCGATCTGAGCACTTTTATTTTTTGGCCGGAAAAAAAGGTAAGCCTAACCCCTTGGGGTTTTTTCGGGTCAAAAATCGAAAGTCCTATTTCTGCACAAATTTTGGGCTAAAATTAAAGGGCGATTCCTGCTGAGTATCTGTGCGCATTTTTAGCTCGATCTGAGCACTTTTATTTTTTGGCCGGAAAAAAAGGTAAGCCTAACCCCTTGGGGTTTTTTCGGGTCAAAAATCGAAAGTCCTATTTCTGCACAAATTTTGGGCTCAAATTAAAGGGCGAATCCTGCTGAGTATCTGTGCGCATTTTTAGCTCGATCTGAGCACTTTTATTTTTTGGCCGGAAAAAAAGGAAGCCTAACCCTTGGGGTTTTTTCGGGTCAAAAATCGAAAGTCCTATTTCTGCACAAATTTTGGGCTCAAATTAAAGGGCGATTCCTGCTGAATATCTGTGCGCATTTTTAGCTCGATCTGAGCACTTTTATTTTTTGGCCGGAAAAAAAGGTAAGCCACCCTTGGGGTTTTTTCGGGTCAAAAATCGAAAGTCCTATTTCTGCACAAATTTTGGGCTAAAATTAAAGGGCGATTCCTGCTGAGTATCTGTGCGCATTTTTAGCTCGATCTGAGCACTTTTATTTTTTGGCCGGAAAAAAAGGTAAGCCTAACCCCTTGGGGTTTTTTCGGGTCAAAAATCGAAAGTCCTATTTCTGCACAAATTTTGGGCTCAAATTAAAGGGCGATTCCTGCTGAATATCTGTGCGCATTTTTAGCTCGATCTGAGCACTTTTATTTTTTGGCCGGAAAAAAAGGTAAGCTAACCCCTTGGGGTTTTTTCGGGTCAAAAATCGAAAGTCCTATTTCTGCACAAATTTTGGGCTCAAATTAAAGGGCGAATCCTGCTGAATATCTGTGCGCATTTTTAGCTCGATCTGAGCACTTTTATTTTTTAGTTTTTATTAGCCAAAAATTCGCGTGTATGTTTTTTGGTGCTTGGTGTTATCTGTGCTCAGTTTCGGTCGATGGATGAAAATCCAGACGAACTGACGTCCCAATCCGAGGTCAATGGTGTGTGACCAACTTGTCCGAACCAAAGCACGGGATTGCTGGAGCTAGGAGAACGGTGGCAGGTGCAGAGGTGCCACAAGGACAACGGTGGATGGAGAACAGTGGGGAGAATTTTCGTGAGCCACGATGGCAGCCTTGAGCTGGCGGTCGAAACGTCCAACCAGAGGAAACTTAGAGAGAAAGGGTGTGAAGGGGATTCACCTCGGACGATCGGTGGTAACAGTGGGAGGGACACAGAACAAAGATACCTCATAGAGAGGCGTCCAACCCTGGCCAACGCGTAAATCTGTCGATGGCCAGAAGAATGTGGCAGTAGGCCAACTATGTCGTGGAGCAAGCGGTCGAATCTGACGGTCCTTTTAGGCGTGTAGTATCTTCTGGTTTTGCAGCGAAAAAAAAAAAGAGCACACCAGGTTTCCATAACCGTGGTGAGAATCCTTGAAACGACGCCGCGGCCAGTTACCGGATGAGGCAACTAACCGGGGGGGGACCCGGTCATCGGTGGCCCCGAGGGTCACGTAACACACCCCCGGGGCCTCCTCGCGAGCACTCCCGCCAGACCTCCTCCTATCGGACCCACCCTCTCTCCTAGGATCCTTCCTGTCCCCCATTACCCCTCCTTTAAATCTAACCCTCACATTTAACCAGCTTCTACCCCCGAACCTTACTCAGAGAGATCCTGTTTCGAACCAGGGTCTTTCTGTGCAGAAGGCAAACGCCGAACCCACTGAGCTACCCACCCACGAGCGCAACCGTGTCACAAATTCCTTATCAACTGAGGCTTATCAACGCAACCCTTGGCCTGTATCGCGAAGCTTAATTCTTTGCATGACAGATGGCGCTCGCTGCATAGCCTCCTGGACCCCCAAGCAGGGCTTTTTCTTTTAATTTCCACTATTTATGTACAGAGAGCAACTGTCAATTCTTATATGAGACCATAGTACAGCAGCCGCGTACTCCGTATCAAGGGCGGATCTAGGATTTTTCCGAGGGGGGGGGGGGTGCGCTATGGACAAGTGCCAGGTGCATGCTGGGATTGGTCCATTGAACCCTATGTTCAAGTCTGGAATTGAGGGGGGTCAGGACATCCGGACCCCCTCCTAAATCTGCCCCTGCTCCGTATATTCTGTAGTTCCCACACCCTCTTTTTTTAACTTTATCCTCATTACTTATCCTTATTAAGGTCACGTAGAACGTGATGTCCTTTCATTTTTTCGCCAAAAATGGCGGAAAAGGTAAGCGCTGGGTGTTTTTTAAGGTCAAAATTCGAAGGTCCAATTTTGAACCAAATTACTTGCCTAAACTAACGCGCAGTTCCTGCTGGAGTAAGGCTGAACTTTTTGGCGTTCTTGGAGAAAAAATAAAAGTGCTCCAATCGAGCCGAAATTAAGGACAGATACTCAGCAGGAACTGCGCTTTAGTTTAAGCAGGTAATTGGGTTCGGAATCGGAATTTTTTCGAGCCCAATTCCTCAGTCCTTAGCAATCCTTAAATCAGGACCAGTTAACAGTGTACAAGAATTGGGCGTGGGCGTGGCTCAGGTCAAGCCTGGCCTTCCGAACTCTTACAAGAGTCATGTTGACTTTGGAGCTATCCGAGCCCTTCGCCCTTGACGTCCATGTCCACGGCCCTCGCGTGGTTTAGCACCACAGCGGGGCCACAGTACACAAGAGTTCCGGGGGAGAGGGTGCTATTTGTAGTACTACCTACATAAATATTTCCCCGAATTGAATCACATTATAGAAACTTGTTTTTTAACCGGGGAAGCGCCTAATTAAGTAACCGAACCAAACAAAGAGGAAAGACACACTCGCATCATGTGAAGCATCGCTCACTTTTATTTTATCATGCCCTCTCTGGTGCCGCTTTTGAGCTTACGAATGAAGCTGCTATTCCTTCGATAGGACTATTCAATTATTCGCTTCGGCATTTGAAAAACTGCACTATCCGTGCAACTCTGAAGCGTTTTCACGTTGCCGTGACGTGATTTGCGGAGCGACTGTTACGGTGGCAACATATCCTTGCGAAGCAGCAGACGAGGCGCTCGGCAATTAAGGCTCCAGTTGCGACGCCAACGCCGGCCAGATGAAGATAAAACAGCCCAGACATGTCGTCGATGCTCATCTGCTGAAAGCGACCGTCGTCAGAACTGCGTGGACGGCTCTTCTCGATGGTGTCCAGGCGGAATTTTTCTGGCATGCCGGACTCAATGATCCAACGGGACCTGTGGGACACACAACAGGTGAACGTGTCTCATAATTAATAAGGAAAGCCCCATTCCCGAGAAGAGAAAGGTGATGCCCCATGGAGACCAGCCAACTAAGATCATGCACATGGTTTCCGTTTTATGCTGTTCTCAGCGTACCTGCTTGAAGGTACACAAGAAAGTGACACCTACTGCCGGTCTCGTGACAACCGACCTCTCAACTTACTTTCCATCTTGGGGTCTTGGGACTATACGGGACCTAACTTACAACTGCTCTGCTGAAAGAAGGAAGTCACTGAAAAGGTTAGCCTCCAGGTTAACTGAAAAGGTTAAACCAGAAGATGTGGGCTCGAGTCCTATCGAACCCACATCTTCTGGATTACCAGTCCAGAGCACTTACCAATTCAGCAAAGCTAACCTCTCCTGTGACTTCCAAGGGTGCGTCACTTGAAGGGACAAACTCACTCACTCACACTTTCATCCTTACATGTTTTCTCTCTCGCACACACATCCACACGACGGGGAGACGCAAGCGGCATCTGTTGTTTTTTTTTTTGTTTCGTGCTAGCGCCGCGAAGCAACTGTGGCCATGAGCGGCGTACAGACGTGGATCATCCTAACCCCTACGCCACGGGACCTGGTGGAGATTATGTGAATGGCAGAATCGCAGGCTAGATAGTCACTGTTTTCGGGCGTCAACGGCAGGATGGCCATGCTTGAACACGCCGACAGCCACACTGAGGCCGCGGGCTGAGTAGATGCTGTTTTTGGGTGTCAAGGGCTGGATGGTTCCACTGGAACATCCCGACAGCACACTGAGGCCGGATGACAGGGATCGCGGGTTGAGTAGATGCTGTTTTTAGGTGTCAAGGGCCGGATGGTCACACTGGAACATCCCGACAGCCACGCTGAGGTCGGGTGGCCGTGATCGCGGGCTGAGTAGATGCTTTTTTCGGGAGTCAAGGGCCGGATGGTCACACTTGAACACGCCGACAGCTACGCTGATGCCGGAGGGCCGTGATCGCGGGGTGGGTAGTTACTGTTTTCAGTTGTCAAGGGCCGGATGGTCACACTTGAACACGCCGTTCTTAACCCTGATAGCTAGTGTCTCCCTATACATCTTATAATTCCAGCTATCACTTCAGGTAAGCACCATTGGTTAGAACTTGTAATTTCCTGTCCAATTCATGGACAGTGCCTATAGATCAGTTGAATTACTCGGCGGGTCATTTAGACTGTCAGACGCTTCACTTGGAAAAGCCCCTCGAAACATGCATGCCTGGAGTGAAAGTAGGCTTACCTGACGTGCAGCGCTTTTCGAAGATCTGGATCCAGGTCTCGATTCACAAACATCCCCATCATAAAAAAGGCCACTTTCTCGCGTGCGAGATAAAATTCCCCTTGTGGTGCCTCTTTGTACAGAGTCGAGACGGCGTGAAAAAATAGCGTTGGCTCCAGAAATATGACCTGAATAGAAAACAGGAATTTTCGAAGTCGGTGAGTGCTATCGAAGTTGTAGTCTTTTTCACGAATGAACAACGTGTGAGACAGTTGCACCTTTTTGCCAGCCAGCACATCGTCAAAAATCTCTCGAGTGAAGACTTGTCGAGCCGGAAGCACACTGCGCATGCGCTTGACAACGGCCCAGAGTTGCTGTTGGGTTCGATCATGAGTGTTCTGAAATTTGATTGGATTGACTTGTATTGAATTTGGATTTCGAGCGAACGAGACAGTTCCTGATAGTTTTTTTTTTCGATGCCCCTGTCTGAAGTGCATACCTGACGTGGAAAGTAGGATCACGTCCTCGATCGTCACCGTTCGATCGAGCAGACATCGTCGTCTTTCGATGTCTGAAATGTTTGGCATGATCGCGATTTACTGTATTGTTTATGGTGTCTCCTTCTAAAATTCGCGGTGCACGTTGTGGATCTCCCTCCATACATTCGAAAAAAAAAGAAAGAAACTAGTCAACGCAGAATGTGAATGTGTGAATGTTGTAAGAATTTGCATTGTCGCCTTATACCAACCTTCGCAAACCTTATAGCGCTTGCTGTCTGTATTCAATTAGGGCTTAGCTATTTGTCGTTCAGCTTCTGTAGACAGTTTTATATTGCATAGATAGGCTTTTCAAAAGGTTGAGCGCAAGCACAGTATTGCATTACACGGCCGATGGATGAAGAGGGAGTTTTCTCTACTAGCATTTAGACATATTAGATTCATGCGGAACATTAGCCCTTTGAAGAGTATGGGCGCACCAGTGCGTCCGATGGTCTCGATTTGAATTTTCGCGAGCTCTGCTGCGGCGCTGCTTTTGGAGGGATACGTGTTTGGCTGCTTGACGCTTCTCCGGAGAACTGTGGCACCATCTGTGGGCTATTTTTACAAGTATACTAGTTATAATCTACGACCATTTTAAGTTACGCGAGAGCGGGTATACAGAATCTACCGTATTTTCCGGTGTATAACGCGCACCCCTAAGAACGGGCCGAATTTGAAAAACATTCGATGTATAACGCGCACCGCAATGGTGCGATACAAGCCGCTGTACTGCCACCAGTATGCACAACAAATCAAAGCGGTGCATCATATATATGCATATGCTATATCTGAAACGCAGTTGGTCAAATCCGTTAAACTTGCATGCAACAGCGTCGCTGTCATCAGTCCCCTCTCTGCTTTCCGTTTCGCTTTCCTTCTCAACCACGCCGTTCTTAGGGTCAGTTGACGAAACCGCATCACCCTACCGCTAGGGGTGCCACCTACACAGAAACAAAACGAGATCTGGTACGCCTAGCGGTAGCCAGACGCAACTGCTCCGTAACCGCCCTGCACCCACCCTGTACATAGCCTACTGTGGTAATCCGGTGAATGATACTTGCTTTAAACACTTCCTCGTACGTGGTTCCCCGGATGATGACGGGCGCCACGTGACGCTTAGCGACGACGTCTGCGATGCGGTCCATGCGTGGTGCTTCGTCCCTCTGGGTCAGACTGGCCTTCATGTGACCCGTGAAGGCAGACGCCATTACAAACGCAGTCAACCACCAAACGCCAATCAGGCTCCGCTTCACGGATCCGTGTGTCACTCGTGGAGAGGCTGCAATGTCATCGCTCGTGATTAGCACATGGCTAGGGTATGGCTACCCATACCCTTTCTACCCTCGAACGTTCGTTATCTGAGTAATATAGGCTCGGCTACTACTGGCCATGCACTACTGGTGCATCTATTGTTGGCTATTTTTTGCTAATATTTTTGGCCACTTGTAGTGGCTACTATTCGCTCTCGTTGGCTATATATGTGACTTACCCTGGCAGTAGTGAAAACAAGTTACTTCCTTCCCTATGTTCCAACTCACCTTCCATGAGGAATATTGAGAAGAGCTCCAAAACAGCGAAATAAACGGCTCTTGCGAGACCAGAGCAGCGAAAGTTGTTTTCAACCAGAGCGAGCGCGAGGCCGACCACCAGCATGGCTGTGAACACTCCTAGCCACACCTACGAAGCGGAAACAAACTGTCAAGCAGCAGTCGTCAATCAAAAATTATTTCATCAACTCACGAGCCGCTTGCTACCGTGTTGGGACATCTGTACTCTTCTAGAGCAGGAGCGGAGACGAGCTTTAATCCTTCATTATTTGGTGAATTCGCGAGTTACTACTCAATTACTCCCCGTTGGATTACTCTCAGACAGCACCGTGTAATTTCTGCTCGAGTGAGCCAAATTGAAAATATAGCTTCCGCGTTATTGAAACTGTAATTAAAGGAACAGTTGCACCCGTTCCGATCAATTTCGATGTCATTTTATTCCTCGTGTACCATTGACCACGGTATCTAAAATCCTACGCGCAATAATGCCGTAGTTTGACAGTTATGCGCGATGGAATACGCGACAAAAGAGCAGACGCCGGATGTCGAGCGTATGCCGGAAATCCCTCTCTGCAAAACGGCGAAAACGTCATTCCTAACACCACCAATCAGAGCACAGCCTTGAGAAACGGAAACTCCTTGGCCGTCTTGGAGGGCGCCTTTCCTCCTCCGAGCGCCGCCCTCTCACTCCTCCGGTTAGGGAGTGACGTCACGCCGCCGGAGCCTCTGCAGAGGCGGAAGCAGCGCTCATCTTTAAAATTCGTTAATTTAACTTTCGAACGAAAAAAATTAGCCAAGTATATTGTCGGCCGGCATAGTGGTATCTGCTTCATATAGCTGTGTTTCCGGATGGAACCGTCCCTTTAAGGCGTGAAATGAAGCAGATAAATATATATATATATATATATCTTTAATAGTATGGAGTAACACTGGCTTGCATAACAAGTTGTAAAAAGAAGAAAAGCGTGAACGTTTCGACACCTATTCGGGCGTCATCATCAGCACAGGAAAATGAAACGGGGGCTTAAAACGGGAATCCTTTTAAACCCTTGTAACAGACTGGTAAGGGCCCCTTGTGACTGTTACAGGCATTTATCTCGCTATGAATGTGCCAAGATTCAAGGAATTTTCTCACCCCCCATCTGTGTTCAAAGGTCAATGTTGTCGCGTTGTCAAAATTGAAAGTATGTCCTGTTCTTAACACGTGATCGACAAGTTCGGTGCGTTGATTCTTTGCTGGTGGTTTTGTCAATTGTGCCTTGTGCTCCTTCATTCTGGTGACCTTCTTCCTCGCAGTTTCCCCTACATAGCACGTGTCGCATTGTTGACATTCCAGTTTGTATACAACCCCTGCTTTGTACATGTGGGGCACAGAGTCCTTGGGATGGCACAGAATGTTGCGTAATGTTTGACGGGGCTTGAAAGTGGTTACAATACCAAATGGCTTTAACAGCCTTCGTACTGACTCTGATAGGCCACGTACATAAGGAATGCATACAATATTGTCGGGGGCAGGTCGGTTATCTGAGACGGAACACATTTTGGAGACCATGTCTTTGATGAAACGCTCGGGGTAATGACACTTAGATAGAATGTTAGTGGCTAAAAACTGCTCAGATTTCTTAGCTTGATACGTGCTAGGTATCTCGTCAGAACGATTAAAAAGGAACCTGATGGCAGCACGCTTGTGTTCGGGCGCATGGTCAGAGTAAAAATCTAAAACCGATCCATTATCACAGGGTTTATGATAGACACTGGTGTTAATTGCACCTGAGTCACTACGTGATACTAAAACATCAAGAAAAGGAAGCTGTGAATTCTCCTCCTCCTCTAGGGTAAACTGGATGTTGCGGTGAACACTGTTGAGTAATGCATGAAATGGGACGTCATTGCGTTTCAGAACTACAAAAGTGTCATCCACATAGCGTTTGTAGAATTTAACATCGATGATATGGGAGCTGAGAACCTGTTCTTCAATGTATTCCATGACAAGGTTCGCGGCAGAGACCGAGACAGGACTTCCCATAGGGCAACCTTCAATCTGCTTATATATCACGTTGTCGAATTTAAAATATGTTTCGTGGAGACAAAATGTTAACAAGGATATAACTTCGGTCACTCTACAAAGAACTCACGTGAATTTTGCTCCAGTGTTCGTGATGTAGTGATCAACAGTGATGAAACCATGGTGTCGTTTGACGTTGTATCACTCTTCACGAATGTCCCCATTGCTCTTGTTATCGACGTGGCCAAAGATCGCCTGAACAGTGACGACACCCTTTCTGAACGCACTACACTTTCCGTGACCGAAGTTATATCCTTGTTAACATTTTGTCTCCACGAAACATATTTTAAAAACGCGACAACATTGACCTTTGAACACAGATGGGGGGTGAGAAAATTCCTTGAATCTTGGCACATTCATAGCGAGATAAATGCCTGTAACAGTCACAAGGGGCCCTTACCAGTCTGTTACAAGGGTTTAAAAGGATTCCCGTTTTAAGCCCCCGTTTCATTTTCCTGTGCTGATGATGACGCCCGAATAGGTGTCGAAACGTTCACGCTTTTCTTCTTTTTACAACTTGTTATGCAAGCCAGTGTTACTCCATACTATTAAAGAAACATGTCGCCTGGCTTTTGGTCCATCTTCAACATATATATATATAAAAATAAGTAATAAATTATGTGTATATAAAAACCTAATAAATGAAAAATATAAGCATATAAATAATATAAATAAGGCAAAATTAGGGGTACAACCGAAACAGAGCAGTTTTATAGAGACACAAGTTGCGGAAACAGACATTGGCCTTTGTTGCGAGCTTACCTCTCGGTCAAACGCGTTGACGTAGCCGAACACGTCGGTCACGTATCTTTCGGTCCTGCCTCCGCAATGGCAAGCATCAGCGTAGAAATACTGAGGCAGAGGCTGTAACGCCGAGACCCGGTCCGCCGTCGGGGTTACGGGACCCACGAGGATATCGCATTCCTGGGAATTTACGCCCAACATACTCGTACACAACAGGAGCTTGCACGTACACAAAGAGGGCAAGCACAAGACCACCCATAACTAAAACCCGAGTCTAGGGCAAAATAAATAAAAAAAAGGACGTACACAAACACAAGTGAACAACACTTGCGTTTGTGTACGTCCTTTTTTATTTATGTTTCCCCTAGTCTATGGTTTTCGCTATGGATATCTGCCACCAGTTCGATTGCTCTCTATCTTTTTGTATCGTTACAAGATCATTGTTTTTTTTGTTTTTTTTACAAGCAAATAAACAAGCAATGAAAGAATGCAGCCGTCGAGAAAGCCAGATAGGGTCGGATTTCAATCCACACTTCTTGATTGTCAGTCAAGTGAGTCACCGATTGCAGGATTTCGTCCTTGAGTGGGTGTTGGGTTCCGCAGGGGGGTGTATTTACATGCTTTTGAGGAAATATTGTGCAATCTCACAAAATTTTAGGGGGTCTCCTCCAGATTTTCAGGGGTGTTAGGGGGTGTAGGAGGGTCTGGATAAATCACTGACTCTCCCAACGACATGTCAAGAACGGACGGACGGAACAACGCAACTTGCGTAATGAAGCTTTGAGCGATTTTCAGTTATAACTTTTTAGTCCAGAGCGGCACTTTAAAGGTACTGTAAAGCAGCAGGCAAGCTGTTAATATTGGCAGCGGCATTTGAAAGCTTATGCCGAAACAAACCCACAGTGCAAATTTTATGTGCGACAGAGAATTCTAAATATTTTTAATCACTTCCGAAATTGCGGTGAAAGGACGCGGTGCGACGCCTGGTGGGAAACAATCGCCTATTCGTCGAGCAACAGTGTTACATGTCCCCAACCCTCTATCGGCTAAGTCATAGGCTAAGTAGCCGGCTTCATGAACTTTCTTTTAAAAGTTCGTTCAAAAGAGGTAGTTGCTGTCTCTCAAAATGCAAGAACATTGGTACATCGTGTAAATGAGTAACAACCTGCCAGCAGAATCACCATGAAAGCCAACCACGCAAAACTGCAGCACGTCCGGCAAGCCGGTGTGGTGATGGTAGCGGTCCACAGATGTCGCTGTACGCTCCATTGTTATTTGCATGTTTATGTCAGCCGCCCTACATGGCGGGAACTGCGGAGTTCGTGTCGGGTGTTAGACACAGAGTTGCCCGTAATATTGAAGCAATTAATTTTCTTAAAAAACTATGGGTTGGATTTGAACGAAATTTGTGGCGTTTGTGCACTGAGCACCCAGGCTGTCAAATGAGCCAACAATATAAAATTGTATGCCTGCTGCTTTACAGTACCTTTAACGTCCACTGAAATCACAGAACACGGCCTCGTAGTTAGCGCCGCCAACGAGAGATATTCTTTGATCATCAACAGTGGTCGGTCTCCCCCACTTATACGTCTCTGTGTAATGGTACTTACATTTCGAACAACCATTCCGAACTGGCCTCCCCAAGTGCCGTCTGCCTTTCGACCTCCCCAGTTGTACTCCGGAGGAAGCTTGATCACGTGTCTTGAGAACATATAATGCAGACGGTATAATACAGCGCCACCCTTTCTTTGCAACGGAGGGCAGTAGACACGTATGTAGTAACTAGCAACAAAAGAAACCACAGTGGCTACAACGTGAACTATAGACTTACTTGAAACGGAGCGCCCGTTTTAGGAGGCTGAACATGTAACCAGAGATGCCCGTGAAAGTGATGCTGCCGTTTTCCGCTGTGTGAATGCCGGACATCGGAAACATCTTGAGATCGGAGATAGATTTAAAAAATAAGGATATGAAAAAACTGAAGTAATTTTTGTCAACTGCCTCCCGTTGAGGGTGAACTCGGAGCCCCCGAAAGACAGCTCTTCCGTCCAATGACGTCAAAAGCGTATACTCACGTGATGTCCCGTAAAGCGAAGGGTTAGGTTCTCGTACTTGAATACTCGCTGCATCGTGTCCGATTGCAGTCCTGTAAGTGCTAAGCGATATGTACCGGTAATTCGCAGCACGAAAACGCTATAAGGGAACGGCTCATAACTGTAGCAGGCATGAACATAACGATACCCGAACAGCACAATGTACTGAAAGTTGAGTGCAGTGGAAACTCGTCAAACTAAAACTTCTTTTCTTCCAGCTTTTGTTGAAGCGCACTTGGAATCACTCAAATGAAAACCTCACACGGCTAAAACTCGTGTCTGGCGCTGTACATTCAAAACACTTGTTTGTCGAACAGTCCAGCTCTTTAAAAAGAGCTCCCAATTAAATGTTTCCACAGCTGCTGGCACCTTTTCACAGATTCTAATGCACTTTTTATATCGCTCGTTGACAGAGTGAAAAAAAAAAAAAAATCGTACTTCAATTCTGGTGCAAAGGACAAATGTAAGAAGGCACCCTTACCTTTCAGGATAAGGTTCCCATCTGAGCCGTGGACCAATTCTGCGCATTTACCTGGTTTCCATGGCAATCTCTGCCCAGTTTATATCGTCGAGAATAAAACGTTATCACTTTTTTACTCAACTGGAAGATGGATGACCGTGTTGTCGGCGCATTTATAGAGTGATATGTCTATGAACTATGAAGGTGGTCGCTGTGTACACTTTTAAAGAGCACTTCCCGTGTACTTGGAAGAAAACATTAGATAAGGAGACAATATGTTTAAAGCGAGTTTTTTTTTCTTTTTTTTTTGTGGACGGCAGTATATCGATTAAAATGCCTGTCGCACTGCATACCTACTCGTTTGCGTTAATGCTTTTATTGGCATTTTATGGTACGGTGTAACAGACGCCAGAGGACCTCGATGGCGTTGGTGCGCTGTATACTTGCGCACAAGAAACCGAAGGCTCTCGAGAGACATTCTTGGCACACAGCGACGAATACGTTACCTCGAATGCATCGCACAGTACATTCCACATTCGTTTCACGGGTCTCGGTGGCTCAATTGGTAGCTGGTTCGAACCCAACTAGGTGGCGGGGTACAAGTAGCTTTGACACGCCGTCTTCCTCGAGGGACGTTAAATACGGTGTGCTGAGATAAAGAACCCCCCCAGGTGGACAAAACTGATCCACAAACCGACCACTGTTGTGTCGTTCGTGATCGCAGTTGTATCGCAATAGACCTCTCCTTGTTTGTAAACAAATGACGTCATAGTGTTCGACAGCGCCACCAATTTGGTAGAGTTGAACTATACGCTTGGGGCAGGACGCGAACAAGGTCGCGCTCGAAAGCCACTGCCCTGAGGGGATTACGAGGGACCATGAAAGGGGACGCGACCTTCGGTCCTACTTTTCTTTCAAAAGGAAGCAGCGAACAAATGCCCATACGTGAAACCACGTGGTACCCATGGTACCAATGGTACCCTGCCCCCCTCCCCCCTTCGGTTTCCTGCCTGTCCACCAACGCCATGATGACGTTTGTTGGGTAGAGGTCCATCATTATTATTATTAATTATTATTATTATTATCCTCGCGGACATTCACATTTTGCAATGCTGATGGGTATGGCTATATGGTTCCCATTGAAGTCGGCCTCTTCCGAATAAATGCTTGTTCGTGACGCTATTAGTGCTCCGATAACGTGCCACGTGGACTCTCACGTGACTGAACAGAGCAACAAATGACTAAAGAAACGGCAGCCACGCACAACGAAACGAAACCGAAAACGGACCATGTATATGTGCTGTGATATAGACCGTGAGAGCCGCGGCCCACAAATCCCGTGTGGTTCGAATTTCGACCCACCGCAGTCCCGAGAGGAACACCAAACATAGCAACGTCTACGTCGACGAATAAACTCCGTGGACGGTCATTTCCTTTAGCATGAGGAGGTAGTAAGTATAAGTTTTACCTGTGTCAAGTGTGCCAAAGTCTGTCTTGCAAGAACGATACCCGAGTTGCAACCAGGTGCAAAACACATACTGTCGCTCCCTTGAAGACATGGCGTCCCCTTCAGGGAACTTGAGGTTTTGTAGCTGTGCGCTCCGTGTTTTAGTTGTAGCATAGTTCGCACAGCTCCATTTCGGGCGCAAGTCGCACAGGTGGTTTTTTTAACACTATGAAGTTTCATCAGCGGGTTCTGCATAGTGTTTCAACTCGAGACCATGTGAGTATTTGAAAGTGCCGCCGTCGTCTGCTAAACTACCACGCGTTGCATATTTTGGGGCGCTGATGTTGCTGCTCACTCGCGCCATCTGTGACGTCATCTACGGTGCTGCGTGCTGCTACGGCTGCCACCTCCTTTGGAGAGCGGCGGTCGGACGGTAGCCTAGGCAACTTTTGACCATAGTGAAACAGGCACCCAAACCGAAAGTGACAAGAAGAGTATGTATTCTTTTATAAAGTAGTTTTGACACCACATAACGAAATCCGGCGTGGTCTAGTGGCTAGGATACCTGGCTTTCACCCAGGAGGCCCGGGTTCGATTCCCGGCGTCGGAAGGAAATTTTTTAACCTAATTTTTAAAAGGTAATTACTTTTGTGGAAACACTCTAGGATTTAGTTTTTTTTTCTTCCTTTTCTGTTGGTCACTTCCTCTGAACCCGGCGCCACACAATTTGATCCAAACACTATCCAATTTTATCAGCGATTTAATCGAATTTAATGACCGAAATCGCGATGCAAATATCAGTATTCCAGTCATATGAGAAGTCTACTGCTAATTTAATTAGCAAAACAGGGGTTATCCATGACTATACTGTCTGTTATTATGGTACTCCATGACTGCATGCTCATAGGTGTGCCATTACTCGACTTTATGCAACTACCATACATGGGCGCTTACAGGGGGGCAAGTGTGCAAACCCCCACACCCACTACCACATCTTTTTCTGGAAGCGGACGTTGCGCACTGTGTGGGTGTTCAGAGGTTATGATATATGCGAATAATCATTACGACCTATGAATAGAGAGCAGTATTTTCACAAACGACCTTGGAGTTGCAGGGGGGGCATAGCCCCCCTCTCGGTACGCCCATGCTGCCATATGCTGCTCCAAACAGATGCATGGTGTTTTAAGACTACCGACAGTCATTACGATGTCATGACTATTTTAATGATACTGTTCATGAATCGACACATGCCTATTGCACTTTCAAACAGTGTCAGTGTTTTATGACTACCGACTTCATTACGACATTGCTAGACTATTTTCATGATAAAGGTCATCACTCGACTTTACGCGACTACCGCTGCTTCAAACTGTTTCACGACTATCGACAGTTATTATGACATCCCATGACTATTATCATGATACGGTTCATGACCCTTTATGAGACTATCGCTGCTTCACACAGTGTCACCTCGTGTTTGACGATTACCGATGGTCAGTATGACATTTCATGACTATTTTCATGATGTGCGTTATGACTCGACTTTATGCGACTACCGCGGTCTCAAACACTGTCACACAGTGCTCCATGACTATCGACGGACATTATGACATCCCATAACTATTTTCATGATATAATTCAGGACTAGACTTTGTGCGACTACCTCTGCTTCAAACAGTGTGTTTTATGTACAGACGGTCATTATGACATTCCATGACTATTTTCACAATATGTGCAATGACTCGACTCGACTTTTGGACCTCCATTGTGCAAACAGTGTTTCACGGCTACAGACGGTCAGTGTGACATTCCATGACTATTTTCATGATATCGGTCATGACTTGATATTATGAGGCCACCGCTGTCTCAGTGCCATGCAATGTTTTATGCTAATTGACAGTCATTATGACATTCCATGAGTATTTTCATATGTGCCATGACTTGACTTTATGCGACTACCGCTGCTTCAAACAGTGTCATGTAGTGTTTTATAACAGACAACAGTCACTATGATATTCCATGACTATTCTCATGATACAGGTCATGAAAATAGTGTGGGAGTAGCTCTTTTCACAGCTAGCTGAAACTAGAATTTTGATCATTATTTTAAGTACTTTCCTCACAACTGGTTGGGTGCATCATTAGTACTTGAAGTACAGTAAAAAGTTTCATGTTTCAAACGTACTCCTGGTAGAGTACCCATAAAATACTGCTTTAGTGTGTTTGTCCTTTGTGGAAGAGGGGAGAAGTGGTTGCGGAGGCGCAAAAATCGGGTGCGGTTCGGTCAAACAATCACCCACAGTTGGCGTACATCCATTTGTACTAAAACATTTTTATTAACAAAAGGAAACACGTATAATACTCATTCCTCTATAAGTAGTTGTTGGAACTATCATTCTGCACTTTCTCCAACCAATCCAGAAATGTACTGCATCTCACATTGCCATCACAAAATGGCTAGTTTCTAACACGTATCACAAGAAACGACTTTCTCGTACAAAACGCCATAATTCCAGCAGAAATCACCATTGTCCAATGAACAAGGACACCGGAGGGAGATTGGGGAAACGCTACGCAAAATCGTATCAACCACTCAGATATGTACAGAAACTTTATGAAAATTGTCCAGGAACGTATCCATGGTGCGTTCCCTCCGCGGTCCCGAACAACAGTTATAAGTACACTACTACCGTAACAATCCAGACCCATACTGTCTACGGACAAGACTTACACATTATTTCACCGTAGATGCCTAAACAAAAGCACGAAGCAAACCATAAATTACACAATTTCTCATTTATAAAAATCCAAAATACTCTCTTTGAGAGCCATCTTGCACATCATGACTATACATTCAAATTGACACTTATTTTCTAACGACTTCGTGAAATCCGGAAAAAAAAAAAGGCTGTGTCTGGAGAGTTTTACTGAACAGCTTTTTTTTTCTTTTTTTTTTCGGCTCACGATTGGCACAGAGAAACGTGGAATGACACCATTATTGGTACATCGAGATAGGCATTATGATGCATAAGCACGTATTATGATACATGTACAGGATGAGATCACTGAAGAAAAAAAAAAAAAACTGAGCATTTCTGCAAGAATCATTCAGGAGGCAGATGACACACAAATGTCACCCGGGAACCGATGTCCCCCGGGCATTAAGTTAGGACGCTGCCTCGGACACATCGGGTCGTGGTATTGGCTATATTCTACAATTATAAATGTGTGAATGTTTGTGCGTGGTTTGTCATGATGACTAAGGGGAGCAGTTGCTATTCTTTGGCATTTGTACGGAGGCCTCCGTGTTCCGCCACCGTTCCAGACGGCAGGAAGAAGAACATCAACCTGAAAGTGGAAGACGAATGAAAGGCGGCCCAGTTTAGTGCCGACAGGGCTTATAACTCTCGCAATACACGAGTGAAAGCTAGAGCCAACAGAGAAAATGGAGAAAAAGATTTTAAAACATCGAGTCTTTAACATCTGGGGCATACACTGACTGAGAGTATAAATGAAAGGGAAGGTAAAGAAAACAAAAGTAAAAGGTTAGGGAAGAAGCGGGGAGATTAGGGAAATAAAGGAAGGCAAGGAAGGACAAAGAAAGTCGTACGTAAATATGCTAAAAGGTAGGGCTGTGCGAATAGTATTGCGAATTGTGAACAGCATTCCAATGGCATCCCATATTCGATTCGTATTCGAAATTCCGAACATTCGCACAGCTCTACGAAATAAAAAAGGAACAGGCATACTAGGAAAATAACAGAAAGGAAAGCAGTAAGCAATAAAGATAGTAAAAAGGAAGTAAAAAGAAAAGGCAATGGAAGGAATGTGAAGGCTTGGGAACAATTTTAAAGTCAGGAAACGAAAGTAAATATTTGAAAAAGAGGGCACGTGAGGGTAGGAAAAAAAAAAAGGTTAGCAAAGATACTTCGTTAATTTAACATTCAGTAAGTAATGGCATGGTCAGTACAATATGCTTTGACAGGTCGTTTTACGCAGGGCAGTCACAGAACAGACATTAAATGTTACGAACAAAATAAAAAAGTGGGTACCGCAGATATTGAAATCAAATATAATCATGTGCAAAAAAAAAAAAAAAATACTGACATCTCTGGTTACTGACATCTCTGACGGTTACACGCGAAAGGCATAACATGTTTCACTGCAGACGTGCACTTCTCATTGTGTTTCAAACAAACAAAATTACAATGAGGTACTCAACTGAAAAGTCAGCAGCAAATGATCCATTTTGGAGACATTTTCTCTTGGAGTGGGCTGTGACACTTAGCCACAGTCAAGCCCATGTATTATGATATTGACGGGAGTGCGCACACTATCGTTGTGTCGTGATGTACCAACGCATGCGCACACTGTGATAGACGCTGCTAACGCCATCTGTTACGTGAGGGTAAACACATCGCAAGTGCCCCGTAGGGCTGAATCATTCCTTTCTTCGTAATTTAAAAATGGTATAGTATCACTTTTTGATTTTCATATTGTTTTGGCAGCCACCTAGGAAAATTTCCACAGCTGCGAGCGAGAATAAAAATTGATTGTAAATGCTGCAGTACAACAGCATCACCTCGTACTACTGTGCAACTAAAGAAAAATATTTTGCTGCTCTGACTCCCATGAAAAAAAACAAAAAAAACACGAAAATGTTGCATTATTAAGGCACCACTCGGACAAAAAAAACAAAAAAAAAACGATGTTATGCAGTGATTGTTACATAAATAATGCACTTGGAGGTAAAATTATGTTAATAATGTAGTACTACGTAACTGGAAGGATGCATTGTGATGTAAGCTAAAGCTAAGCCAATCATGTGAGTGATGCGCTGTGTTGTAAAATGATGTTAGGAATGCACAATTCTGTAAAATGATGCAGAATGAATGATGTATGTTAGAGGTCATGCTTACTTGAAGACTAGAACATTGAGCACTCAAAGCAGGTGCACATCACTTGGGTGTGGGACTCTCAATCTTGATTTCAATTGGGGGAATGGGATCACGCCAGTACGTGAACGAACTAAACTCTTCGCAGGCTAGGAAAGATGTCGCCAGTTTCCCCGCATCGTCCCCTAGGGCCCTCCGCCTCAGGGGTGGGAACACGTGGTCAGCTACATCACTCAGGCAGTTGTACCTAAAGACGAGACAACAACGACGAAAAAATTTTTTAATTTCTATGACAGTGGGCTACAGCGTCTTTATAGCAAAGTTGTTCGAACCGTTAAAGGTCGTTGTTATATCAGCATCTTCACTATATCAGTGGTTGAATTTCCATCATACATAATTCTAGGGAGCGACTTTTTTGGGGGGGGGGGGTTAAATGGCTTTCTCAGCCATTTTCAAATCTGTTATTCGGGGAGAAATCAGTCGATAACTGTGCATTCGGATGTTTTTGCTTCTCCTCTTGTCTATTAAGCCCTTTCCTAATCTTTTTTTTTTGTTGTTGCTGTTGTTGTTAATGTTGTTGGTGACCTACCAGCACTAATCCCCGAAGGCACAGACAGCGCTGACACACGTGGGTGTATTTCTGGGAACATAAGTGACCCATTCTTACATGCGTTACATGGGGTCACCTTTGTTCGTCTTCAATGGAAACGTCACTTGAGGATTTCATAGTGACTGGAATTTTTGGTGAGAAATCGGGTTTAACCCGAATCGGTCGGAGGTCAGTTCGGGGGGGGGAACAACCGGGCGGGATCGGGTTTAAAAAAACCAAAAAAGTCACTCCCTGTACATTACCTGTAGTTAAAACCCCTAGCTTTCTGTGATGCAAAATTTACTTTTCCACGAAGTGGGATTTAGAAATTTGTGGGACTCCGTGGGTAAGAGAAAGAAGCGAAAAAAAAAGAAAGAAAAAAGCGCATAATTCTCGGAAGATCCGATACAGACCGATCACAGGTGCTTTTCCAGCCTCTCGTAACTTTTCGGTGTGCAAAAAGAACTAGGCTCAACTCTACGAATCCCTCTCCACGTGCCGCTGTCATTACATTTCCTTTCGTCACGGCACATTTAGCCGTGTACGTGCCAGCATTATCAGTGGTGTCAGGCACTGCAATCGTAGCTGATCGGGTTTAACCAATGAAAATGTCACAGGTCGATTGCAATCCTTACATAATTCTGTAAGATATCGAATAATCCGAAAAAAAAAAACAGACGATTCTGCGGGAAATAGCACGTTGCGAGAGACATAGCCGGATCTGCGAAAATTTGTGGAAAGCTAGGAGCTCTACTTATAGCGTCCTCCGTAATTGTATTTATTACTACATTCCAATAAGGTGACATTATCTGCGCATTACTTGCGAAACAAAATTCCAATACATTTACTGTAGCACTCAAAGCAACCATTTGAAGCCTTGAAACTGCCATGCCAAAGTTCTCATGCAAGCTGCAATGACCAGCAGGTGGCACAAGAAGATTCATTCAGTGTGCAGACTCTCAAACAGGTTATCTGTCTCCTGCAATCCTGTCTTCTCTCGTGAGAGTTTAGTTTTGAAGCACCTAGGTATTTTATTCCAAAACCTTTTTCTTTACTGCATCCATTTCTCTGTGAATTGTCTCTACTGTCGAGAGAAAAAAAAAGATCAAAAGATGTCGCTGCGTCCGGCTGCTAAATCTGGACCTCAAGCTCTCCTTACTATATCCATACCTTTACTATATATGCAGGTTTACTGTACAGATGTTCTACCATATTCTCTACCAGAGTTCGAGGTAACTTGTTACTGTAACTAAGTTCCTTTTTTTTGGTAACTTGTAACTTAACTCGGTACTTTTGCGCCGTGGCAACTTTCAGAGGAACTCGTTCCTTTTTCGGGTAACTTTGCCAAAGTAACTTAAGTTAAGTTCCGAGTTACTTTTAACTCGCTTTTCACTCATGTCCACATATTTTCTTGCTTTCTCTCCGGTTCCTCCATGGCATTTTTTACCGTAAAACGTGATATTCAATCAATGACGGTACTTTATTCAGGAAGTAAGAGCCGCTGCCATTGAAATGAAGCTGACCCATTGTGCGCCCACACGGAGTAAGATGCTAGCGTTCGAATAGACCTCTACCAGAGAAATGTCATCATGACATTGGTAGACAGACTGAAACCGAAACAAATCGAAGTAACTTGGAAGTAACTCGTTCTTTTTTTTAAGTAACTCAGTAACTGCGAGTTACATTTCAGGCTGAAGAACTTCGTTATTAACTTAGTTACATTTTGCACACGGTAACTTGACTTGTAACGAGTTCTTTTTGACGGGTAACTTCTCAATCTATGTTCTCTACTACCTCAAGCTTATTACAAAAGTCAATAACCGATCAGTCAAACACAAACAAGACCGCTTACGATGAAAGGAAGTTTTGCATAAGTTCCAACTTCAGTTCTCCTCTGTGGTTGATGGTGAAGATGCGCGACACCGGGATTCCGACGGCACGATAGGCCAGCGTGTCCTACGGAAACAAGCCCGGCTAAGAATGACACGTTTCGTGGAACTGCGCGGCGTTCATTCGCAGTAACAGTGTTGCCGGCACGCTTACATTTATCTTATTGCCAAAGCCAGAGTAGAACGGGTTTTCGGGAATGCTGTTGAAGAGTGTCTGGATGTCGCGGAGACAGCTGATCTTGAATTCTTCCGGTTTCTTCTCGATGACTTCCCTGCAAAATGCGTAACACAGAGATGGAGAAGTGAATCGTTTTCTTTTTTTTTTTTTTTGCAATAAAAGGCTTCTAATGTACAGACAGATTTCCGAGGAGAGGGGGAATATGTAAAAGGAGCATTTATTAGTTTGTGGGTTGGTTTATTGTTTGTTTATTGTTGGGTTATTTGTTTAAATAATTTCTAAATACCCCGAGGGTCCTCACGGACATTAGGATTAATAATTTCACCGACTACATTTCTTTTGCCTATGAAAAATTTTCTAATTTCCGGCAATGCAATTCCTGTAACTAGTACCTGTGCAATGCATTGATAAGAGAAGTGGGCGACAGCAACAAGGGTCCGTCCGGCAGCCACAGGTCACCCTGGCGAATGCTACGCAGGTACTCTCGCGTCAGGTGCGCCTGTCCGATGGCGCGAGCAGACAGGTACAGGAACTGGTAGCCGTTATTTCGAATCTTGGTGAAGAGCTTCGCCACACCAGATTGGGCCCAGTCCTTGCCCAGGATTGGAAGGATGTGTCCCAGGACGTCTGACCTACAAGAAGGGGGGGGCAACAGCTGTTAGGCGAATGCAAAGGAAACGGATCCAAAGGTCCGCTCACTTTGTAATCGTGCCGTCGATGTCGGAGATGACGATCTTGTCGTCGTGCTTCCAGAGGTAGATATGGCACATGCAACGGGTTGTTCCCTGGTAGGCAGTGGTGACGCTGAACACCACTTCGTTCGCACCGCTTTTTAGGTTGAGACTCGCCTGAAAGGATTCAAAAGTTCGAGCGGTTCACAGCGACCGAAAAATCCGAGGCTGGCGCGCAGAAATGGAGGTGCGGGAAAAAAAAACACTGAATCTTACGATCTTGTCAGACGACAGCCTGAGCGTCTTCTTGTACTTTTCACACCTCGGCTTATCTTCGAAGTCCCGATCTTTGTATATCTCGCGGGGGGGCGACACCTTTACGTTGTCGTGCGTATCGGTGTCGCTCGAGGCGGACGTGGTGTAGTGGTCCTCCTTCGCCTCCCTCGACACATTTCTGTTTCGTAACATTTTTCGAGTAAGATAAATGATTTCATTTGATAGGCACAAAATTTTAACGGATTGAATAGAAACGCTTAGCAGCTTTGCACAGAAAAGAGACTACTCACAGCTTTGTGAGGTTTGTTGAGTTGGGCAGCCGGAGCACGGGCACCGTGGCCTCGCTGCCAAGCTCCGGAACTTTCACCATGGCGGGAATGTCCGAGCCGTCGCTGCCGTCGCTTGTCGCGAGATTTTCGTCGCTGTGCTGTTCGTAAGAGGCAAGTAATAAGGCTTGAATATAAGGCGAATGTTATCTTAATTTATCTTAACATTTATCTTAACAACAGCGTGAAGTACGGGGATTGCTAAGCTGAAGCACTACATTTGAACTTGGGTGAAAATCAATTAAAAAGTCCGCTTCCGAGTCAAACAGTGCGTTGAAAGATGCGTGAATGCTCTTAGAGTTGGTATTATTATTTCGTATTAAATTCGTCAATATTAACGCATGCTGACCTGGCCCGTACTAAACCTTGGGTGCCTAAACGAAACGAAGGTTTTCATTTATTTTTTCATATTTTATTTTCACCCACATTTATCCTGATGAATTTGAGAAGTTTTGAAGCGTAAGATTCACTTTTAATGCCCGATGTTTGGTAGATAAATTAGGGCTGTGCGAATAGGAAAAATGTCGAACACGAATATTTCAAATGTTTAACTTTGGATATCGAATCGAATAATAATGTCGAGCAACCCCGTCTAATACATACTGATAACCGCAGAAATATGTAGGAAAGCGTGAACTATGGAAGGATGTTGCCGCACTCCAATTGGGCAATTTATACTGCAGCTGTTCCGGGTGTACCCCACTGATGGTTAAGTTCCTCGAGGGCAGACTGTATTTGATGCAGTGTTAATGGGGCCCTCAGTTTTCGGGTAAAACCCGATAAAGCCCGTTTTTACCCCCCGATTTATATCAAAATAGTTCGGGTTTAACCCTATAAAACCTGTAAACCGGGCTTGCGAGAGTGCAAACCAAGGACTTGATCCGCACACGCGCGAACTACGGCAATCGCGTGATCGCTCCCGACTTGCTCCCGACCGCGCCGCGTCTTGCTGGTGAAGTAAACAAAACACTACGGGTTTGGATTTGTGGACGCTTGCATGCAGGCCCGATTTCTAGCGTGAAAAATGTTCCTTTGGTAGGCGTCACCATTTGAAAGTTGGCTTCACCTAACACTTCCGTGTATTGCGGTCAAGCCCACTTCAACGAATCCTTAGTGTTGCTTTAAATGTACGGTTGTAGAAAATTAGCGGAACTTTTCGATTCATTTATTTGTGTTACGGGAAAGCCATCTTGAACTTATGACATCAGTTGTCTCGTGATGTAACCCCCCAATTATTAATTAATGAATTTCAACACATAAAAGTATATTTTTTTTTTTCACCCGAAAATACATCACTTCTCAGTATATCACCCGATTTTACCCTGTTTGGCAGGTCCTGATTTTCAACCCGATATTTACCCCCCGATTTTCACAAAAAATAAAACCCGAAAACTGAGGGCCCTAAGTGTTAATGACTCTAAGTCATGTACCACATGCTTAACAGCAGCATCTTGAGCTCGATGGTGGAGATGTAAAGTTGTGTGTCTTGCCCCATGAGTGGATTATTTTTGGCAGTGTACGCACAAAAAAGCACTCAACTAGTACAGACCTGTGATCCAGCCTTTTCTACTCCATCAGCTTTTGCTTCCGTTCGTCCCCAAGACCACCAGGAGTAGGACCTCTTCTTCTTCTTTGGCATGTGAATGTCTGCCAGCCTGTTTAATGTTTTCTGCAATGGCAACAACGCGTTCCTTTAGCCTTTTTGTTCCTTCTCTCGCACACATTTCACATTTTAGTAGCGCACAAAAGTAGCCGATTAAGTCAACCAGAGGCAAAAAAATGTGTTATCAGATGATTTTGTTGGCCCTGTTAGAGCAGCCACAACAGAGTTAGCTATATAAAAGAAACACAAAAAAAACTTTATCAGTCTCAAGCTCAAGTAAAAGAAAAGAACAACACGTTATTACGTACGTAGCTTTTTGCATGTTTACGTAAGTAGAATATGCTTCAACTTACTTCGGGTAACGGCCTGTGATACATTGCGAGCGATAGCAGATGCGGAGATATGGCATTCCAGTTGTAATATCTAAAAAGAAATAAAAACAAAATGTCAATGAAAGCTATCTATAGCCTATAGAGGAACACAAAGAGAAAACAGATGCACAAAAGGTGCAAACACCGTCTAACACAAATGTTAGCACGTTTGCAAACTGGTGCAGGCGACCAAATAACCAGGGCCAGGATCTAGACACAACACTTTCCAGTTTGCGTGCCCTTCTCTCGATCTCGTTCCATAATCGCTGTTTTTTTAACCTTGCCAGGCCCTCTTTGTCCACCTCTTCATGCTTTTAACATATGTTTACAAACACACACACACAAAAAAAAACAAAAAAAAAAACTAAAAACAAGGGTGCTAACTATGCTCCATTTCTCGTCACCCACTCTACACTGCTCGTGCAGCAAGTCCTGTCTTTGGCCTCCGACGACCTCAGAGCATGGTAGAGGCGTTGTGCAAGTATGCCCTATTATGTCCACATGTCCATTATGTGCAATTATGTGCTTTTTCTTTTTGTTACTAACGACTGTGGGTTTCACACCAGTAGCTGAAGGCTCTACAGTTTTGTTCGGTACGTCGGTTTTGTTCGGTATTTGGGTTAGCTAGAAGTTATTCAGATAGAAGAAGGGATCAAGACATGCAGCCTCTCTTGGCATTTCCAAACCTTCAAAACCAGCTGCTGGGATATACTAAAAACATGATTCAGGACAATGAGCAGCTAAGATATCAGTGCACAAGCGCGTTTTTCGAGGGGGCACCGCATCACCCCTGACGCGAGGCATTTCCAGAGTGCAAATCTGCAAACGCTTTTCATCCAGCCAATCTGATTGCTCGCGGAGGGGCAGAGGTGGTTTCCTTTGCCGCCAGCGGGCTTCCCAACAAAACTGCAATACTGCACGGGGATCTTTTGTCATTTTCTGTGCGTGTTTGGCGAGACCGTGTAAGTGAATTGTCACCATAACTTATTTGTTGCCTAAGCTGTCAATGACAAGCTGGAACTTTGCACAAACCGCAGAATCAAGGAAAATAAATACGATTTCAGTGTGACCACGTGTGTCAGTCACCGACAGGTAAACGTGTGTGTGGCTTCTTCTGCTGTTCCTTCTCTGCACCTGTCTCATATCGTTTCACGCCTGTTGTCTCGACGGTTGATAATGCGAGCAGAAATGCTTCACAATGTAAATTTGGACTAAGGGAGTTAGAAGTGTCAGTACAATCTTGACGTAGCAACGGCGTGTTTACAGGCTGGCGGCTCGGCTATGCGTGACAGCCATAGAAGTATTTTTGTACAAAGAGTAGAAAATATCATGTTTAAATTAGCACAAGCACCAGCGTGGCATAGTGTGAAAAGCTATACAAGAAAGTCAAATACATCCTCGGGAGAACGTACCTATTTTTTTTCTTTTTACTGCCCGTTTAGGTGCCTTTCGGGGCTCAAATGCCCGACTATTTTCGGCCTTTTTTAGTGCGTAAAAATCTGGGGCCCTACCAATGACAATGCAGACAGAAAAGGATATGCATTCAAAGAGCGCAAGAGAAGAGAGAGAGAGAGACGTACTTTCCGCCCATTCTAATGACCAAATCCTGGCTGTTTATCAGGTCGGGATTCTCGCAGAACTGGTCGTAGGTAACCATGAAGTGCGAAAACTTTTCCTCCATCATGGAATGGTCGCAGTCAACCAGGCCGCCACAGAGCGACATGGCCAGGTCGGAAAATTTCCTACCAAGACAGGAGTTGAACGTTTGTCAGAAGATGTCTCGAAGAGAAAAGCGTTTTAGTGGAAGCAAGAACAAAGTTAGTAAATTAGTGCCCGTTACGCCCGTATGGGACTTCTGGGAGGTCAATAAATTAATTGATTGATTGATTTGATTGATAGTGCGTGCAGTGCCCCGTCCAACTTAGAGGGACGGTCGCATCATTTCCAGTCTGTATTTTGAAACTACGGTGTAATTTTACTACTCCTCCTTGACCACTGACTAGAGATGCAAAGCCCCGAAAAAAAACCCGGAAATTTTTTGGGGGGAAAAAAGTTTTTTTTTGTTTTTTTACTTGTCTCCAGAAAAATAGCCCAAAATTTTCGGGCGACAAAATTCAAAAATGTAAATTTTCGTGCCTTCGATGCGTTCCAACCCTCCAACAGTGCCTTAGGTACCTCTAGTCCGCCAACAACCACCAACTTAGAGCTCCATCTGGCCGCTCCGAGCGATCGCCATCGCATTCACGTAATGTCAGAGTTCTGGTCGGAATGGACGAGGTTGTTCTAATTACCTATCGCTGAGTAGACAGCAGTCTCATGATATGCTCTGCTCTGCATTGATGCCTAGAGGATGAGAACTACTAAAGCTTCTAGCTCATTGTATGCTGTGGTTTGGCCGGCAATGCTTCGACTCAGCAGTAACCACATTTGTTTCCCTTTTTTCCAATTTTTTCGAAAAAAAAAAAACGAAAAATACCATGTTTTTTCGAGCGATTCAAAATTTCCGGAAATTTTGCATCTGTACCACTGACCACAGTATCGAAAATCCCACGTGAAACAGGGGCGCAGTTTGAATGCTCTTCGATGGAATACGTGACAAGAGCAGTCGCCGGATGTTGAGAGTATGCCGGAATTCCGCCGGAGAGTCGCCGGAGCCTCCGCAGTTGCGGGAGCTGCGGAACCAGCACCTTTAAAACTCAATGTAATAATCCGAGCATCTTTAGGGTGAAAAAAATTAGCGAAGTAGATGTGTGGTCATGGGTGAGTTTGTGGGTGGGACTGTACCTTCAAGTCACTCGTGAGTAATGGAAGATTTTCTGTGATGCTCGGTGTCAAAAAAAAGGTAACAGGAAGGCAGTTCGTGCAACTGGGATGTGGGGGTTCCATTGACCGCTGTCCTCATAAAGAATAATAATGAATAACAATGGTCTGCAACATAACATCATCCACATAACAGTGGGGTGTCATCTGTCCCGAGCAGTTTTCCAGCCTTTCCAAACTTTTCAGAACGCAAAGAAAATTGACAACTGTGACAATTTCTCTCCTGGCGTTCCTGTCATAAAATTTTCTTTCGTCGCTTCACGTTCAGCCGCGCAAGTGAAAGCAATATCAGTCGCATCGGGCACCGCAGTCGTGACTGATCGGGTTTAATGCGTGAAAATGTTGCAGATTACAGTCAAACTCCTTTACAACGAAACTCAGGGGACAGCAAAAAAAAATTCGCAGTAAAGGTATTTTTGTTAAAAAGGATGTCCATTATTAGACCTATAGGTCTCCAGCGGGACCGCAAAAAAATTTGCTGTAGTGGTATTTTCGTTAAAAACGCGTTCGCTATAAAGGAGTTTGACTGTATTGAAATCCTTACATGATTTCTGTAATTTTATATCAAATATTCCACGAAAAAGACGATTCTGAGGGAAACGGCAGGTTCCGCGAGACACTGTCAATTCTGCAAAATTTCGCGGAATCGTAGACAGCTAGGGGATCTAATCATAATCATACTGTTCAGACATACAGAGCATATCACTCAGTTACTCACTGACACTAGAAATTATCACTTTTAAAGCTAGGAGCTTTAATCATATTAATCTTAATCCTATCTTGTAATAGGTTCTTCGTGTAGCATCCCACGACCACAAATCACAAAGTGTCTGCACCGCAGCTGGAAAATTTTCAACGCCGCACAAACAACATATAAAAAAATGGTGCTGTCTAGCTAACTAGCATTGTTAACTAACATCTTTAACTAGCAACAATTCCAATCTTGCACTCCCTCTGGGACACGCTACAGAGTGTTCAAAATTAAGCTTTCACTAGCACTTTATAAATAGGGGAACAAAAGAAAACCGGCACTACTTTTTCTGTTCCTTGAGTAAGAAACAGGTGCTACATAATTAGCAGCACCTGTTTCTTACACGAGGAGCGTAAAGTTATCGTCCGGTTTCCTGTCACCGCTGTGTTTGTGTAGCGCTCGTGAAAGCTTAATCTTTGAACACCCTGCATACTATTATTATTGGTCACTATTTATTTTTCCTCATAATTATTTCGTTACTTTAATCAAAGAAACGTCCCCTACCTTGGAGGCTCAAATGCACTGTGCCGTTCCTCGCTGTCGCTGTCGAGAGCGTGCAGCGCAGCCAGCTGTCCCGCTCCCCCATCGCTGATGGGCGACTGAGAAAGGGATGGGCCATTGCCAGACTCAACGTCGTCGTCCCTCTGCCGCGGAGACTGTCGAGATCTGGTCGAAGACGCTCGTTGAGGTGCTACAGTTACATCATTGACGGCTAATGTGCAAAAGAATGGGAGGAATTGGCTTACCTATACTTTGGGAAGTACAGCGCAGCTACCTCGGGGTCCAAGTCTTGAGGGTCGATGTCATCCAGGTAGATTCCTTCGGTCATCGTCTCTTCCTTCACCTTTTTCGTGCTGGGTTTCATGAAGCTGAGCACACCTCCCAGCATCGAGTGGTTGGCTACGTCTCTTTCTGTGAAAGCAATAGAGTTTGCATTTTTCATGCTCGTTTAAAAGCCTAGTAAAAGGAACTTTGTAAATTATGGTTACGAGACTTTGCGTTTAAATCGGCCATTCGTGCTAACATTTTCGGGTGATCTGTGCGAAAAAAAATGTTCATGTTCCATCCACCTTATGCTTATTCCTTGCGTTTAAAGGGACTGTAAAGTGAAATATAACCACCACGTTTTAAGATACCATCATGCAGAACTTGTCTTCATCATGACACACAGTAGTCATCGCCTCTCAGTTCTCCATACTTTTCGTGCTAATTAATTTTGAACACTTTTAGAAACTTAACGGTGGCGACCTTCTACGTTCACCGAGGAAAACACTGGGAGCCCGCCCCGGACTAGCAGACAGGTACAGCTTGAAGCAGACTTAACTTGAACGCAGCTTCACGCTGCAGAGCAGAGACGCTTAGGAGAAATAAAGGGAAAGAGTGTTGGGACTATCTCACTCGTGTTACAGGGGAAAATCTCGTGCATCCAAATTGATCATCAGCAGCGTTCCATAATAGAATTAAAAGGAATGAGAATAAACGTAAGTGAATGCATATTTATTCAGCTGAGAATAAACCAGCAAGCAAGCTGGGAATAAGAAATAAATGGACAAGAAATAAACTATCCGAAATCTGCATGGCTACAATGCTGATACACCTATTTGAACTAGCGCGGTTACGAACCCGGTCGCGGATCTGATATACTTTTGACGTAATAGCGCACGTCAACTTAACTACTGCAACCGCTCTGACGAGCAACACACACTCATTCTTTAATTCACCTATAGAACGCTACTGATGATCATTTCGGGCGCACAAGATTCTTAATAGGTAGGTGCCAACGGGACCACAATATGTGATATCGGCAATATCGGCTCGCGTAATCGCCATAAACGCAGTGTTTAGAACCACAGCTGAAGGCAATGCTCCTAATCGAGCCATTCACAGCGCACGGCTGACGACAGACACCCCTGTAACACAAGTGGGATAGTCCAAAACACTCTTTCCCCTAATTTCTTCCCATAAGTACCGCAAGGGTGTCTCTTGGACGTGCATTCAAGTTAACTCTGCTTCAAGCTGTACCACATGATACTGAAGTACTGTGTGACGCATTTGAGACAGGTGTCCAAATTACTATCATACCTGTTGTGAAGAATAACAGAATGACCGGTTTTAACACATCCAGCAGAACACAACCTGGGACAAAGTGGGAGTCTACACATTTCGCACGCTCTTATACTCACTGAGTTTGACCAGCTCTTCGTCATCCGACGACAACGGCTCCCCCTTCAACGTCGTCTCCGCATCGCGCGCTTCTTCCGCTTCCTTGAAGCGAGACTTCTGCGGAATGTGCGGCAGTTCTCCCCACGTCCAGCTAATGGTGTTGTCCTCTGTCTGGCTGTTGGCGTCCATCATGCGGTTCTCGTATTCCGTGTCCGACTTTGGACTTGCAGGTCGTGAAACTTGAGGGCTGGTAATGATTATTTAGTTAGCTAGGATCCTGCGCTGAATGTTAGCCGATACATAGAGCCCGAAGTTTTAGGGTTTTACCCCATTCTTCCCCGAATTTGCACCCCGAATTGAAGGTTGCCTCTTTAGGGTGAAACCCGGTTTTTACTCGGCAAATTGCCCTCACTGGGATGTCTGTAGGAACGCACTAACTTACTTGTTTGGCAGAAAAATGCAGTTACATCACAGTTTGTACCAAACTGCTACAGTTAGTTTGAATAACCGATCCCGATCTCTCCCCGAATTTAGCGTACTGGAAGTTTTTTCACCCGAATTTGCGTGAATTTAGTGCACACGTTTATTTACCCGATCTTTACCCCCCCGAATGTAGGAAAAAATATTTCCCGAAAACTTCAGGCTCTATATATACATGTTTCACGGTATATTTTGTTCGTTTCAGCTCGAAAGCTACTAAACGAGGCTATGTCATCTGCTTCGTTTCTCTGTTTTCGTACCACAAATTCTTGGTGGCATAATGTACATGCCTTAACATTGATTTTGTCATTATGATGAACACAAACCAAATGAAGCAGATAATGGAGTCAGTTTGTGGTACAGGCAAACCAAAACACAGTGGGGTGTACTTTGCAGTGTTTTTCAGTTTTATTCCCAAGTGCCCAAGCATTTCATCATAACGGCCAAAATAATCTACGAAACAAAGCATCATGCCCAAAGATTACCTATGAGGTGGGGTGAGGTCGCCGTCACTGAATGGATGCATTCCGCCGCCAGAGTAAGTCGCGGACAGCCTTTTCGGAGTGACCAGTTGCTGCCAGTCCTCTCGCGGAGTGCCGATTCCCATGGGCACGGTAACGGATCGACTGAGGAGGGTCGGGTGTACGATTGGCTGCGGGGTAGGAGAATGCGACGAGCTCGATGCACCAGTCACTGATATAGCTGTGATTATGTGATCAACGTCATAGTCGCTGTCCATCTGAAAGATGTCTTCGTCGTCCGGCACCAGCGGCGACATTCGTAGAGGCTCCTCGCTCGCTTTCGAGCGTCTCCGCAGCTTCTTCTTCTTCCGCTTCGGGTGCCGCGGGTCCTCCGCAAAGGTGTCTTCGGAATTCTGGGGGAACGAATACTTTACGATTCACGCTCTACCGCGACCTACTAGATTACGGCGACCATGTCGTACGGGCCCCTTCTCAACGCCGCATTTGGATGGTAGCGGTGGCGCTACTCATCGGCTCGGTCATTCAATTCAATTCAATTCAATTCAATTGGTTTACCACATTACACGGTGGGACAGCGAAGCTAAAAGTTTCCGTAAGTAACTCGACAAGGCTGTGCCGCCCAAAGTTCCGGCAGCATACATCATGTCACATATTATCAACACAAACTAAAAGTAGCAATCACTATTTATATCGAGTGTGGGAAATGCAATAACAGTGTGCAATAGCTGGTGAAAAATAACATTTCCATTTCTTAACAAAGAAAGTTTGAAGATCTTTTTTTAGTACGCATGTTGCTTATATTGCTGCCTCAATTTCTACAGTATTCTGTAGTACTTTAGCTTACCTCAGTATTTCTGTACAAGCGATGGCTGTCCCACGAGAGACGCTCGTTTCTAGAGTTGATTTATCATCATCATTCTACATGTTTTCGCAGAAACTGTCGCCGTCGTCTGCTACGCCAACTGTGCAAATTTCCGTCGTCCAACTGTGATGGAGATCTCGTGGGCCGATGAGTAGCGCCCCTAGCGGATCGCGCGGACGGGCCCCTCAATGGGTTTGCCGATTATGACTAGACCCTGATGTTTTAGGGTTAAACCCAATTTTTCCCCGAATTTGCACCCCGAATTGAGGTTCACCTATCTAGGGCTAAACCTGATTTCTACCTGCAAACCTGCACCTAGGCCAAGCACCTCAAGGCATCGACATACTGGTTCCTCACAAAATATGCGACTGCCCCTTACTTCTGGCATTCTGGATAAATGGTACAGTGAACGTTTATTCTACAATAATGCCCGATTTCAACCCGAACTCAGTCCGATGGTAATTTTTCTGCCCGAATTTTCGACATCAATTTAACGACCCGATTTCTACCCCCCGAATCCGGAAAAATATATAACCCGAAAACTTCAGGGTCTAATTATGACGTGGTCGCTATAATCTAGTAGGTCGTGCACCCTACAAACTCGAGGCGGCGCTTAAGAGCCCTCTCACAGCGATTGCGCCGAATCAAAGGCTCAATCATGTACCTCTTCACAACCGGTGAGCGACGGCTCCGTCTGGACTCCGATGGATTCCTTTGGCTTCTTTGCCGTCTGCGGCGATGGCTTGTGCGCCCTCGCCGTGGATGGCCGACGTGGCTCGACGGTGGGCGTGACCGTACCGCTGGGACTATCGATGCACGAGGGACAAGCGGATGCGATGGGGCTGATGAGGCCGGACAAGACGGGTGACGGGGCGACCGTGACGGGCGCTTCGGGCGACGTGCCCGCGGGAGTCGACCTGGTGACGTCGGGCACGCGCATGCGCTCTTCTTCGATGGTCATTTGTTCGAACGAGGCTTTCAGCTTATTGAGTTCTTCGCCAATGTCTGTGCGGGTGGGCAGGGGTGATGTTGCCAAATATGTGGGTACCTGCAAAGGTTCGGAGGTCAGTACGAGGTTTAGTACTACTGACAGATTTTTTAAATTTCTTTTCAAACGCAGATTTCAAGGGGACTTCTACGATACCTTGAGTACCGTATTTAAGTGACGTATGTTAAACACTTTTGCGAGTAACTTCGTATCTTACAAATATTTTCGAAGGTCAGTGTTTAGTAATCTAACTTAAAATGGGACTGCGCAACAAAATCACCACAAAGATTGTGACATAGCAGTGACCCACAGGGTGTCAGGAACATACATACGAAATATCGCATTTCCAAAGTGCGCAGATTTCATTCAAACGAATTATTACGAAGTGAGCGCTTCGCCTCCGTGAAGCAAGAGGGCGCTGAGAGCAACACTGCCGACGTCACCCGGCATGGAAGAATGCAAGCTTCGTAGCAGACGACAATGCCGGGTGACGTCGCAGTATCTTCCTCCGGGCGAACCACTGTGCACTTTGCATTTTCGTTTCGGTATTGTCATCATTTACGAATTAATTACTCGCACAAAATGAATGCGAATGCTGTATTCAGTATCAGGGGAGCAGTCCGTGTTGGGTATGATGCTCACCTAATTTTTTTCGAATCCTCGCGAAGTCTCCCTTTAAGTAAGCTATGGGATAGTAATTTTAAAAAGCAGTTGTTCCTGCAAGCTGACAAAAGCTTTTTGGTAATGCTCTTTGTATTTCTTTGATAGCAAATTTCAACTGCCACGACTGTGAGTATTTAATACCCTATCTTAAATACTTCAAGATTGGGTACTTAGTATTCGACTCAGGGAGTACTTTGTACAAGAAGCCTGATTTCAATACCATCGAACAGGGACTCACCAAATCCTTCTCCTCGTGGACCTCCTCAACGAAGAATGCCTCGCCCGATTCTCCGAGCTTCATGTGGATGTTAACGGGCTTTCCGTTTATCTCTATGTCCACCTGAAATATTTTATTTAATTATTTAGTTCCGCGATAAGCAATCAGATGCAGATAGACCGCATAAAACAACAGCGGTACTGTTTGCACCTACACAGTTGCATCCTGTAGATGAAGTATTGCACTTTGCACTCACTCACTTACAGGCTCTCCAAAGGAGAGAGAGACTCAGCTACGATCGTTGTTCTTACGCAACAGCGCATAGTATTTGTTGCACAATCCACTACAGAAAAAAAAAAGAAGAGAGAGAGAAAGAGAAATGGGGAGCCTTCACTGCTCCTTTAAAGGAGTACAGAGGGCCATCCAAAAATTATTCAGATCGAGACGTCTGATGAAAGTGTGTGTGTCATTTTACCGAATGGCGCTAAAGGTTTTGATCCGCGCAACTTGTTTCCCAGAAAAAAAAAACTCGCATAAACATGACGTTATAAGGAGAACTCATTCTGGTTCGTCGATCAGTGGGGGTCAGCGCCGTGTCCCTTTACCGCCATAAACCAGTTTTGCCAGTTCTCCCGGTGAATTGGAGATAGAAGGAGCGGCCGAATCATTACCGAGCCAGGAGAAAGGCTTTTTGGAACCCCAAACAGCCAAGCAGCGGACAACATTTCTCTAGACCAATCAGAGAGCGTTCTCCTTATAGCGTCAGCGCGAGGTTCCAGGCAGATCGCAGGCTGGTACTGCTCTTCATCACCGTTGCGCAACGGTCGCTTTTTTGCGCCGTATTTTAAATTCATTCTCCGCGATAATTATGACTCTGTGGTGTGAATTACTTCGCATGGTGCATCTTACTGGCCTACCTAACAGTTTTATAGGAAGAAAACAGGGTGTTAAAAATCACTTCTGCACTACTTTAAACTCTCCCTTCCCATTGGAGTCAAGTCCGAGGCTTACAATTTTCTCCCGGCTCCGCAGGACGCCGATCTTTCCAAAACGGACATGGAAGGGTGATGTGGCAAAGGACCCGTCCGGCTGCTCCACGACGATGACGTCGATGGCCCCCGTGAGCGTAGCGGAATTGATTTCATTGCAGAAGTCACGCACATTGGTAATTATCCTCCCGATGTAGTTCATCTGGCTGGAGAAGCTGGGGGGAGAAGGTGCAGGCAACGCACCCCTCACCTGCAGAACAAAAAAAATAGGAAACGTGTTCCTGGTGATGCAGGGCGGGTGGCAGGTTAGACAATTTTTTTTGTTGCCTTTTTGTGTTGCCTGGTTTAGAAAACCTCGCAAGATGCCCGCGCATTCAGTATTTTTACTTTTCGAACGCGATTAGCAACAGAAAGTTTAATGCGGAGAGAATTTGAAATGAGCTTCGCAATAGTAACAAGTGCTGCAAATAATTTTCTCGCTCGTGGAATGCACACGGCCTATTCCCCTTAACGCATCGCAAAAATATATTTAAAAATCTACTCTTCCGAAAATTATGGGATCCACGGTGTTTACCTTCCGCAAACTTTTGTCATGACGTAGGAGTACTTTGATCAATTTTCAGTCAAGAGAAATTGAATTTTCTGAACTTAACTCCGAAGCTTGCCAAGCCATTGTCACGTTCTTTCTGGCGGGAACAGAAAGAGCATGTCAGATTTAGACCATTCTATCACAAAATAAATTCCTTAGCGTGGTAATGACTGGAAAAAAAAATTTGAAAATCGTCCAGCCGTTCTCAATTTGCCGTCACGTTGATGCAACGAGTGGCGAAAAAAATATTTAAAAAAGAATCTAGACCATCCCATTCCTGTTTTTTTTTAGATAACTGCAGCGTTTGAACCTTGCCATTGTTGTCAGCAGAAGCATGGAAGAGGAAACTGACGGGGCCAGGGTCAATTTCAGAGTTGATTTCGGGAAATTCAATTTCTCGCAACTGAAAATTCGTCAAAGTGCTCCAACGTCACGGGAAAAATTTGCGAAAGCTAAACACCGTTCACCCCGTAATTTTCAGACACGTCTATTTTTTATTTTAAATATATTTTTGGGACAAGTTAGGAGAAACATGCTGTATAGGCCTTGCCATAAAAACATTGACAGTCAAAACCTACAAAGTTCCTGTCTTTCTCAACGCAAAGAAAACATGACTTCCTATGTGATACTATGTGTGTGATATACAGTGTGTGACATGTGTTACCATGCGATATCTGTAATACTGCAGCGTGGAAATGTTTACCAATCGCCCACGATAGCATTGAAGTGCAGCTCTGAACTACGTCCTGTGCGTAAGTGCACTGAGATACGACTAGTGACTCATAATACAAAGTACCCGGTAGATGCACTTCACGAGACTAAGATAGGGGGCTACCTGTGGAACTTTGCACCGGGTTCTACTCCAGCGTTACGGGCAGCAAACCGCAACCACCTCGCAAAGCAAAACGGAAACCGGTTACTGAACGCGGAATACCCGCAAAATGACGTCATGACTGATCAGCTGATCAGTCAACATCGTTAGCGTTTACAAAGAAAGAAAGAAAGAATAATAGGGATCTGCTACATAGCTGCGTCAAGCAGTTACACTAAGGCAATTTCTGTGCGGCTATATTTGGCATAAAGGTATATCGCTTATCACAAACAAATAGCGCGGAATGAAAAGATCTGCATGTACGAAAAGCCGACCGCCCGACGAACGCAAAACTACGCAATATTTAACAGCGAGGACACGAATTACAAGTTATGGTAACCACAAACTCAAAAAGTTGTACAACTTCATGCTTCTGCAGCCATAGCAACAAACAGATTCGGTCACAAAGAGAAACGAACCAGGCGAGTGAATGACCACACTCCACACTACTCAGAGCAACACAGCAACACCACCACACAACTTTCACTGATGACTGTGTGATTCGAGAGAGAAACTGCACAAGCTTCCTCACTCAATGTGGAATCCGAAGACAATGACACAAATGGGAGCACTAAGAAGTCTTCTCGAAGGGCAGCACGCAACATAAAACGTGTATGAACATCTGTTTCAACGGCGCGAATAGAAAATCCTCCCGACCGCCATCGTCCGATCGGCACTCTCAGAAATCAGACGACGCTATCAACCAATGGGGGTTCGTCATATGTGACGTCAACTGGCGGCGGTGACGTAACTTCGTATCGCACCACCGGTGGTCGGATCACATGGTGGGCAAACACGACCTCGATTGGGATACAGCTGCACGCTTTGAAAGAATTGACCGGCGTACTGCGAAGGTGTTTGCTGGGATAGAGCTCCATTAACCCTTACGGGCTTAGCAAACAGTTAAAGAGCAAATGAGGGAGGCAACGAAGCGGACGCCATCACCGGAAGCTAGCAGACGACACGTTCGCTCGTTTCGCTTTCGAATCGCAGATGTTCTTTCCACCTGGGAAATACGGCTCTTGACGAAGCGACTAGCCGTTACCAGTTCAGTTAAAGCTTAGCGAAGTTTGTTGAAGAAAAACAATGAAAAACGTCCTAGTTCTCTTTGTGTATTTTATTCAACCACACGCGGGGTCACGCTGTTTCCGAGTAAATGGCTATTATTCCACACGCAGCTACATGTCTTTTCTCTCACTCTCTCTCTCTAAAAAAAACAAGCAGAAAGAAACTTGGATCAAAAAAGATTTCTTACATGGCTCGATTCACTGTTACTCGAGTAGTTTCGGCACCTTCTCACAACTCCTGCTTCAAGCAAGCAACATCCATTCAATCTAAGGAACACACAGAAACGATACCGAAGATACAACCCATTCTTTTAGGAAAACATGTTATCGTTCTACTGTGTAAACTCGTACGACTCTGTAAATAACTCGAGGGACGGAATTCGCCGAGGGATACTTCCAAGGCTACCATGTATCTTCAAAGCTGCATACTTCCGGGTCCGTGCGCATTCACGTGATCGACTCGTGTTTTGGGGAGACGACGAACTCCGTTCACAGATCGCTTTCATGATGGGTGTCGAGAAAAACGTTCCGTCATGAAATATTTACGCACTTCACAAGTGAGCTGGCGCTGTTTCAATAATTTTGCCAACGCAGACAGAAAAACAAAATCAGGCACCTGACAGTGAATGGATGAAAAGCAAGGGAGGGTGGGGTGCTTATTTTTAGAGCTCGATTCAGTGCAGTCTTACAGCTACGGGGGCACCTCTAACGTATGTTTTCGTTTTCTTGGCAAACTTTCATGTCGTCTGCTAGACATCGCTTCGCAGAAATCGCGTGACACGGTGGCCAGATGTCAGGTACGTCCCGCGACCATATTTGTCTAGCCGAGGAGAAGTTTGAGGACGAGGGAATTGGACAGAAGCGGACACGGAGGGTCACCGTGTCCACTTCTGTCCGTTCTCCCGTCCTCAAACCCTCGTTCGCCTCGTCTACACACCAGCTCCCTCCTGCCTCAGCTGCCTCCTTATGTTTTGTTCATATTTGTCGAGAAGGGTGGTGTTGTCTCGATCCTTTCAAGATGTATCTACACTCTTAAAAATGAACTTCACCGCATAGCTCGCTCCTAGCCAACCATCATCTCGAATGATATCGTTATCTGCCCTGATTTGTTGAAAACGGGAGGCGTACGCCTTTTCTGTGACACTAATGCTGTTCATAATTGTCACAGAAAAGGCGTACGCCTCCCGTTTTCAACAAATCAGGGCAGGTAACTATATCATTCGAGATGATGGTTGACTAGGAGCGTGTTATGCGGTGAAGTTCATTTCCAAGAGTGTAGAGTGGTTGAGGAGCCCAGAGTGTGGTGATAACCGAAGATAACCTGCGCCTTTCTTCTTTCCTTTTTTTTTTTTTTTTTCGCATCTAGAAAGTGAGATCATATGAAAACTGAAGCCCAGGGCTCAACAGGTGAGCAAAACAAGAAGTCAACGTGGGCAACCTAAAGGAACGTTTTTCATATTTTCTGACAATTTACGCGCAAAAGAAATTACTTACGACCGATACGAGTTGACAATTTAGGGTCGGCACATTACACACGCTTCGCAAAGACAAACATGAATACAAAACAAACCGCACCAGACTCGGTAAGTTAACGGCACATACTACGAAAAAAAATTACGTGCTTCAAAGTAGTTAACAACGCTTCTTTCGGCGCACAACTAACAACAATGCAAAATTTACGGCGTACAACGACCCTCGAAAAGCGGACAAAGCTCTATACCTTTCCGAGCAATCCAACCACATGATCCTTTTTCCTGATGAGGCCTTCCAAACACTGAAACGCCAGGAGCGGTAGCGTAGGACTGGACGAGCGCGTGATCGTTTGTAGTTCCATGTATTATGATTCACATTCACAAACAACACTTTCGAACGACGGGTCGCATCTGAAGTGGGAAACCAGATGCGATCCATTAAGAAAGAGCGGTTTTCGCAAGCACGAAGCGAACCCTGGTTCGTGACGTCACATGTTGTTTTGAAAGGGTCTTCCCCGGCCTTGAAAGTAGGAGCGACGGTGTGTGGAACGCTAGCGTTACAACATTGGCCCCCTCACGTGAGGTACGCTGAAACATTTTCCTCAGTAGAGGATTGTGTTTGCGGTGTCGCATGATTTATATTGATCGAGCCTCGTGATTGATGTGTTGTGGCGAAATTGTATTGTTGCTCGTTGGGTCTGCCATACGCAACACTGTGATGGTTTGTGTGCTTTTCTGCTCGGCTCTGCTTATATATTGTCTCCCTCCCCATATATTATAGAACTCAGTTTCAGACAGGTTTTCTTCTGGTTACGGTAATGTCACTTCACGGGCAAATAAAAGAACGATTAGAAGTGTCCACGGTCACGAAGAGTGCGCAGGAAGATTGTTGTTTTCGCACAGATCATTCTAGCGTGCTCGCTACCTAGAAAAGGGTTTCTATGGCTTTTGCTTTACAATGTGCAAGAAGGGAGAAAATACGCAGAAAATTGGTTCGGCTTTTCGAAAGGCAAACGTCTTCCCTCATTAGCTTCACGGCTGATATATCATTACATGGCTCTCTATGGGGGAGGGTGGGAGGGGGGGGGGGGGGGGCAAAAAATCTTTGTGAAAAAATAAAATAAAAAGTGGCGTCACGTGGACCAGCTCTCCTCCTTCCAGGACACTATACACAAAATGGATTGAGAACATGCAATGGATGGCAGATTTCTTTACCGGAATGTACGAAATATAACCGGGATTTACACTATAGTGTAAAACTTAATTAATTAGTGTAAAACTAAAACTCTCTAGTGTAAATCCCAGTTATTTCATACATTCTGGTGAAGAAATCTGCCATCCACTACATGTTCTCCATCCAGGTCCTGTATAGTGTTCTCGAACGAGGACACCACAAACCACACAAATTTCACCACAAATTTCTTTCTTTTCACAAATAACTTATTGCTTACCCCCTCCGCCCCAATAGAGCCACATAATGATATACATAAGCCGTGGAGCTAGTGAGCTTATAGATTCACTAAAACAGCGGTTCCATAGTCGTGGGTTCTACGCATCTCGGCTGGTGTCCCAAGACTTAGAAAAAGTCGGAACGTACGCGAACGAATGTTACGTCGTCAGCTGTGGACACACAACCTGTGTGCTCCCAACAACGGTTTGAGTGACTTTTTTTTTTCTCCTAAAAAGAAAGAGAGGAAACCACGTGACAATGCACACGCTCTGCCCGCGCACCGAGGTTCCCCCGTCAGTCCCTTTACAGATGGGGTAACTTCGTCACTCATTCTGGCGGTTATACCACTTCCACTTTGTGCTTCTGCCTTCAATTACTCCTGAACATATCTTGGACGAAAACCTGAGAGAGAGCACAGCGGGTGCGAAATTCGGTTTCCAGTCTTTAGAATGAAGTAGCAGATCAACCCGGCATGCCTCCCGTATAGGAGAAGGATAGACCAAAGAGGAAAACGACGTCATATGGGCTTGCCCAGACGCAAGATAGGCACTTCCGAAACAGATATCCGAGACATCCGAGGTGGCAGGGAGAAGAGAGGGGGGTGACATATCCGCCTTCAACTTTCTCAATCACATTCGAGGTCTCTCTGCCAGACAGCAGAATACAGTTCGGGGATACCCAAGCGTTTTGGGGCCCCAAGAGATAAGGAGCAGCCACTGCATGTTGCGCAAAATACTGTTTGGGTTTTGGGCGTGTGCTGTACAGCCCCTTTATTTCTCTGGGCGCTAATATGTCACTCGGGTATTCGGTGTTGGTACCTCGAAAAATTTACTCTGGCTAATGGTGGCGCTGTACACAGATGGAGAGAGGGCAGAATGAAAGGAAGCCCTGGGCAGACTTCAGGGGCCTTCGGGGGAGTGCGAAATAAACCCGGGTTTATTTCGCAGTCTTATCGCACGCCGATAAGCTAGAAGGTTGTAGATATTGTTAAAGAAAATAACGAAATTTGAGAAACAGCAGAGGCCATTTCGCTGGGAAGCAAGACAGAGCTGTGTCACTGTCACTCGACACTTTTATGACCCAGGGATCTGGTCCGAAGCTTCCAATGGGGAAGGTGGCCGACTTCCCGGTCACAGGGAGAGGCTACCGTTTCCAGGAAAAGAAAACGGGGAATGCTCATGACGAAAAGGGGAGACTTGGACTCTGTGCTTCGTGCGAGCAGCACGTACTTGTATTCAGTTTTGTTATCAAGAGCTTCATTTATGTATTCCTAGTGTGGTTATAACATACAGTTGTTTGTTGGTTGCGAATATTACTGAGTCGTCTGAGTTTGTTTCCTCGTCGACAATTTATTCGACGATCGCAATCAACGTCATCTGTAACATTTATGGTGCCGAAACCCGGGACTTTGTGACTCGAACTGATCAGTGAGTGACCACAGTTGGAATACTCCACGGAAGAATCATGAGCACTTCATCAGAAGGTGTCACCTTCGAGAGACTGAAGCCGAAGCGTGCTGCACAGCGAGGGCGGAACACCAAAATCGTTAACGAGGTGAGCTCCGCTCTTGAGAGACCTGATGTCACTGTAGAAGAGCTAGCCATTTTCATGGAAAGACTAGAGGCTAGCAACAGTAAGCTAGACAAGATTAATGAAGATATAGAGCAACTGCTTCCCAGTGAGGAAATTGAAGAGGAATATACAGTAATTGCCGAGTATGAAGACCAAGCACTACATACGCTTGCCAGGTTGAAGTGTGCAATTAAGAGACTGGGTACAGGCACAAACGGAACATCCCCACAACAGGTCATGACAACGACCGCGAGTCCTGTTCCCGAATCTCAGCAGAGGTCGCCTGTTATTGAACAAGATACATCCGCAGGAACCATGAGCGGGATAAAATTGCAGAAATTAGACTTGTACACCTTCAGTGGAGATATGTTATCTTGGCAACCATTTTGGGAGCAATACCGCAGTGCCGTGCACGAGAATCCAAGGCTAAACACAACCGAGAAGTTTCACTATCTTCGATCTCGGTTGACCGGCCAAGCGGCAGCGGCAGTGGCAGGACTGCAGACCACCGAAGCCTGCTACAACGACGCCATCGATATCCTGACGAAGAGATTCGGCGACAAGAAAAGAATTGAGCAACAATATCTCTCAAGACTGCGGTTGCTCAACCAAGTCAAGTCGTCGAGTGACGTGAAAGGCCTGAGGCGCCTGTATGACTACGTCCAAGGAAACATTAGAGGTCTGCAGGCACTCGGGGTAAGCCCTCTCACATATTCATCAATGATGTGCGATATACTCCTGAAGGCCATGCCACCCGACATCGTTGTTGATTATCACCGAAGTGTTAAGCAGGCAGTTCGTGCTGCTCAGGCATCAGTAGAAGCGGAACTGTCCTCCGAATCAGAACTGCACCAAATATTAGATTTTCTTTGTGTGGAGGTAGAGAGCCGCGAAAGATGCGACACTAGCAGTGACCCACAAAGGAATAACAGCAGAAATGGATACGACAAGCGCCAAGATAAAAAGATGAAACATCCTACTGCAGCAGTGCTCCATACCAGTGCGAAAGAGACCCCTCAGTGTTTCTTTTGCAAGTCACAGACCCATTCAACCGAGAGCTGCAGGGCATCATTGAGTTTGGAGGAAAAAAGAAACCGGCTCTCACGCGACATGCGATGTTTCATTTGCACATGGCGAGGACATAGATCAAGGGACTGCCGTCGGAAAATCACGTGTGCAACGTGCAAAGGTCGCCATGCCACAACCATGTGCGATCCATCGCGTAGGAAACCAGCGCTACAAGAAGACAAAGTCGAAAGCATCAACCTCTTTGCTACTAACAAGAACACAGTTTCTAAATTCGACTGTGATGTTCTTCTTCAAACATTTCGAGCGTGGGCTGTGACTGAGAGTGATTGCGACTATGTACGTGGCATCATTGACGGTGGTAGTCAGCGGACTTTCGTGAAAGAAGACGTTTCGCGAAGACTTAACTTGCCTTTCATCCGAAAGATTGATCTCCGCTTGAGCACATTCGCTGACGACACGTCGACACCCAGCCAGAGGCGGAACGTTGTGCAGTTGAGGCTTCGAAGCCAGTTTGATCAATCCGAATGCGTCTTGGAAGCCATCGAAATCCCTATAGTCTGCAAGGACATGGCTACCATTCCGGTGAACGACGCGTTCGTCAAGCAGTTGAACGAACGTGGAATGAACCTCGCAGACAGAGTGATGTTCCCCAATGGAGGCACCGCAAATGGAATTTCCGTGCTCATTGGCTCAGACCAGTTGTGGAAACTGGTAAAGACTGATGTTCAGCACAATCCGCAAAACAATGCAATGGTGGCCATCAACACAACCTTTGGCTGGACGCTTCAAGGACCAACTATGACAAAGAGCTCGCTTTCAAGCCAGAGCAATTCCCTGGTATGCGTACTGCGTACTGCTGTCGAAATTGAAGATGATACCTCAGTGGAGTTACGGCGGTTCTGGGATCTCGAACACATTGGAATCACAGAAGATGGAAAACAAGACAAAGGACACAAGGAACTGCTAGACAGTTTTGGAAAATCCATCAAATTCGAGGACGGACGTTACCACGTGAATCTGCCTTTCGAAGAGGAATCAAGTGGCTACCTCCATGACAACAAAGCAGTAGCATACAACAGACTTCACGGTTTAATGAAGAAATTACATCGGAATCCTGATCTTCTGGAACGGTATGACAACGCCATAAGAACCTATCTGGAAGACGGACACGCGGAAAAGGTACCACCTTCAGGGCAACAGCAGAACACAGGACAGGTATATTACATGCCACATCGTCCTGTGCTTCGTGAGTCGTCATCTACGACAAAACTACGCTTCGTCTTCGATGCCTCGAGCCATGCGGAGGGGAAACGATCATTGAATGACTTCCTGCAGAAAGGACCAAACATGGTTCCCGACCTCGTGCAACTTCTCCTAAAGTTCCGGCTTCACAGGATTGCCATAACAGCAGACGTTAGGAAGGCGTTTCTGCAGATAGGTATAAAACAGGAAGATAGAGATTTCCTTCGATTCCTGTGGTTCGCCAATTCGCCTGCACTCAACAACGAAGAACGCGAGCTGGAAGAATGGCGGATGACTAGAGTGCCATTTGGCACAACTGCGAGCCCATTCCTTCTCGCTGCCACTCTTTCGCATCACCTGGACAAGATGAAAGAGGAGTTCCCTGAAACCGCGTCTATGCTAAACACGTCTATGTACGTTGATGACCTCATCACCGGTTCTGCGACATTGGAAGAAGCCCGACGAATCCACTCTGAGGCAACCGAAATAATGAAGAGGGCAGGAATGATATTGGACAAATGGTCGTCCAATTGTAGAGAGCTTGAAGACGTCTTTGGTCCACCAACAGATCCGATACTAACTCTAGGACAAAAGGAGGAGACGAAGGTACTTGGAGTTGTTTGGCACAGAGACGAAGACAACTTCAGGTTCAACCCTTCCACCATCATGGAGTTCCTGATAAACCAGCGAAACACAAAGAGGTGCGTCCTCCAGGCCTCCGCCAGAATATTCGACCCCCTGGGATTTCTGTCGCCGTTCGTGATTCGAGTAAAAGTACTGTTCCAAAAACTTTGGGAGCTCGGAGCCGACTGGGACCACGAACTTCCAAGTGACTTGTGCGCAGAATGGAGAGCCTGGTGCAACGACATTCAGAAACTATGCTTGTTAAATGTGCCGCGGTGCGTTGTTCCTACTGCTGAGCATTCAGGATACACCTTGCAAATTCATGTGTTTACCGATGCAAGTCCGCGCGCTTACGGCGCCGCAGTTTATCTTCGAGTGGAAGCAGAAACGGGACACGTCTTCGTAAATTTACTGACAGCGAAATCACGTGTGGCTCCTATTAAACGGCTGACACTACCTCGATTGGAGCTGATGGGTGCACTGCTGGGAGCTAGGCTAATGAAGTGTGTGGCAGGAATCGTCGCTCAAGGACCAGTTCAGTGCTACCTATGGTCGGACTCTACTGTCGCACTCTGCTGGATACATTCACCCGCATCGAAATGGAAACCCTTCGTAAGCAACCGAGTGATGGAAATCCAATTACTGACAGACCCATCGAGATGGCGACATTGTCCGGGTCACTGCAATCCGGCTGACTTGGTCACAAGAGGAATCTCATCAGACGCCCTCGTTGGTAGCTCACTTTGGTGGGAAGGGCCGCCATGGTTGCGAGAGCACGAAGAACATTGGCCCAAATCATACACTCCAGCCCCAGAGAACAACAGTGAAATGCCAGTGACAGAGGAAGAGCGGAAAACATCCAAAGACACAGATCCGCACGTCGTGCTGCAAGTGTCAGACAGAACGCAATCGCTGTTGGAGATAGATCGCTACAGCAGCATGTCCAGGGCCCTACGGGTGACTGCGTGGATGCTACGATTTATTAATAGATGCAGACGTACCCACATGGATACTACAGGACCGCTCACTGCCGAAGAGTTGCAATCCGCGGAAAGTTATTGGTTGCGGGAAACACAGCGCGATGCCTACCCACACGAGATCAAGAAGCTTCGTGAGGGATGTCCAGTTCCTCCTCAATCCAAGCTGCTCGAACTGAATCCTTTCCTCGACGATGAGAGGTTATTACGGATGAGGAGCAGACTCGAGCACGCAGAAATGGGAGCAGCAGTGAAACACCCAATCGTACTCCCTCCAGATCATTCCTTCACGGAGCTCCTCGTGACAAGTGCACATCGGCGTATACTGCATGGCGGAGTATTGGAGACGATGACCGACATAAGAGACCGCTTTTGGATCCCACGGTGCCGTCAACTTGTGAAAAAAATAATTCGAAGATGTAGCCTGTGTCACAGGCAAAAGTTGAAGGCAGCAACAGCACCCGTTGCGCCTTTACCCAGTGACAGAATCAACAAGCAAGACCCATTTGCTATCGTGGGTATTGACTTTGCTGGACCCCTCTATGTTAAGACAGCGGACGGAGAGATCAAGAGTTACATAACCCTATTTACGTGCGCAGTGACACGAGCCGTGCATCTTGAGATCGTGTCAAACTTGACGACTACGAACTTTCTCATGGCATTTCGTCGCTTCATATCACGCAGAGGGTTACCGCAAGTCATTTACAGCGACAACGCTTTGACATTTCGAAGAGCGGCGAAAGACATACGCTGCTTATGGGAGCTTCTGAGCAGCCCAGCCGTGCGCGATTTCTGTTCCCTCCACCGCATCGGGTGGAAGTTCATTGTTGAGAGAGCCGCCTGGTGGGGCGGGTGGTGGGAGCGTATGGTTCGTACCGTAAAAACATGCCTCCGCAAGACTTTAGGCAGATCACGGGTAAATTATGAGGAACTGGAGACTATCCTTCAGGAAGTTGAGGCGGCTGTCAACTCTAGGCCATTGACAACTATATCGGCCGAAGCGACGGAGATGGAGCCGCTAACACCAGCGCATTTTCTAATCGGCAAGCGCATCTCCATGCTTCCATCTCTACCGTTACCCGTGCCTCCTGGTGCAAACATCGCAGAGGATATGAGACGCCGTCTCGCGCATCGCCGACGTGTCGGCGAGCACTTTTGGAATAGATGGCAACGCGAGTATTTGCTTCAGTTGCGATCGGCGCACTTGGACAAACGCAAGGGAAACCACAATTTAAAAATTGGAGATGTGGTGATTGTCCATGACAGTAACGCCCCTAAGCTAAATTGGAAGATGGGAAGAATTTGCGACCTGTATCGCGGCCGTGACAACAACGTTAGGGCTTGCGAGGTAGAATTGCACAACAGCCACCGACTCAGGAGAGCTGTGCAACACCTGTATCCCCTTGAAATGAGCGAAGCTCATTCGGGGGGAGGATGTTAAAGAAAATAACGAAATTTGAGAAACAGCAGAGGCCATTTCGCTGGGAAGCAAGACAGAGCTGTGTCACTGTCACTCGACACTTTTATGACCCAGGGATCTGGTCCGAAGCTTCCAATGGGGAAGGTGGCCGACTTCCCGGTCACAGGGAGAGGCTACCGTTTCCAGGAAAAGAAAACGGGGAATGCTCATGACGAAAAGGGGAGACTTGGACTCTGTGCTTCGTGCGAGCAGCACGTACTTGTATTCAGTTTTGTTATCAAGAGCTTCATTTATGTATTCCTAGTGTGGTTATAATATACAGTTGTTTGTTGGTTGCGAATATTACTGAGTCGTCTGAGTTTGTTTCCTCGTCGACAATTTATTCGACGATCGCGATCAACGTCATCTGTAACAGATATCGGACAAGAAATTGTAACTTCGATCACGGTGCGGATTTTAGATTTCTTAACTCGCATTTAGGTTTAAACTCGACCTTTACATTCCCAATCTACGTTCCCACGTAGAATTCTAAATCAGGTAAGAAATCATAGATTACATTCCCTTCTGTTGATAACATACACATATCGTCTTTGTCATGACATGAGTTGCTTCGTGGTGTTGACGAGGGAGGTTTGAAATAAAATAAAATAAAATGAATGTTCTAGCGATGTCATGTACCGCTCGTTCTATAACTCTGCTCAAATGTCAGTCAATCTGTACCACTCCCATACTTATTTTACTGTAATTGCTTTAGTGAACGAATTGCAAATCCGACCCAATCCAGAAGAAGTAACATTCCCATTTAACGCGGATTACCACGCAAGCGCGAGGCAAATGATAATAAAAGCGGCCCGTTATCATCAGCTGATGGGGGAGAGTGCAGTCAATAAACCTCTCCTTCACGATACAGTGACCGTTATCTGAAGGGAGAGGTTTATGGAGGTGGTAGTTTATAGACTACCTAAGGCCGCCTCTTGAGTCGGTGTTGTTGTTAGGCTATAGCAACAACACCCAGCCAAGGAGCGGTGACCTCTAGCGGTGAAACGGGTAATGTATTCACTGCACGAACTGTTTCTTTTTCTCTTTATTTTTTTCTTCTTCTTTTTGTAATAGGACGTTTGTCCGTAACCTCGAACTGGACGCACCAGAAAAGCAGGAAAACCCTGTTCCTATGGACTTCGAAGGATTCGTAAGAAAAAAATAATAATTAAAAGAAACTGACCTCATGTTATATGCCGGACGAGTGGAAGAGAACATCCACGTTAACCCGCATTCCAAGTTATACGGCAAAGGGTGGAATAGCTCCATGGCCAAGTTTTGCGTCGATCCCGTCGTATACGATTGTGTGTATGAGTGAGAAAACATGCAAGGGTGAAAATAGAATGAGTGAGAGAGAGAGTGGCTGGTTTGTCCCATCAGATGACGACGCACCCTTGGAAGTCGCTGGGGAGGTGTGTCAGCTTAGCTGTAATCCAGAAGATGCGGGTTCGAGTCCTACAGCTGGCTAACCTTCTCAGTGACTTCCTTCTTTCATCATTGGTGAAGGGTTTGCGTCTCTCTCTTTTATATACCGGGTGTTTCAGTTAAATCCCCGGGCTAAATAATTCGCGAACGGGTGCACCAATCCACGAACTTTCTTTTTTACAAGTATCTGTCCGATACCACCTACAAGCTGCACACCGTGTGAATGAGTGGGAGGCGCTCATTATTAAAATAAAAATGCAAATGAGTTTCGTAAAAAAGCGTAACTTCTGAAGCAGGGCGCTGTCGGCATTAAAATGGGTACTACCCCTTTTGAGACCTTCAATGGACACCTTTTAGAGAAAAATCTGCCACCGAAGCGGGTCATTTGTTGCAGTAATTAATTGGTTTCGGTTTACGTATTTTTGTCGCGGCTGGTCGCAGCGCAGCGCCAAAAGGACGCTCTTTCACTCCCTTATCCATCAATAAATTATGTCCTTACATTAATGAATTACACCAATGAATTACACCAATGAAATACGCCCTTTTGCGCTTCGCCGCGACCAGCCGCGACAAAAATACGTAAACCGAAACCAATTAATTACTGCAACAAATGGCCCGCTTCGGTGGCAGATTTTTCTCTAAAAGGTGTCCACTGAAGGTCCCAAAAGGGGTAGTACCCATTATAATGCCGACAGCGCCCTGCTTTAGAAGATACGCTTTTTTACGAAACTCATTTGCATTTTTATTTTAATAATGAGCGCCTCCCACTCATTCACACGGTGTGCAGCTTGTAGGTGGTATCGGACAGATACTTGTAAAAAAGAAAGTTCGTGGATTGGTGCACCCGTTCGCGAATTATTTAGCCCGGGGATTTAACTGAAACACCCGGTATATATATATATATATATATTTCGTTAATACTCTCTCATACGGTGCATTGCGTGCAGGATGAACCCCCAGCTATAGAGGTCGTCTTCGGAGGAACGAATGAAGGAATGAGAGGAGGAGGAAAGTGGTGCTCAAATTAGAAAGACGTCACCGCTAACTGCCGGCCTCAGTGGCTCTCTGTCAGTAGATTCCAGGACCGGGTTCAAACCCTGTCGAGGACGGTGGCAACTTGGTGGCAGGGTACAAGTTGCTCAGACACGCCTTGAGGGACGTTAAATGTGGTGTGGAGAGATTTCGGGGCACGTTAAAGAACCCTCGGGTGGGCAAAAGTAATCCACAGACCCGACCAATGTGGCGTCGATCGTGATCACAGTTGTCTCGCGACGTAAAATCCCCGAATTATCGCCGCTAACTTTTAGGCTTTCGAAGAGACGTTCTGTCAAAGCATCAATGAAAGAACATCAGTTGGAATCCAACTCTCACTTTCCGGTTAGAGATGGTTTGTACGTCTGGAGAAAACATATGTCCTCGAGCTGGAGGGAAAGCAATTACGCGGTGAGCAGACTTTTACGTATCCTGAGTACGTAGTCAAAATACAGTATTTTCAATACTTTTTGCGACAAGTATTTTTAAAGTATTCAAAATGATTTTTTTTTTTTTCAGTATTTGCTACTCAGCGCTCAAAATACTTTCCTTCCTCGTCAAGCCGTATCCAGCACACTTCCCCGCCGTGTCCAGATTTTCGACTCACAGGAACCCCACTTATCTTTACTTTATTTATTTCGTTATTTTTTTCTTTTATTTATTTTTTATTTTTTTGCGAATTCGCGCATCTGTCATTTATCCTCCTGTGCAATAGGCCGGTCTCACGCTTGGCCTTGCCTGTCAATGGCCCGACCCCTTCGTCAGAAGACGGTTCCTATTCACATTAGCCGAACTGACATACAGGAGGAATTACGAAGCTTTGGGTCAGAACGTGTCACCAAAGTTTACCGAACATTACTTGACACAAAAGACCTCGCAAATAAATGACGGATGAGGTTTATTTCTTTCATTTGTACCTATATATATATATATTCAGAATACGCGTTTCATACACTGCTAATACAAAAATACTTTAAAGAGTATCTTAAATACTTCTCGGAGTATTTAGTACTCAAGTTACTTTCAGTTTTGAGTATTTTGTACTCTATTTTAAATACCTTTTTGCGCAGTACTTCGTACATGTCTGACGACGAGCACAGTACACTCTTAAAAATGAACTTCACCGCATAGCACGCTCCGAGCCAACCATTATCTCGAATGATATCGTTATCTGCCCTGATTTGTTGAAAACGGGAGGCGTACGCCTTTTCTGTGACAATTATGAACAGTATAAGTGTCACAAAAAAGGCGTACGCCTCCCGTTTTCAACAAACCAGGGCAGATAACAATATCATTCGAGATTATGGTTGGCTAGGAGCGTGCTATGCGGTGAAGTTCATTTTTAAGAGTGTACGGAACACAGACCATCAATCAAGAGATGCCATACCCGCCGTTCGACGACTGCCATATTTCGATTGTTCATAGTCTAGGTTACCTTGCACATCGTGTTCAATTTCTCCGAGATGGATTCAAGCGCTTCTCGGAGCTTTTTCTATAAGTTACGCAATGCACAGGTTCTGCTGCTATTCGCCAGGTGGTTATGTATCACGCGGAAAATTTCTCGCAAAATTCTGCTTATCTAAACCCCTTAGCAAAACAGGCAATCTGTACATTTGTGCGGTTCATGTCCTCTGGAAACAGAAGTTGCAGCGCCTTCGGCAAACGCACTCGAGCAAATTCGCAATCACTGTCGCTTGGCAACAGTGACGCGAATCTGCTGAAGGTGAGACAGATTTTTAGAGGTCGCTTATTGGCCGCGTTGCAAGCTGGAAACGCGTACCTCTGTAAGATGACTCTTATGACTGATGGAGCGATCGTCAAGTTGCGTAGGTGTTGCGCAAGCCCAATCTAGTCTCTATGAAGGTGTCTTTGTTGGATTTTTTTTTTTTTTTAATTGTATACGCCCAGTTGACGACTGTGTATTTCTTTGAGGCCCAAAACTTCCGTGAGCATATAGAAAAGCCGACGACTTTCTGCAATGGCAATTATCCGACATTCAGACGGACACAAAGCGAAAACGCGTTCCTGCGTAAAAATCGCGGCTCAGCCGAACGAGATCAGCAAGGTTACATTGTTCCGTTTTGCGACCTTGTCCACTGATCGTCCTTAGTCAGTTCTACTGCCGCTTTGAAGGCGAATAGAAACGACATCCGGGGAGCTCCCAACTGCAAGGCCTTCGACTAAATAAACGATTGAGAAGAAGAAGAAAAAAAAAAATATAAAAGAAAATAATGAGGTGACGTTCAACCGTGAAGTATAAGTTGCCGTAGTGGCAATGCTTGTCGATGGAAAGGTACCTAGCGCGGTTTGATCCTGAAACAATTAAAATGTCACGGTTACACAATGCTACCGGAGGAGCGAGACGGACACGGGGCGGGGTAAGGACAACACTTCTTGGCTCCATGTCAACATGAACCCTGTATTGACAGCCACTTATTGCGAGCTCCACATTGGGCTATCGAAATAGAACGCTGTCATTGGTATCGAACGCTTTTCTCTGCAATGACAAGCTGTTCTGTAACAAGAGTCTTCTTTTTTGTTTCTTTATTTTTTTATTTATTTTTTATTTTTTGTCATAGGGGACCTCTGAAGAAAATCTGAAGGGCCTGCGAGAGGACCTTTAGGGAAATGTGTGAGCCCATTTATTCTACCCTTCGCCGGGACACAGCCATATCACCCCAACACCGAATATCCTCTGGACGTACGAATAGTGTCCTGGCGAATTCGTACGTCCGATGGATATCCCGAGAATATCGGAGACGAGAATAAATATCCTGAGAATATCCATCGGACGTACGAATCCGTTAGGACATTATTTGTACATCCAGAGGACATTCGGTGTTGTTGGGGATGCCTGAAGTATTCGAGATGTAAGGTGGTATACGCAAGCAACAACATAACCTTTTAGCCTCAGAGGTCCCATACCACATCAGACCTGAGAGGTACTTTCAGTATTTCACGCGTATATTACAAAGATGCTCGTAAGAGGGGACATGAACTACAGTAATTATGTTTCCAGTCACTTCCCAGAGACTCGATGTCCTCAGTAGATGGACAATATACTGTAATGGGGAAAACATGATCAAAATGTAGAAAAAAAGTTTCTATTTGTACTCTTTTTTTTTTTTTACGTCGCGAGACAACTGGTTATGAGTGGCACAGCACTACGGTTATGAACGATCGGCCCGTGAATGAAGTTGCTAGCACCCTCAGCGGGGTTCGAACACACAACCTTGTCCTTGCTATGGGTGAGCGTATACACGTTGTCGACTGATCCCCTCAAGCCAGTTTAAAAACAAAAGGCACTTATGAAGCATTTACCAAACATATCAAAATATTTTTGACAGATGCAATCCAGAACTAAACATTCTTTAGCACGTACGATATACACGGTGATTCATGTGCAGATATTTCCTTCACCTCCTCGTCTAATACATGCGCATTTTTCACGGTGGCGCATAAGCAACGCGATTGGGAATCTAGCCAAGTCAGCATTTATCCGAAGGCGACATCGGGCTGCCAACATTAGACTGACGCAAGTCGCGCGCTTTAGACCAATTTGTGCCTGTTCTCGGGAAAGCTAATGATATTATAACGACGGACATGGATTTTCGCTAAAGGAATATAAATTCAAAGAAGCGTGATATTAGGTCGTATAAAATGGTATGCTCGTTAATAAATAAAGTAAAAAGATTGTAAAAATATTTTTTTTTAAGAACCGGCAATGTTCAGTACGAGGCACGTGCAATACCTGTCAGTACAAACGCGCGGTAGTCCAACTATGGTGGTACAGCTCAAAAACTTCTTCCTGCAGTTCTTTCTGTATCGAAACGTGCAAAAGACGCGTAATTTCTCTTACTATAGGCATATTATGTGCAGTACAGCTTCACGTTTATGTGATAGTGTGTGTGATGCGATCGTGATGTCAGAACACGGAAATCCTCAGTCGCGTCGCCACCGTTCCGAAACAGAAACCGAAACCAAATTTCTCACGGGCACTTTCCTTTCGAACTGACTCGTCTTTGTTTGAGGGGATATTTTTAGTTAACAAACAAACAAATAAATAAATAAATAAATACACAAAAATGAGTCGGTGGCCGCAAAGCTTTCAGCATCAGGTGCGTATGTTTTATTTTAACATGCGAACGGACGAAATTGCCCATAGAGAAATCTGCATGCCCTAACTCGCGAAATGTTTGTAAGTACGCAGAATAACACAGCCATGCAAAGGAAGAAAATAACCCGACTTGAAATTACCAAGGTCCACATTTGCACCAAGCAAAGTCCAAGGCCCAAGGTACGTCACGTTTACATAAGCCCCATAAACTGTTTTAAAAGAGAAACGAGAGAACTGACCTTTGACTCGGCTGAACCGGGAAAGGACAGAACTGTAGCCAAATAGCGCAGAAATTCCGGTACCGACATACCGATAACCTTAGCGAAGACCCGCAAAACATCAGATACCGCGAAGGAACTCATCAAAATATTAGCAGAAGTCAGTCGATACCCCTCCCCACGTCATCGTCTGCAACAGCTGTCTTCTGCAAAGCAGAGAGACTGAGTGGTATCTGCTAGAGCAGCGTTGCTTGCACTTTCCACGTAAATCAAAGCGACAACAAAACTCCCTTTCTCTATTTCTCATGTATCACGTGATGGACACTCCTCCGTGCCGCCACCCCCTGACCTACAGACGTCCGAGAAAAGGAGGCACGCATGTGACGTCACAAACAGATGGGTAACACGTGAGCATTTCGTGTAAGAACGCGTGATCAGCGAATGGTACGTATGCTACTTTGGCTTTCAAAAGCTTCTTTACTTTTTTGACCCTTTCTTGGAGCTCAATAGCAGTGGCGCCAGCGGAAACCGAAGCACTACGATAGAGATCGTAAATGACGAAACAATTTGGCACAATATCAGCTAGCTGTAAAGTTAATTACCGTTTACAATTTCATTTACCTTCCATCTGCAGTTAGAATACAGCGGGCGTAAGTGTAAGAAATGTCTATATCGATATTCACTTTTGAAAGAGAAAACGCCAAAATTAGTATGTACAGCGATTCTGTTACGTATCGCTAAGTGCTTCGTTAACGACGCCCGCAATTCTGGTAATTTTCAACCAAATAAAGGAGGTACGGGTTCCTTGGAAACTATGATCCACATATTTAATCGGTATTATTTTATTATTTCAAGATACTGCTGGCTCCTTGCGGAAATTTTACTTGAAATTGAGTAAGAGAATGATCACCAACTTAATAACAATAAAAAATTGTAAAGTAATAATGCAAATCACCGTTCAAAACGGAGATGCTGACCACATGTTTTAGTACAGATAGTTATCCAAAAGCAAGCAACTGCCAGCAGTAGGTATGTTTGGAACTATTACCACAATTACCATTATTTCGTAACATCCGGGCTATAGCCTCAGGTTACAAGCTGTCTCGGGGCATTTTAGAGATTACTTGGAAACGAAACGTGTTTGTCAATCCTGAATGGGTTCGAACCTACTCCCCCCTCCCCGACACACACTTTCGACCTTCGTTCGTGTGCCATCCTACGACAGGCAAATCGCTCTCCTTATATCGCACCAAGCAGGCCTGGCTGTTTGCAAAGCAAAATATAAATAAAACATGAGGCCCCGCTCACTTGCGATACGGAAGGAAGGTGTTCACTTCCGATGTCCTCGCTCAACGGTGATCACGCCACATCTTGCGTAAGAACACATACCTGTACTAGATAAATTTGCACCCAAATGCACGAAACGAAACACGTGCCCTTAAAAGGGTTTCACGGTTTCGGAAGCCAGTTTCAAAAGCGAAATCGAAACAAGCCAGCCGTGGCGCGTAGCAGACGGCAAACGTCCTGTCCCCTGCTACCGAATGCAGACGACGGAAGCGGACGGGATTTCAGGGAGCACGTTTGCGATTGGCTACTTGCGTGCACTATAGTGCAAAAGGAATGAGAGGAGTGAGAGAAATCTGTAAAATAGGCGGAATACTATCCAAGGGGACTACGGCGCCTTTGTAAACGAAAGCACATGCAAATCTTTATTACGATAGTTTATTTCACTGCGAGAAAGCGAAGTGAAACAAATTCCCAAATGATGTCACTAATATCTCTTCCTCCATCAACACACACACATACGCGCGCGCGCGCACACACACGCGCACTCAAAAGCACTCAAAGAAACCGCCTATCTCGGCACCGGAGCCACGGATACAAATTAGACATTCTTAGAAACACCTGCTCCAACTGGATCGAAAGGCATTTCTCTGGAAATAATTGTCATTATATGAACGACCTAGTCTGAGCCGATGAAAGTCACTGAAAAGGTTAGCCAGCTGTAGGACTCGAACCCACATCTTCTGTCCTACAGCTGGCTAACCTTTTCAGTGACTTTCATCTTTCATCGTTAATTTATTATGCAACTTGAGGCCTTGTATGTGTTTGTCCCTTCTATGTTGTTCCAGCCTCAGAACATCAGTTCTCTCATAGTCTGAGCCCTTTCACTGTTATCGCTTGAGACTGATTCATCTCCAGATTATCACCAGCTGGCTTGCTTTTAGCATTTCTCTGTTTTCAAATATAGGGGTGCAGTAGATGTTTTCAATGTATGTTTAAAGATGTACCATATGATTATTTATGCGCTCGCTCATGTTATTCATGGCGTTCTTGTTTGTTTGTTTGTTTCTTGTTTTTATTCGTTACAGATATAGAGGAGAAGCTGTGAGACCACCACTGATGCCATTTTTGCGGGCGGGTTACATGGCGAGGTGGGCGTCCTGTGGGAAAGAGGGGTAGGTACTGGACAACTAATTACCTAAACTCGTTAATTAACTTTTGAATTAGATGTGTTCTGAAATAATTTTATTATGATGGCTTTTAATAGTTTGGGGCCTCCGTTTCTATTTAGGCATATTTAGGCACGCGAACTGTACAAATCACAGCAGGCAGACCAGCATGTTCACAGACAGTGTGGCACTAAATGACCCGTATATCCCTCTGTGCAATCTCCGGCAAGCCCTGACCTAGAAACATAGCTCGCAGGGAAATCCATCCTACGACAAGGCTATCGCTAACTGCACTGTAATCGCAGGGTGGCACCAGTTAGGCTACGTGGAAAAATGTGCAAGGCCTGCAAGATGTTTCGAACCCTGAGGTGATGCACGTGGTAACCTTAGGTTAAGTGCAGTATAATTAGTACAACTAGTTTCGGGCAACTTAAGAGTTTGGATATGGAACCAGGTCAGAGCTGAAGGGTAAAATTGCTTTTGGGGTCAGAATATGCTGGACGTGACACCTTTTTTTTTTTTTATAGATTTCTGTGTATTTCTGTTTGTTAATCTGCGTATTAAATTTTCTCACATATCACAATGAAATGCAATGTAGTGTGTAAGTCACCCAGCTTGACATATATATATACAATATATACATATATATGCAATATTTTTACTCACACCCCATATGAACAAAATGTAGAACAAATCAATGGAAACACATGTATGCAAAAACGAGAAACAGCATAAATTTCCTGTTATAAAAGTCAAAATCAAAACCTTACTGAACCAAAATTTATTTTCATTTGCACCTCTTTTATGAGCGTTATTATGTGAATTTTATGAAACATCAACATTATGTTTACGTTCCTCGCTTGCTGTTGATATTAAATATCATACTTGTATCTGAACAGGTTATCTTCGTGTGTTGTCCTATTAGCACCCTTATGTTTAAAATGCAAGATAAATGAGTCATCACGATCAACAAGACCAGCGGTCAAAGTCACATTTTTCCATGTGCTACCCAAGCGTTATCAAGACACGCAAGTATACAAGTGTGCATACAGACAACATGCAGAGTGTTATCTGCGAAGACTTCGCTCAAAAGGCGAAACTATTCGATTAAAACTTTCGCCTCAGAAAATGATACTGACAACCGAAAGACTCATAAATGCATCAGAATGCAGGAGTATAAGTATGTGTTTCTCTTTCTGGATGGTAATGTAAACATACTACAAATAAAGAAGAAAAACTGACTCACTCAGCAGATCCCTACGTTGCTGCCTGACATAAGCAGGAGCTGCATCGTCTGAAAAATATGTCAAATATTAGACAACCTTCAGGAGAGCTATGTCAATGATAACTGATCGCGGTGCAGTTGCTTATCGAGAAAAATGTTTTGTGGGGTCTTCTGTGGGAACTGTTCGTGGGGAGAGGGATTTATGGCCCGTTTCCCTTTCCCAAATGCACTACCAAAGGTGCGAGTTCGGAGGGGGGGTTGAACCCCCGAAACCCCCCATGGTACAGTGTGTACAACATCGAGTTCCGCAGCGAAAGCACATAGGTATTTTTGAAAAGCAAAACAAAAAACACGAGCATACATAGGTCATTTCAGAAAGGCAGCAGCGATGTCAGTGTGGTATATAATTACAGAAAGAAATGTGCAGAAAGCTAGTAGTCACAAGTATTTCAAAACAACGAATTGACCACGCAAGATGGAACTAATAGTTCGTCCGTCAGAATTATATTAGCGAAACCCTAACCTGTGGTTTAGGATGGCTTCATATGTGACAGAGCGTGTTAACAATGTCCCGTTTCAATCTACACCACACAAACACCTTACTCCCGCTCCGAAACAGCTGCAAAACAGAGCTAACAGACATGTGAAAGGGCGCTTCAGCTTCACGAAAAATCCGCAGCACGGCCAGTCCTCCTCAGGTATCCGAGGATGCGGCTGTAGAGTATGTACCACTGCGCCAATCTACAACGTTGCAAGCTCATTGGCCCAGGCTGCGTGCGCGCTCCGATTGGTCGACAACGTTTTGAAATCGCATTTTGTACGCGCGCATGTGTGTGCAGCGTCCCGGCGGCCGTTTCAGCATAGCATAGTTTCGAAATAGCTCGCATCGTTCGGCACGGCGTCCGTCCTCTTGTGTTCTGTGTTTCGGTGATGTCAATCGGCAGAACAGTTTGTGATTCTACGCGTGTTGTGCTGTTCCTGGACACGACTATTATCCCACGTACAGTCTATCAACTACGGAACTGGAATGCTTCGTGGGCTGGTGCGGTTGGAGCGTGAAGAACGCGTTCGAGCGCCGTCGGATTTTGAGGCCTGACAACAAAGACAGGATTACGATTACGTGCCACACAAGCGCCTTTTCCGCTCTGCAAACAACGAAAGAAGATGCTCATCATTAAATCGGCCGGCAAGGCGTCCTCTTGTGTTCCGTGTTTCGGTGATGTCAATCGGCAGAACAGTTTGTAGAAGTGTTCGCTGGTTTATTCATGCGTCGATGTGATTCAACATGTGTTGTACTGTTCCTGGGCACGACTATTATCCGACGAACAGTCTATCAACTCCGGAACTGGAATGCTTCGTGAGTTGGAGCGGTTGGAGAGTGAAGAACAAGCGCGGGCCCCGTCGGATTTCGAGAGCTGTGTTCGTTTTGCTTCAAGTTCGAACTTAGTTACAGTGCGTCAGCAACGGACTTTGTATTCACAGTGCATCCATGTATCAGATCTTTGAATCAGTGCTTTGTGTCAAATAAATATTTCTGTTAGCCAAAAGAAGCTTCAGTTATTTTGAATATCGGGTAACGGTGGTAGGCGTGAAATCCGGTAGAAGTCGATGGTAGCCAGAACCGGTCGAAAGGTCAGCCAAAGTTAAGGCTCCTGATTGGCCGACTGGCATTGCATAATTTCTACAACGTTGCACTCTCATTGGTCGTGTGCCCAGTGTTGTGTGAATTATCTCAAACTATGGGCGCTATGGCGACCTGTTGGAGCCTGGCACGGCGCCACGGAAACGCTGATTTACGCTGCTAAGCCCTGCTTTGTTTGTTCCATAGCAGTAGTCACGACGACTTCTCATAAAAATATGTAATATGAGCAATTCCATGCAGCATTAATGAACTTATATTGGTGGGGTTGTCAATATTTTCGGTAAATGTCGTCTTTTCTTAAATTTTGTTCAGTTTCGAAACGAAAGGTGAGCTGGCATCGCCAGCAGCATCAACCACCGCCATCAAATAGACAAAGGTCGCGTAACGCTTCGCTTCAAGTTTATGATATTTTTGACGTGCGTGGCAAGCCAGTTTCACGTGTTGCATGTGAGTCAGTGTACCCAAACAATCTTTATCGCATTTAGAATCACCCGTAAAGCCATCCTGCATTAATCATGGCTGACGGCGACACATCGGTGGAGAACGGAGATAGCCTGTCCGAAGTGCAAGAAAATGGGGAACATCAGGATTCGACGACAGAACTTCTCGACGAGACCCTGGGCGACGAACACGGCCTCGACGACCCGGAACTCGAAGCCATCAAAGCCCGCGTCCGCGAAATGGAAGAAGAAGCCGAGAAACTGAAACAGATGCAGAGCGAAGTAGAGAAACAGATGAGCATCAGTTCACCTACCGGTTCGTTAGGCCTGACACTTGAAGAGAAAATGGAAGTGGATGCCCGGTCCATATACGTGGGAAACGTCGACTACGGGGCCACGGCCGAAGAATTAGAGCAACACTTTCACGGCTGCGGTTCCATCAACAGAGTAACCATACTTTGCGATAAGTTTACGGGGCATCCCAAAGGATTTGCGTATATCGAGTTCTCGGACAAGGACTCCATACAGACAGCCATGGCTTTGGACGAATCCTTGTTCAGAGGGAGGCAGATCAAAGTGATGACGAAGCGCACTAACAGGCCCGGGATCAGTTCGACAAACCGACCGCCCAGGGGTCGATTCCGCCGCGCTGCGCGCGGTGGCGGTTTCTACGGTGGCGGTGGTGGGTACCGGTTCCCGCGCAGAGCGTACCGACCGCGCCGAGCCTCCTGGTACTATCCCTACTAGATCCCCCTCCCCAAAAAAGAGTCCCTTTAAACCCACTTCATCATTCACATCTCTACTACTACTACTGCGGGAAGCAAAAAGGAACATGTCTTCTGCAACATATAGCACACACGAGAGTACACTCGAGCTACGCGTTACAGCTTCCGTATTTTTATGATTCCGCAGGGATTTTCTCTCTCTTTTTTTTGTGTCTGTCGACAAACTGTGTTCGCATTGTTCTGTCAGATTGGCTGGTGCTGGCGGCACTTTCGTTTCTTTTTTCCGAGATGACCTAAGGAATCGTTTCGTTCTGTTTCTGCAATTACGCTGTTTGTTCGGGACTCGGGGGGGTAGTTGTCGTCCTAGCCGTCCGGGAATATCTTTTTTTTTTTCTTGCATTTGCCGAGCATCGTTTTCTTCATTCTCTCTCGTGATATTTGTGCGACGAGTTTTTATTCGTGTGGGCGGAAAAAAAGAAGACGGCAATATTGAAAGAAAAAAAGAGACAGAGCTAAAAGAAGCAAGAAAAGTGCTGACAACAATCCTATGAGAAAAAAGAAGGAAATGAAGGAAAAAAAGAGAAGAAAAAAAAATGAAGAAAAGGCATTTGTGAAAAAAATGAACAGTAAAAGAAAGAAAGAAAAAAAACTCTCTTGAACGAATGTGTGTTTGATGCAGCTCAAATTAGCGGGGAATAAAAAAACGTCTGCCAACACAATGACGGCCACAATCTGTCGTGACTCTAGTTGGAATCGCGGAATCTCTGCTATTTCAATAGTCAGTTGTCAAAGATGAAAAACGGTAAGACTCGAAAGATATCGTCTGGAGACAAGTAGTACAAAGAATAACGAGATGCCAGCGATTTTGAAGCGACGTAGCAACGTTATTTATGGGGACCAAATATCCTTTATGCACCCCTGGGTTGTGTCTCACATCGGGTTATCTGGCATTCTTTTACTCGAGTAAGTGTTTGTCCAAACTTGTGCTTGGGCACTTGTAAATGTACCTGACATACTGATACCACAGTGTGCACTCGACTTCATTGAAAAAATACAGTCTCTGTTTTAACTATGCTGTCCTAACAGACCGTGAAACTAGTCTTTGCTCCGTGCCTCTGTCTTTCACTACATGGACTTAAAAAAATAGGTGTGATTTGCTTGAGCCAACCATTGCGCACGATTTGAAACTGAGAAAATCTATGGCTAGGGGTGGCTGAACATGGTGATTGGAGTGGATGCTGAAGATCACATGACGATCGAGTATCGACCAGGACGCTTCTAGCAAGCGTCTTTAACACAAACCAATGCCATTCAAGGAGCATAACGCTCATGAGTCTCTGCTTATCCTCGGAACAAGGTCACGTCACCATGTTCCAACGTATAGCAACACCGAATTCTAGGCGCTGGAGGTGGGAGAGATTTCGCTCTCCTAGTTAATGAGTGGCCCCGCTGAGACGAGCTGCGGCTCACAAGGGAACCGGTCGAGGTGACCTCGCGGAGCAATACAGCACCGAAAACATAGTGAGCACGTGAAATAGAATATTGAGGGTTTTTGGTACCGTTTGAACTGACTATCTTGGATTTGACAAGTGGCAATATGTTTAGAATTGACCTCACGCCTCGATATTACGACAAAATTAATGTATAAGCGTCCCGCATTCTAAATGGCTGACGATGAGCGACGGCGAAATGATGTGTCGTTGCCAGTATATCGCAGGGCTGGGCATGAGGGCGAAAGAGTGCAGCGAATATTCAGTTAGTTTAGAGCCATTGTTTACATTTTTGCGACAACATTTTTTTTTAAAGCGTTCACCGTCGGCAACATATCACGATGCATTTAAAAAGGTGTGCCTCGTATACCTGTTTATTGCCCCATTAATCTAGAAGGTATTGGCACATGAAAGCTCAGTGTACGTCAGCTTGACCTGGCCAAAGAGTGTGGTACGTAGCACGCAGTGATGTCTGTACTGCGGGTGGTAGGCAGATGCGTTTATGTCTAGATCGACATGGGTGGTGCAGAGAGATTTTGTCCCTGGTCGGTCTTGGACAAAAGCAAATAAGTGGGGAGCAAAATAGTTTGACGCGCCGTCTGCTGTTGTTGCGGAGGAGGGAATAGCGTGCGGTATAATCAGTGTAAAGGAATCTAGCAAAGTTATCAAGCAGCATCAAAGTGCCGCGAACATTTTACGGGGATCATCTAGATGTTACGTCATTCACTCCGACATCATCACAGTTGTCATGTGTGCCATTATGAAGTCACTCTGCATGTACAACCAGGGTCTCGTCTAGGGTAATCGTCATCAGCCATTTGGAAGCTTAAGTAGTCATGCAAAAATATCTACTTTCAATATCGATAAATATCAACATCGTAAAAAAGATGTTTCTTTTCAAAATACCGATATGTCGATGTTTTAATCGATTTGATTACAATATTGATATTTTGAAAAGAAATATCGATGTTTGAAAAACTGTCAAACCATTACTCGAACAACTGAAAAAAGTTGCCCTCGTTTTATTCACGTCGTGGTTTTATTATCTTCCACGTGTATTACCGCAGGCGCTGAGGCATGTGATGAGGACTCCGATGAACAACATGCATTACGATGGCCAATGGGGATATGTCCTCAATTATCGTTGCCACCCCTGCAATGACACGTTAAAAGGATACAAGTTCGGGACTCACCAAGTCTTTTCTGAGTAGTGGCTTCTAATACTCCTGCCTCACGGGCCGTCCTCAATGACCATTGAAACCATTGGCTATTGAGCATGCGTGTAGCGCCACCAAGCGGGCAAAGTGCCAACCTATCATAGGACATCGTATTCAATGCTCTTTCAGAAGTAAACACGTGACACGCTTGATGGCGCTATACGGGGGTCAGGACATCCTGACCCCCCCTCTAGACCTGCCCCTGAGCATGTGTATTGATATCTCTATCGATTCAGTATTGATATTTGTATTGATAAGAATATCCATATCGTTTCATCCCTACTCGCAAGCCATACTGGCAGCTTCTGGGCTATTGCGAGCTTTTTTTTAAATCCCTATTTGCACGTTAAAGCAACTTTGCCTAAACACTAACAACGAAAAAAAAAAAAGAACAGCAGTGGAAGACCCAGGGCAAACTTTACACAGCAAAACCAGTAGTGAGTTTATAAGTACTCAGATGTCGCCATACCAGCTGTTTCGGCTTATGCAGCCATCGTCAGCAGTGCGCAAGCGGGCAATGTTTGAGTGGGTTGCGTCAGAAGGTCACATGGAACGTGATGTCCTCCCATCAGGGTGAGAGTATCACCACAGAGAGCCCCGTGCAAAGCCAGTGAATTACGTAGGGAAGAAATCTGTGTCACTTTCCACATGACCTTCCGGCACCACCCACTCAAAACGTTGCCGAACCTGCGCACTGCTGACTGTTGCCCAATAAAGCCGAAACAGCTGTCCGGTGCTGGTATTGCGACGTTAAACTCGTACTCCACCTTGGGCCAAAGAGCTTCAGCTTTTTTTTCTTTCCTACAACCAGCAGCGAGATCTGATCCGACCGCCCACAGCTGTTCTGAGGGGGAGGCCAGAGGGAAAGCCGATCAACCGGTCCCGGGACTAATAACGTTGGAAATGTTGTGCAAACAACGAAAAAACGTTGCGCAAAATTAGGGGCCTTGTTTTTTCTTTATTGTTGATGTGCGGGTTTTTTTCTAGACACCTTTACGGTGTCAGAACTCCGATGGGACCTGTATCTGCTGGCCTTTGGTGCCTGTGACCAGCAGTGACAGCATTTGAAGTACACTTCAACTAGTACCAGTACCAGTACTAGTAGTATCTTTCTTGTATTTTCCAGTCAGGTATTCAACTGGGGACAAAAGTTCGAAAATATCGCACGAATGCACATTTTTTGAAGGAGAAAATCTGTCGTTGACAGGCTCGAGATGTTGCCGAGTTATTAAGAACTCTAAAAGTACTTTTATGTTATCCAGCAGCTTGAAGTTGGAAATGAAAAGATGCACAAGCTAGGACGCTGGAATAGGCAGTACGATGACTTTGGTGTTTTTTTGTTCTTCCGAGGCATGATTGAAGTGCTTTTTTGATCATTCAGTCATTGTGTTTCACGGTATCAAATTTGGTACTTTAATTATTATATGTCAAAAATGAATCTTTTTTTTTTTTCTTACATAACATGGATCATTTTGCTGCAAGTAACAAAGCTACATAGGACAAGAAGCTTTGTATAGCACATTGTTGTGCTAGTGCATTGCATAGCAGTTTGTTCTTCTATTCAAGTAGTTTCTATTCGTTTCTTTTTGTAAACCTGTGGCATTTCAGAAAACAGGGAGGAGTACTCAAAAATATGTAACCTCCATTGGCCTTTTAGTACGAAATCATGCCCCCTCGCATAATATATCCACAGATTATATATCCGCCAGAGCACTGTGAGGGATGGGAAGAATCAGTCATACTCAGGACATAATACAAACTACTTTGCAAACTGTATGCCGTCTGGTTCAGGTCATATTCACAAGTAAGTAGTTAGCTAGTAGGGTTTCATAATTAGCACTTGCCAAACAATGGTTGATGCTTAAATATAAACATAAATACTTTCTCACTTTTTAAAGCCATTTAATGGTTAATGGTGAACCGCAAAGTGATTCGAACTAAATTTTTTACTCTGTGTACTTTAAAGTACTTTGCCTTGTACTTAATTTACTGTAAGTGCATTTGCAGTGTGGTACTTTGTACTATACTTAAAGTATCTGTGATGCCAGGCACTCAGTACTTTGCCAATCACTGGTGACCAGTATCCCAGCATTTCTTCCGATAATTCAGTTGAAATTGTCTTCTGAGGCAGAGCAATCGAGAATAAACTGAGCCATAAACTGGGAAAAAATCTGCTTGCGTTCCATGATTTTGTTTCTGCGGGATTTCAAAGCCGCATCAAAGCTCGTCAGCTACTGCTTACGAGAATGCTTCCCATATGGTTTTATGACAAACAAGTCATTTTTATAGTTGTTCCTCTACACAGTTTGTCAAAGAACGCACTGAAATTTTCCCAAAGGCATTCAGGTTTTCGAAAAGGTTCGCAAAAGGTTCGAAGTGGTACTTGTGCCAGACTAAGCTTTCTGAAAGAAAGAGGATTCGGTTTTGAGCTCCGCGGTTTCGTGGCCTGTGTCGTGGTGGCTACACGTTCAAACACTGGTTCAAATTTGCCCAACTAATCCAAACCCAAACAAGCTAACGCAGACTAAAATCCAAAAAAGACCAGAGCAGCCCTGCTGGATGGAAACCAAATACTGCAGCACGATATTGTACACCAAAACTTTCCACACAACGGTACGCGGCACCACCGCACTCCACGTCTGGAAGAACAAAAAAAGACCGAGGGCAAGGGCAAGGCTTGCAAGGAAACAAACATGCGAGGAAGAGTGAGAGAGACCGAGAGAAAACAAATTTCTCCACCACTGTCACGTGACCCCGCATGTGAGAGGTTGGCCTGGCAACTCAATCCTCCTTTCAGCTGTTTGTCTATTTGCTTCTGGATTTTGGATGCTGCCTTTTTGAAGCTGCGGAGAAACCAAAAGACACTACTTGAGCGCAACCAGGAAGCGATCCTACGGCTGAATACGTTCCCAAATTGCTCTCGATACTTATTTTTGAAGTGCAGACCGAGTAAGTGGTGCGCTTTCCGGCGGCCAGCTATAGCGACGAGCTTAAAGGTCTATCGATTGGGACTATAAGCAGGTAAGGTTCGCTCCCATATTGTCGGAGGTGTCCATTCACACCATTAGGCCAACTCATTTTCAAGGTTAGATGCCCCGATTTCACCGTTCCTTGTGCGAAAGTTACCTGTTATCCAGGAGAGGTTCAACGCTCCGATCTTCAAGTTCATATCTCATTCATTCCGTTATTATCCCAAGCAACCTTGCGTCACGATCATGTTGCGAGCAGAGATGAATGACAGGAATTTTGGGTGTCACGGGGTATTTCTTGTTGTGCGTAATCTGCGGCGTAATCTTGACATTTGGAGCACAATCGTCGCGTCGCGAAGATTGCTATACGTTACAAGGTCACGCGTGTGACAACTGAAGAAAAGGATGCCGATAATGGGTGCTTGAGATTTGCCAGTTGTATTCCAGGCAGTATCAAGGAGCAGTGGTTTATCCAGACCCCCTCCCCCCCAGCGTTTGGCAAACCCCCAATTTTTCCTTGTGTACTGCTGTTACAGTGTAACTGCTCCCCCCAATTTTTTTTTTGTGCAACATGTTGTTGCAGTTGGGCGACGTTTCAGAAGCTGTGTTGCAGCAGCTTTATCGCGATGGGATGTGCACTACAGAAAGATTATGCAATAAAGTATTTTATTATATCCACAGGACTTCAATGCAGTTGAACGGAGCATGCTATGGGGCTCGATGACACGCTGGTTTGGTATCAGAAGAAGGTTTGTACATTTATATATATATATATACAGGGTGTTTGCTCTAATGTTTCCAGGAATTATATTTAAAGCGAGCGTTAAAAGAGAAACGAGCGCTACTTTTCAGCTACTTGTACAAGAAACAGGTTCTACTAATGAAGCAGTACCTGTTTCTTACTCAAGTAGCAGAAAAGTACCACCTGCTTTTCTTTTATCGCTCGCTTTAAATATAATTTGTGGACACGTTAGAGCGAACACCCTGTATATTTATATATCTCTCTATATATATTTACATCTATCTATATATATATAAGTTATGTTGTAGCATAGAAAGTTTGACTTTTGTATGGTATACTGCAGCATAACTGGTTACACTTAGGTTTTAAATACCTCCATGAAGGACGAAAGACAACCTTTCCTGAACTTTGCTTTAAAAAAAAAATCAGTTTTTAACTAATAACAGCTAGCAGGACCACTTTATGCAGTAACACCTGTCTGTATAAGGATGAGTACGTCGAAGAGGCCATAGCACATAATTTGTAAACAGGAGAAATTTTACTGCTTCATGTTGTATCATGTTTCGCTGCATCAGCGCAGATATTTTACGTGGACGGTGCAAAGATATCCTCTTTGTTCGAAAACGCTGGGTGCCTATGCATACAGCTTCTTGATCTCGTGTTGAATGACGGTGGGATTTACCGCCTGGGGATCTTCACCCTGTGAATTTGAATCCAGGGCCTAGTCATTATATTATTTGTAATAACTGTTCTTGTAATTCTGTGTCTTCACCATGTTCCAGATTGGAGCATATGACAAAGATGTGTGCGGCAAGAGCTTAGAGCAGCGTATTCTGCGGGTAATGCCTTCCCTTCTGTTACTTCCGTCTCTTGTTCATGCTTCCGTCTATACCTCTCTCGAATGTGTGATCGTTAATCGCACGTTTGATTTCAGGGCGTGAGCGCTATACCGAAGAAGTCGGCTAAAATTAAGGCAGAACTGATTGACATCGACCTTGTCAGAGGTAAATTCCTCTTTTTCCTGCGCAGGCAGCAGCGTTAGAAGTTGTCGGATTGCAGTTGATCTTTTCGGAGAAGTCCGTTTTAATGTGTTTTAACGGATGTAAGATGATTTCCTGCAAAAATTATAGCGAATAAAGTGCCGCATAACTTTCACTAAAATTTAGGTTTTTGACATCTATGATCACAGTAGTAGAGTCGAACAATTTTTTAATTGTTGGATGAATACATCCTGTTGTTCCTAAAATCAGCCTTGTTCCTGAAGGCTATGTGTGACATCGTCCAGGGCCTATTACGGTTCCATGCCCAAAGACGGCTGCCTTAGAGCCTTGATGATGCGGAGTGCAAAAATGTTTAAACGCAACGAAGCGTATTTAATATCAAATTCAAAAATGCTCCTCAGTGCTGTTTGTGTACCGGTTCAGCCTTGCTTAGAGTAGCTCTTGACCGCTCGCAGGATCTACATTCAAAAAGTCAAAGCCACAAAATAGCTGGCTTGCCCTAGCAACCAATGGAATCGTTCGGGTGCTCCTCTTTCCTCTCTACTTCACATGGTGAGTACCCTTTCCACTTTCCTCCTATCACATTTTGTTGTGAAATTTGTCGCCTTCTTCCCTCTCTCTCGATTCGATATCGAATGTCACCGGCTGTCATGGCTGGAAATATAATATGCAAAGCCAAACCGTGCCTCGCTGATCATCTTCTTCTTTTTTTTTTTTTATATTCTGGTAACTGATAGGTGGAAGACGCAGACAAGCGGTGGAATATCGATATTCCTCCTCATCCTCTACGTGTTGCAGCTCGTGGCCATATATTTGCATTCCATACAGGACGAATCCTATGTCTCGGTACGTTGCTGTTTTTTTTGTTTGTTTTTTTATCAGTATCTGATTTGAAGAGCAAGACTAGAATTTTGAAGTCAGAGTCTGGGCCCAAAAGAAAAAAAGAAAAAGGGCCATTGTGCGCCTTTTCTTTTTACGATGCTTAACTATCTCCTTACCACGGCAGAAAGGACAATTTTTGGGTGGTTCGAAAAATATAGTTTTTGTGGCTGTCAGCATCACAATCAGTAGTATTAGAATAGGTTGCTGTAGAGGAAACTGTACCTAATTGAGTGCCCTATCGAATCATATAAGTTTTAGATAAGAAGCTATCCACGTGCTTCAAAAATTAATTTCCAACACAAAAAAATCGGCGCAAACAACAGAAAGCTCGTGTAGATATGCCTGTATCTCGAAGAAAAATATCGACCTAGAAATTCCAAAATATGCAAAATGTGGCAAATTTTGTCTGAACTAATATCCGCAAATATCGACACCCTATCTCAAAAAGTTTGTGAGTTGTAGAAAATAAGGTCGACACGCATGCTGTATATGCCATTGAGTGACTGACTCCTCCAAGGAGTAAAGCAGAAATTAGCATCAGAATTTCTGCAGAACACATTACTTTCATGCTCAGCTTTTCCATCCTCGTACCACATTTTGCTATTTCACTGCTTTTCGATTCCTTCCGGTTGGTTTTGAGGCAGGAAGAACAGTGACACTGTAGATAGGGGTAAGTTTTAGACACCATACCAAAGGTGTCCAGGACAACTTGTGCAGGTTATTGACCTGGTTCACATCATCCTTGTGCTGTACGTTACATTTTCCAGTGTCGCCGAGCTTCATTCGTTATTTTTCCTTCCAGGAGAATACTATAACTGAAGTTTTGACGCCCATAGCCATGATGCTGGTTTTGGGCATCATGCATGCACAAGTGGTAGCTACGTACAGTACCAATGGACAGATAAGCACAGTCAGGAGACCAAAGCCGTATGTGTCCCGTTTCCTTGTTTCTTAGTACGAAATTGGTATGATGAAGAAGAAGAGCTTTTAATTCAGCAGCATCGTTAAAAGCTCCAGGTTCAGATTCGTTTAATAGAGGTGAAAATGCAGGACAGATTTTGTAAAGTCTCGCAAAAGCGTGTGCTAGAGAAAATACTGTTTAGCTGTATATATACGAATATTGATTACATAAAAATTACCGAAGATAGACCAAAAGCGAGGGGATGTCAGGAGTATACACATTCGCACTGGCTTTACGTAACGGAAGAAAACAAAATTTAATATGACGTTTCAGTGCCTATTTGGGCATCATCATCGGATGAAATTAGTTTTTGAAATTTAGTTCATGTTAAATTTTCTTTTCTTCCGTTACATTATGCGAGAGTGTGTATGTGAATACTCATAAAAATTACTATATTTAAGAGAAAACTATATATTTCTATGTGCATATGTCAAAGTTATCATCATCTCAAAATGAAGTTATTGTTTGTCAAAGTTATTTGTGTCTAAAAGGTGTGTCAAGGTATTTATGTGCTTTATATTCTTTATCGTATCTATAATATGATAACCTTTATGACGTCTATATTCTTTATCATACCTATAATACATACGACAAAGGAATTATGCTTCAGTAAATCTACATCATATGCCCCGAAATATAATTATCGAAAACAAAGTTCCGTCGAAAACCATTCCAGAGGCCGACAAAAACGGGTGAAGCGAAAGACGCGGACGCGCGTTCTCTATGAAGGAAAATCCTCGCCTGGAACAGCGTCTGAAGAGAAGACAGAAAGTCAGTGGTCAGAGATTAATGCTCAGAGGGTGACGACGGCACACTCAGGGAACGATGCCAAGAGGACGAAAACAAAGGAGGATCTGCTAGGAAGTCTTCGGCACGCAGTGCAGGGATGCATCAATTCGAGTCTGCACGACTCGACACATCACAATTCCCGGCACGAATGTAGGTTGACATTATGTATATGGCTGCATACATCTATGTTCTTTAAAGGGACAGTGCAAGTGTCATTCACTATTTATTTATTTATTTATTTATTTATTTTTTGCGAGAGAATGTACAGTGTTCGCAAAGACAAACTTCGGGGTTTGTAACGAGGATAAAACAAATAAGAACAGTGTCGGAAAGCTAAAGTAGATGTTACAGGACGTATTATGCCCCAAAATTTTATGTCGAAAATGCTGCTCGGTCTCTTTCTCTGGGGATAAATCTTGAAAACACTGCTGCCTAAACGGCTACGCCTGTGTTTCAGCTTCTTTCCGTCAGATGGCGACACGGTCGAACGTGGCGTTGCAGAGTATGACTCTGCATTCAGTTCCGCTTGTTCACTTGGTTTCGATGTCGTCTGCAGCGCCGCATTCGACCATTTCGCCGTCCGACGGAAAGAAGCTCAAACACAGGTATAGCCGATTAGGCAGTGGCGTTTTTTTTTTTTTTTTTTTTCCACGATTCTTATACTCCTGTCACACGACAAATTGAATGACATTCCCAGCGAATGACATTTGCACTGCATGACATTCATTCGATGTCACACAATGAACCCAGATGGCAATACATGCGAATGGCATTCGCTAAGCGAATGAAATATCAGTCGTGTCAGGCATTGCAGTCGCGACTCACCTGGTTCAGCCCGTGAAAATGTCGCAGATCGGTTGAAATCCTTACATAGTTCTGTAATATGTCGAATATTCAGCGAAAGACACACAATTCAGAGGGAAACAGCAGATTCTGCGAGACGTGGCCAATTCCGCAAAATTTCGCAGATTTGCGGAAAGCTAGGGGCTGATGAGTACTTCCAACCATCTTAACCTCAGGCTTCACTGAGAGGCTTCGCATTTACGAATTCATATTTACTGGTGCCACACGCTACATCGTTCCTCTAAACCTTCATCATCATCATCTTTCCTTACCAGCCCCAAAACGACAACACACGAGCAAAAAGAACTCGGATGAAGAGAGTGGCCTGGAGAGCTTGGGCAACCACAACGGCACTGAGGAGCTGTTTGCGGTGCAGGATATATCGACAAAGCTGCCGTCCAGCCCGAAGAGCTGCCAGCAGGTACCTTCGAACGACCAGGTCCGGAAATCGTCCCCGTGTCTGGCAGACGAAAAGTCATTACCCAGCTCGGAGGACGACGAGTTTTTCGTCGCACGCAAGAATTCATTGCGTGACCAGCGCCGTAAGTTTGTGTATAACGCTTGCTTCTCATCGTGTGTATACGTCATCATGTAGTACATTACCTGATTCTGCCCGATTATTCCCTCCCGAATCAATTTCGAACTACCGTAATTTCACACGTATCAGCCGCAGGACGCGTTTTTAGGAACGTTTTGAAAATTTTCTGACGGATAAGCCACACTCGCAGATAAGCCGCGGTAAATACGATACGACTGACTTGTGCGACAAAGGAGACCACAGAGAAGGCCATAAACCCTGTGGTCCGTACTCCGGGATCGACGTAGTATACAACAAAGGAGGTCAGGTCTAGAGCTCTACCAAGATCGGATTGTGTCCTTGTTTGGCGTGTTGGGCCTTGTTGGGTGTCGTGGACTGATGGGTCAGTGGTCTTCCAGAAGACGCAAATCACTGTCACCACTTTCGTTCAAGCTGCTGGAGGGAATGCACCAGGAAGATCAATCTACTCGAATGTGGACCCGTCCCTGTTACGCACTGTTCATGCATCGGCTGGGCAGTGCTGTTCCAGAGACACTTATGGGGAAAATACCAGGGGAAAATAGTCATCAGATAAGTCGCACCGGTGGATAAGCCGCAGATCGCCCGTGAGAAAAAAAATTAGGCATAAGCCGCGGCTAATACGCGTGAAATTACGGTAATTCGAGTTAAACCCGATTTCTCCCAGAATTCCAATCACGTATTACATTGTATCGTGCGTCACATACACGATTTAATTGCAATCTGTACACAGGTCCGATGAAAAATATTACTTGAGTGCCACAATAAACCGTGCGAAGCACGTTTAATGTTACAACATGCGGTGTCTGTGGCTATAATAAGCGAGGAATATATGTTTGACCAATATGTGCACCTCTAACTACAGGCTGCTAGCTGGACAGAAAGAGGAAAAAATGACCCAATAATACCTGATCGTATCGATAGCACCCAATTTTTCCCACCAAATCTGGCAAAAACATTTTACCCGAGAAGGTCAGACCCTATATAAGCTAGAGTATGGAGGAGAAAATGATTGTTTTCCTACGTGTCATAGTTTCGAAGATACAAATCCTTGAACACGCTTCTGGACCGAGCCCTGATGTTAGAGGAGCAACAGCCTTGGCCATTCAGAGAGTTCATTTGTCGACTTGCCTATTTTCTTGTCTCCAAAGCCTTCTGGAAAGCCAATCCTTTTTCCTCGACCGCTGAGCCCGGCAGCCACCTGTCAGAACTGTCCCAACCTCAGGGCCTTTTGTACTGTGTCTTGAAAGAGTCCCAAGACAAAGAGATCCAACGGCGCAGGTCGTCTCCGCCGGACCTCCCTCCGTCGACGTCCACCGTGCGAAGCAGGCGAACCCGTGTTGCCCGATTCACTCCGCCACCATCTCTGCGTCTGCTGCGGCAGGAGTCCAACAGCTCCTGCGAGTCGGACAAGGACACCACGTCTCCTAATACGCCCATCAAGGTACATACTGTATGCAGCATGCAGATTGTAGCTGTCTCAGGATGCACTTTGTAAATTAGCGCAAACCGTACACGGCCTCCTTTGCACTACGCTCGACCACTCGATTGGAAAAAGTACTGCACCTCCTCCAGTGTCTGGTTTTACTACTCCTGACATAAGACCTGCCCTGTAACCTCATCCACGATTTTAAAGAAATACGAAACCGACAAACACAAGGGCCCATGCCTAACAGATAATTAGAGCCTGAAGTTTTAGGGTTTAAACCCGATTCTTCCCCGAATTTGCACCCCGAATTGAAGGTTGCCTCTTTAGGGTGAAACCCGATTTTCACCCGCCGATTGCCCTCACTGGGATGTCTGTAGGAATGCACTTACTTACTTGTTTGGCAGCAAATACAGTTATATCGCCGTTTGTACCGAACCAGTACAGTTAGTTCGAGTAACTGAGCCTGATTTCTCCCCGGATTTAGCATACTGGAAGTTTTTTCACACGAATTCGCATGAATTTCACACGTTTTAGTGCACACGTTTATTTACCGGATTTTTACCCCCGAATTTAGAAAAAAATATTTCCCGAAAACTCTCTCTACAGATAATGTGTGAATGCTTACTGCAAACGAGTTAGATCAACTACAGTGTCATTTGCTTATAGTTTGCACAAGGTTGTCGAACAGTGTGTGACTGGGTTCCGGTTCAGTTCCGGAGCACAGAAACAATGGTTCGAACCGGAAATGTTTTGAACAGTTCGAACGCCGAACAGTCTGCCCCTTTTTCATTAGTTGTGGTTCGGGTTCAGTTGCGATATTGCACAAAAATGGTTGTTTTGTTTGGTTCTGGTTCGGGAAGACATAGCAGTTCAGTTCTGGTTTCCTGTTGACACCCTGGTTTGCACTGGTGTCGATTTCCAGCCAGGTGATTGGTGTCGTTGTCCTGCACAAAACATTTCTAGTGTACTCGACGCGGTTTATATCTGTAGGTGTTGCTTATGTGTCAAAAACAGTGCTACAGGTTCAAAAGCAACTGTCGTGCAGCTTATGAGATAGTATTACTAATAGTGTAGTGCCCTCTGACATAGTATTGTGGCAGTACTCTGATATCATTTTTGGTTCAGCCTCCAGCGTCGGACAGCGAGTGGCCGCTTCTGTCAAACACAGATTGCAACGGCTACACTTCCAGTTCTGAAGGCATAGAAGAGGACGGCCCTGACGACTGTGAGGAAAATCCAGCTAACGATGTCAGTATTAATTAATTATACTTTTAATTACGATTAGTTCATTAATTTTAATTAGTCAGTGCAAATTTGTGGATTTAACACTTGGTTCTTGTCATGCTTGGCACAACTATTTCTGTTTCTTTATACGGAAATAAAAACCTATCTCCAGAGACATCTTTTTTTTTTTCCCCCTTTTAGAATGCTGGTGCATTTGCTGGTACACAGGCCGGCCTGGATAAAGGTAATTTTCAGTGTTTGTAATTTAATTTAATTTTAAATGTGCGTATATAAAAATGATTTGATAACCTTCAGTGAGCTGCACTATCTGGGAGCATGGCGAATGTAAGAAAGTGGACTTATCAGTCATGGACATCGCGTCGGCAATTATTTATAAGGTGAGTAAGTAATTCTGCGAAAGTGCAGTATGAAAGTTCACGTTTTCGTTGATAATTCGATGTCGCTCGTTACAATTTTTCTCACGAGCTAAGCTTCTCCACAAAAAAAATTACAAACAAATAAGCAGACACAACACGGCACTGTACGTGTAATCTCACCAACTCCCACAGCTTTCTGCAGTCTAGATCTCGTAACACGCTACGAGCGACAAAACTGGCGGTCCTGCCTTTAACGAGCAGCGGAAGAAGCCCCTTTATGATCTTAGGGAAAATAGGGATTTTAGCTAATTTAGGGAAGGTAAAATACTAAATAGGGAAGCTGGGGATCTGAAGACATTAAAATAGGGAAAAGTAGGGCTAACTTTTTACGCACAATGCAGGTGTGTGCATTTTACTTAAACGTTTGGCATCAGTGTAATTTTCTTCCATTTTATGTGAATGCAGGTGGACTGCATGAAACACAGTTCAGAATACATCTTACTCGGATTCATCCTGACGTGCGTGACATCGTCACTTCCGCTGCTGTTCAGACTTCAGAGCTCGTCTGCACTCGACGGAGTTGTTCTCGATGCAGACGCCCTCGTCATAAGTCTACCTCGGGAAGTCCGTCGTCTGCCTGAGGTTCTTCACGATGCTCTTTATCAGTCACATTGGAGGTTCGTTGTTCAAATCTATCGTGTTACATTAATTGTGTGATTCATTTTGCTGGTTGTCTGTTAATTTGAATTATTTTCTGTCTCGCAGCAGTTCATCAATTCTGCCACTGATCTCATTGCTCGGGCAGTTTTGTTTTGGCACCGTATTCTTCTTTTTACTGTCCGTAGCTGAAAGGACTTTTAAGCAGGTAGGTGTTGAATAGTCATCAGGATATTTGGTAATAATAATCATTAAACAGTTTCTACCTCGTGACATGAACACCCATATGGCTAATACATAGGGTGTGAGCCCCGATGACATGTGCTTCAATTCATGCGTCTTTGTACGACATTTTGCAGAGGTTCCTTTATGCCAAATACTTCTGTCATCTCACGTCTGCAAGGAGAGCCCTAAGGTCGGACTTGCCTCATTTTCGCCTCAATAAGGTCCGCAACATAAAGACTTGGCTCTCCGTCCGTTCCTACCTCAAGGTTTGCAACACCCTTTATCGAGCTCGCTGTGACATTAGGCAGTTGTTTTAAAATTTTTACACTTTACAGAAACACGGTCCTCAAAGATCTGTCGATGTCATTGTGTCCACTGCATTTATCATCGGGGTGTGCATTTTATCGCTGCTCTGCGTCCATGTAAGTTTGCACAACCGCACGCTACTTCCGACTGATATTTCGAGCTGTCTGTCAACACTGGCTTGTCGTCTGACCGCAGTGGCTCAAGGAGAATGAGCAGTTTGCCGAGCGGTTGTATAGTTGGGAGATGGTATGCTGGAGCATGGCACTGGGTATTTTTCTCATGAGATTTATGATCCTTGGCTCGAAGATAAACAACAAGTACAGGAATCTGTCTGTACTCATCACGGAGCAGGTGAGTGATTTTTGCCATTGATTGATATTGGGAACACGGGCAATACTTAAGCAGCAGTGCTTGAACAACGGTCCCTCGGTTTGGAAGTACGTGTATGCTGTGTGTGTGACCACAGCAGCACTGCAGTGAGGCAAACGCGTGCAATTGGGAAAAGATATTGCGTGCTAGCTTGCACCATCGGATGATTCCATGGCTCCATGTGGTCCCTGCTTTGTTTAAGATAAGTTTAAATAAAGTGAAATGAAAGTCAAACAGAAAATATACTTGTAGAGAAGATGTTTGTAGCTGTATAGAAAATATTCCACTTGATATCCCTCGTTTTTTTGTGTAGAGCAACGAGAGACCATGGGATTTTGAGTCTCCGATATTCTGTCTTTGCCGTCCAAATGATGTGCGTTTCATGTGAACTACTTTTTCAGATCAACTTGTATTTACACATGGAGCAGAAACCGCACAAGAAAGAAGAACTCATTTTAGCTAACAATGTCCTCAAATTAGCTGCTGATCTGCTCAAGGTGGGTGCCTATCCACACATGCTGAGGATGATCCACCTTTCTGTGGATCGTCCGATATACAAAACCATTATTTTCAGTGAACCAGAGTGATAGGTTGGATGAAGCTTTCGCATGCTTGCTCAATGTGAACCTGAGAATACAAGCAAGCTGACGTCAGTTTGAAAGTTTCCAGTTCATACTGGGTTTGGTTAACAAAAGATATAGTGTAAGTGAGGACGTTGGGGATGTCCTAATGAAAATTAGTAATATAATTACCGTAATAATTATCAGCTATTAATCACTAATCAGTATGTCACTATGCGTGTTACTCTCATTACTATGCATACATATAATTACTAACGATGTGAGCAAGGTGTTTGCAAAGTATTTGATCTTGGGGGGGTATAATTCTGTGTGACACCTGTATTTTCCTATATTATCACCAGCAATAGACATTCCGTCAAGCATTTGGTTTCATTTATAGTCACGCGTCAACACATCTCTCAATGAACTTGTGTTGACTTTTTCTTTTTCCTCTTCCTCACAGGAACTCGAAAGCCCCTTCAAAATCTCTGGGCTCTGTGCAAATCCCTACCTGTACAACATCACCAAAGTAGTCTGTCTGTCAGCATTTTCAGCTGCACTCACCGAACTGTTTGGCTTTAAGCTGAAGCTGCACAAGATCAAGATCAAGTGAAAGTTGGCAGCTCAGGAGCGGGACGCGTGCCCCGACACTGGAGACCAGAACCTTTTTCTCCGAGATTAATGCTCCCGATCCGCGCGGACCCTCTAGATTTATCACCTCCAGACAAAGACTAGTCATGTAGACAGTTTCTGTTGAAATGATTAGAGATGTCTGCATACCCTAGGAGCACATGGTATTTTAAAATATACACATTTTTGTTCTCAACGTCTGTGTCAGGCTGTTGTGCGTGAAATGGGAAAATATGTATGAAAGTGACCTAGAAGTGGTAAGGCACGGCATCCATAATGAGTCTTTTTCGTATGGCAACATTGACAAATCCAGGGGTGTAGCTGAAATCTCAGGGGTTTCCTATCATATGTCTGTCCATAGGCGATACTGAGCCATATGAACAGAATTCATTCTGGACATGTCCTGCTCACTGTAATACACGTGACCAGGAAAAGGTCTGTGTTCATGGTCAGAGACAAAAGAGTTAGCAAAGAACGTGTGTATATCTGTGTATTCACACGAGCGACATCCTCACGGAAGATTCTAGTGGAAGAAAAAGCGAAAATGCTGCTCACAGATACGAAGTTCTGTCCCATGTTATGTTGCGCACTTAGCAGACGACATCGTCAGCGTCTTTCCTGTCGTCTGCTACGGAATACCTTGTGGCTGTGTCGCAGGATATTCCCTGCGGTTAGCAGTGTATGTGGACACTGGACGTTGAGCGCTCGCGCTCCGAAAGCTATGCCGTTTTTCGCGTCTTCCGCGTCTGCGGGGAATGACGCACGTATGATTACACGGTAAGAGAACGCTACGGTAATGTTCGGAATGGTTTCACGGTCTACGTGGCCAAGTTCCTCTTTCGAAAACGGCTTACTTCTTAAATAAACGAGTTTTAAAGATTCGCACTCCCTCTGCAGCTAAGCCAGAATAACGTAAGCCGGGCACACGAATGGGAGCACAGCAGCGCAGGCAACTGTCTCCGAGGTCGTCTGCTTCGCGTTCGCAATATACTTTGTGAAAAACTTCGCTAAATACGCCGACTCTCGCTTACCAGTGTGAGTGCTGACGTGGCCATGTCCCGTGGAACACGTTGTAAGTGACGTTGACAGAGAGGGAATTCCGGATTGCTCTCAACAACCGTCGTCTGCTCTTGCCAGGAGTGAAATGACACTGTAGTTTCGGAATCGATCGCGACGAATGCGATAATCCCTTGCGTCTTGGAATCACCTGTAACAACAGTTAATGCAGTTTCAAATGACTTTGCAGCGTTATTGTCGCCCTAGTCGGCACTTTTATTAACATGCGGTCGCACAGCGCCGGTGGATGGGGCGGACTTTAATGGCGGCTGCAAACAACTGTGTACTAGTTTCGGTTTCGGTTACCGAACGTGTAGCAAGCGACGCATTCGCGGATGAGCGTACCTCGGAAGCTCCGCGCGTCTCTTTGCGACTGTTTTACTATTCATGTTCGTCGCTGAACGTACAAATTCCAGCGCCCAGCCCGCAACAGCTTGTAGTAAGCTGCTATGAGATTCGAAAAAATCCGAATATTCGAACTTTAACAAATATTTGAAAACTTCGAATGTCAAATTTTTGGAATACGAATCGAATATCGTATTCCAACTTTCGAATATTCGCAACCTGTCTCAAATGCTCTACGTAGTACTTCAATATCACGTGATATCTGTCTGCCAATCCGGCCGGGTTGGCATACAGATTGACCGCGCGAGTCCTCTGCGAACGTCGGGGGTCGCCACATTCCTTCAGTTTCTAAGTGTTCAAAATTAGTTAGTGCGAGAAATATGAAGAACTGAGAGGTGAGTATGAGTTGTGTGCGTGTGAGCACACCATTCACTCCTTCACTTTTTTTTTTTTTTTTACAAATTTTGTGTCAATTTCTTGTGGAAAGATTGTGTAACTGTGACTGAAATGGGGTGTTGTGACCTATGGGCTTTCTAATTAGCGCAAAAAAAAAGTTACCTTTCCTTGAGAATTTTTTTAGTTAAATTAAGCTAATTTAGACAAATTGATGAGGTACACTGATGGAAACCACCTGTTTGGGAGGCAAAAACCTCACAAGTATGACGCAGAAGGTTTCTAATTTTTATATCAAGTACATTTTTTTAAATAATCATGGGGTCACTCTTAAGTGAAACACCCTGTATGATGAACAGAACATCTATACTTGTACTCTAAGTGTCTAGGCGCAGGCAAAGACGACACGAACGCACTGTCCGGGATATCAGCACCAGCACACCACACCAACATCAACATCTGCACGCGCGCGCTTCATCTCTTCGACCCTTCGGCAAACATCTCAGCAGTGAAACTATATATGTGATATTTGAACAGCATGGCAGCCCCCAGAACCCCTGCAGGGACAAGGCGAGCGTCTACAAAGCGTAGCCAAAGTCACCGTCCTCTGGTGGCACAGGAATTAGCGAACCCAGATGTAGGCAAGAAGCAGAGCAGGTCCAAACACACCAACGTGAAGAAATTCTTCTCTGAATCATTTGACGAAGAAGTCTTAGCACACGACCCGCTTACGAAGAAGCGAGAACGAGCTCTGTTCAAGAAGGTGAGCCGCAACGCTTCCACCGTTTACGCCGCTTCCGGTTTGGTGTCAAAAACGACATCCAGTTCCACAGCAAAAACGCTCTGCGCCAACCGCTGTGCCGATTGATACGGTTATCGCTTCTGATCTGATAACAGAGACGGTCGTATACGGTATACAACGCAAATTGCCACAAAAAAGGGCGTACGCCTCCAGTTCAACAAATCAGGAAAGGGAAATATGGCTGCATGGCCGCTGGCTCCGAGCGTCCTTATAGGTGGGGTGCATTGATGTGGGCTGGTTCACCAGAAAGAGGGAAAAAGCACGGGTAAAGTTACGGTGTTATATGCACGCCACCTATAGTCACGGAAGGACCGGAAGTCTTCGTGGTACCGGAAGTTGTGGCGGGGGGGGGGGGGGTCATTTTGTGGCAACACGGCCTAGCGCTCGGAAGTTGCTATGTCGGAGGCCGAGATTGATCACGTGACCGTTGCCACCCGAACATGAGTGCTAGGAATCTAGCGGTTTGTAGTTACTTGGATCACGCTACCACCAAGCACTGGGGTAGAGTATCGCCTGTTGCGATGAAACTCCCCACTCTCCAAGGCCGAAAATAAAGTTGTTGTTGTTGGATCACGCTAGGGGCATCGCGGTCGCCCCTATTTCGAGTTCCGTCGTCTGCCAAACCACGTGATTTCAACGTGCGGGCCAATGAGGGCGCTCGCCACCGTTGCAGTGCGGCTGTGACGGCACCGGATATAGTTGGCCAACCCGCTGCTCGGTCGTTTTGAAACCGTGCAAAAAAAAGTGCTAACTGGCAAATTCCGGGCACTCGGAAAGCACCACGCGAACATCCGAGATTGCTTCTACAATGCCCAAACAGAACAAAAAAAGCTATACAACCGACTATAGAGAAAGCAAATTTCTGGTTCCATCCATCCCTAAACTTTTAGGGATCTAAGGAGGGGGACTGCAGGTCCTTTTCAAATCCTTTCAATGTTCTGACAAAAGAACTACCGTTATATGCGCCTATAACCTCTACTGCAGCTCGTGTTGGAAACTCCAGAAGCAGCTGGAGCACTCCGATTATTATTCCCGGAGTACGCCACCACGATCGCAGCTCCGCAGAAGACAGCAAAGGTCGGCGGCCCACCGCGTCGCGCCGCAAGTATTTCCCATAAACCACCAGAACGAAGACCGGCTGCGAAGACATGCTGCTTTGGTGTCTTCGGTTTGTTTCTTCTGGCTATATGCATAATCGTGACGTCTCTGCTTGCGGGTCATTACACGGGAGCTACAAATTTTCCTCCTTCAGAAGGTCCTGATGCTCATAATGCTGAAGACGAGGTAGGTCAGGATCCGTATGGAAAGCGAACCACATATCCTGCTGGAGAACGTCACTAGTTTAAAAAGCGATAAAAACAGGGCTGTTTGGTGGTACATTCTAAGAGCGATAAAACCCCAGTGCAGGGGACACGTACGGACATGCTGACAAACACCTTTAATGGCAGAGACACCGCTTAAGTACACCAACTGCACACAACCGACCCCTAGTGGTAGCTAAGGCCATCATGCTGTAATCACAACAGTTATCACGAACTGTGATCATCACTTTGTGATAACTGTTGTGATTGCAGCATGATGGCCTTGGCTACCACTAGGGGTCGGTTGTGTGCAGTTGGTGTACTTATAAGCGGTGTCTCTGCCATTAAAGGTGTTTGTCAGTATATGTCCGTGTCCCCTGCACTGGGTTTTTATCGCTTTTAGAACGTCACTCTAGTGCTTCTATTTGCAGCATGAACCACATTTCACCTCCGCTGATCCAGCTGAGTCAAACAAAACCGGAACAACCCGGCACCACGTCAACGATAACCGCGACCTCTACAAGGCGGCCAACCACAGAGTCGTCTGCGTGTTTCAAGCACGAAGCCAGAAGCTCCGTGTCATGGAAAGTAACTACAGCGTGACACGTTTTCCATTTCATTCCTGCCACCTGGCTGTCTACTGCTGCTTAGCCTTGGACGAGCGATACAACCTCGAGCCCCGCGATGCAGACGACACGGCCATCCATTCATTCCGATCTTCGGCCGCCACGCAGAATCCATCCGTGAAGACCAGCGCCATTGTTGGTGGACGTCCTGAGGATGATCCGCTGCTTCTGGACGTGTTCAAAAACACGGACGCTCGCGTCAATTTCACGAGGGTACGTACCAAAATCTGGACAGTAGCGTGTGGCGTCGCTTTTGATTTGGGTCATCATGAATAAGGTGCGAATAATGTTTCTGGTGGCCATCATGAGTGAATTTGCCCCATCCCCGAACTTTCGCTCAGAGGGTCCCGTCACGCCATTTTTCATCTGTACGTGTCGTCCGAGACAGACTCGCTTTCAGCTCTGTTACCGCGCAGAGTGAAAACGGAACACCAGTTTAAAAAGCAGAACACTAACTTCACCCGAATAGCCTTTGTCTTAAGCGCTGACCGCATACGACGAATTCTCGACGGAAAACCGGCCATTTTTCCGGTGAGCCGACGCGAGCAATGGGAACTTCACCGATTTCTCGACAACAGCGGTGGACAGAAAAATCCGTCGAAGAGCGGAAGCGACCGCTCGACGGCAGCCAATAGGACCGCTCCACACGCTATCGTTTCATGAGCTGTCGTGGCGGGCATTTCGGATACCCGTATGGGCGCAGAGAGTTGTTCTGCCAGAATGTTTTCCATGCAGTCTTCCACGTTCACATATTAACGAGCAACGTTCATAGAATGGACTACATCATTTGCCATGACTATAGATTAAGTTCTTTCGTCCAGAACGTGAAGACGTGGGCAGAGACATACAGATTCAACGGCATCCACTTGCAATGGCCGTCATCCAATCCCATCATGGCAGACGGATTCATTGCTCAGTTTAACGTAACGAGCAAGGACCTGTCAGCGTCTAACATCTTCCTGAGCCTGGTCGTAGAGCAACAACCAGGCACCCTCGACTTTGACGTCAGCCGGTTACTTCTTGGATCGGACGCTCCCTTGTTGCTTGTCGCTCCTAGATACGCAACTGGAGACACCGTATCGAAACCTTTCTTGTGAGTCTGGCTTGAAACTACAAAATACGTTACGACGACGTCAAGTTTACTTCATATCGGTAAGAGAAAGCAAGGGAGAAGACCATATCGAGGCGACAGTCTGGACTCAAGTCAAAGCTAAACAAAGGATGTCATGCGCTTTCTTATGATGCTGAGAGTCACCGTGCAAAATATTTCAATTAAATCCGCAGCAAATTATTTGCAGTTGAATTTGATAGCCAGCGCTTTCCAGCATAGACTGTTCCGGTTTCTGTTCTGTGAAACAGTTGAGCCACCGATAGACCTCTACCCGAGAATCGTCATTATGACGTTGGTAGACAGACTGAAACCGAAACCAATCGGAAGGGGAGGGCTGCGTTCCACGAATGGGAACTTGTTCGCTGACTCCTACTGAAAGAAAAGTACGACCGAAGGTCGCGTCCTTTTCAGGGACCATCGTAATCCCCTCAAGGCCCTGGCTTTCGGGCGCGACCTTGTTCGTCCCTAGTTTCAAGTGTAGTTCAACTCTACCAAATTGGTGGCGCTGTCGAACACTATGACGTCATTTGTGTACAAACAGGGAGAGGTCTCTTAGGCTCGGACGATCGTTTTGATCGGATCTTAGGGATAAAAGTTTGCGCTGTAACATGTATGTCTCCAAACAGTTCTCGGTCGCGCGCCCTTGGGTTTAGGTCACCGTAAAACTGAATTTTGATCTGAGCGTCGTTTTTCTCGTTTGCCTGAAAACCTACAACGCTCTGCTGAAAATTTTGCACTTCGCATCTCTACACGCAGTTGAATACAAATTTAATCTCAATATCGAAAGCGACCGTGGAAAATATTTTCGCTGAAATGCGTTACAATTGTGAAATTTCATTTAAAGAGCCCAGAAAAGCGCTAAGTCACGTGATCCTGTAGCAAAGGCCCGATGCACTCTGACGCACGGCCCATCTGAAGTGCGGATCAAGCGACGCAGCGGGACGCTCCGAACATTGTGCTTGATACAACCGTCAGAAAAGAAAAACTTATGGCCTTCCCGTGCTCCTTTTTCAGGTACTACACGGACGAGAGCATCGCCAGGCTGCAGTTATTCGCCAGGAGAACAGGAAAAGTCGTCTACGACCGCGTCTGCGTCATATTGCCCGCTGCGGGACATACATTCCAACTGACACACGAGAACAGACGAGGAGGTTCCAGCCAATTGGCAACCAACAGGAGACCAGAAGGACCAATTACGAAGCAGGAGGGGCACTTGGCCTATTACGAAATCTGCAACCGTGTCGCAGACTGTAGACGCGACGACGAGAGAGCCTTTCTGGCGTCTGCAACGTGTGGCGCCACCTGGATCAGTTACGTAACGTCAGAGAAATTGCGAGATTTCGTCTGCAACATTTTGTTCCGAACCGGGATTGGCTGTTACGGGATATGGGATTCAGATCGGGACGACTTTCCTGGGCTCTGCGGCCAAGGAGATTTCCCGCTCGTTAGGGCGATATCCGAGATGCCCCTCCATATCTGTCGCTAGAAAATGTTTACAGCTGCGTACTATATATGGTAAATACTCGAAGGCAATGTTCGCTTCTAATAAAAACTATTTTTACTCCCTACAGTGAATGCATGCGCATTGTAGAGTGAACGTCCGATTCAAGGCACGAAATTTGTGTGCCAAACAACATTGGTTGCTGTTTTCCGGGCACGAGCCTCCCTTCGATCGTTTCCACATGATCGTAACATCTTGAAGTAACGATGATACCTCGATACCTGTCGTATGAATGTGTGTATGAGTGTGCAAAAATGTAAGAGTGAAAGGAGGATGAGTAAGAGAGAGTGACTGGTTTGTCCCTTCAGATGACGCCCCCTGGAAGTTGCTGAGAAGGCGTGTTAGAGCCCTGGACCGGTAATCCAGATGATGTGGGTTCGAATCCTACAGTTGGCTAATCTTTTCAATGACATCCATCTTTCATCGTTAATTTCTTAGGCAACTTGAGGCCTTGTATGTGATTGTTCCCTCTATGTTGTTCCAGCCTCAGAACATCAGTTCTATCTTGAAGTAGGTCTACGGACACGAGCGACATTCCCCCAGAAGCGGAAGATTCGAAAAGCGTCATAGCTTTCTGCTGTCACGTGAGCGCGAGCACTCAACGTCGTGTCTTCACGTACACTGCTGACCGTGGGGAATATCCTGCTACACAGCCACAAGATATTCCGTAGCAGACGACAGGAAAACACGCTGACGGTGTCGTCTGCGAAGTGTCGTCTGCTAAGAGCGCAGTACGCCGCTCCCGATATTCTCACCGTGTGAATGCTCAACATAACACGGGAGGAAACTTCGGCTCTGTGAGCAGTGTTTCCGCTTTTTCTTCCACTAGAATATTCCGTGAGGATGTCGCTCGTGTGAATACACGGTAAGAGGAATAGCGCTTCCTGGTCCAATACTCTATGGTATAGGGTCTCAAACACGCATGTGGCTCGCAATGACCTAATTATTCTGTAGCCCCTTGACCACCAAACAGAAGGAAGCTTATTCTCTCAGAAACCTTAACGAAGAATTCGGAATAAAAAAGAGAAATGGTCAAAAGAGAACGGTCAATACGACCTGCAACTCGATTTGAATGAGGCTCCTGCTCTATGGCTAACACGCAGGACAAAGATTAAATCTGCATGGAACAATACAACGCAGAGAAAGGCATGCAAAGACTCAGCCTACCTCACCTTGTAGTCTGAATCGCGACTTGAATGTGCAGCTGACACACGCAGGTGCCCTTTCAGTAGTCTCATACCAGCCATCAAAGTCTTTGTTTGTTGGGGTGGGATATATGCCATTGGCGTGGCGATGTTGGAAATCCGTGCGCGCGCCTAAAGATACAAACTATGGCAAGAAACAACTGCCACGTCAAATATTTTGGAATAAATTGCAATGGACTACCTAGCTAACTAGCTGAATGCAAGCGCGAAACACTCTGCCATCCACAGTTGTCACGTGTGAAGGTCATCATATATGTCGACTCCAGCGACCCGCATCGAGAGGAGAGTCGTTGGGAGTGGAATCTCGAGCAGCTCTGGTGTTGAATCCTCGAATTTAGAAGTGGAGTCACTCACACGGGGTTGACGTCACAAGAGCCGCCCCGCGGCATTTTCGCTCACCAAGAGTCGACTCTCAAGTCCAACAAACGAATGCGTCAACATGTGTTCGCTTCTTCAACTCGCGAGTCCGAGTCGTGACGTGTGAGGGCCAGCGTATACGTCATCGACTTCAACGACCCACATCGAGAGGAAGTAAGTAGTTCACAGTTTGCCTGTAGTTCCTGCCTAACACATATTTCAATTAAGTAATTGAATGAACTGCTCTTCGAGAAGTAAACAAATCAGGGGCGCGTTCCTCGCCACTACCAAGTTTCGCAAACTCGCGTTGGCTCCGCCTTCGACAGCGTTATGTCACGAGCCGTCCAATGGGAATGGCGCAAGTGAAAAAAGAAAGAAAGAAAAAGGTCATGGTCGATTCATTGGTGGATCCGACGGAAAGCGCTGGCATTAAAACTCAAAAAGTCTTTGGTAGCTCCCCTTGACAATGCTACACAACCCGTCAACGACACTTCACAAACGCTGCACAGTCCTTCACACGACCCTACACAACGCTAACGCAAAACAGCATCCGCAGTCGAACAAGCCATTCGGGCTTCTTCCGCTTCAGCTTGGCGGCACCGTCTGGCAGCCTGTCTTCTTTCGCCGCCGCTCCTCCGCACAGCTTTCACAACCCATGGCGCGCCCACGCAGACACGCCTGAACCTGTCGCCCACCACAGCTGCACTGCCGACGCACCGGCGCCGCGTCGCGCTCTCCACTCACCACGCCGTGTTTCTTTCGTAGCGAGGACTCTAAGGCTAACGCATTAAAAATACCAGTGGCTCAATCGCTGTCCCCAACAGTCGTGCTGCATGAGAGCGAGTGCGGATAAAGCATTCTGTTCTGCATTTATCATCAAAGGCTGCTTGTTTTATTCGCGACCTCTGAAGCTTCCCAAAAATACTGCATGGAAGAATACAGGTTCCAGTCGTGTCATTTGTCAGGATATGGCACGACGCGTACTTCGGTTGCGCACAAATTTAGTGTTAACAGAAAACTAACAGAATAAGTCCCTATGAACGCGTTAGTACACACTATTTGCACACTGGATCGTTATCAGCGATTGAAGAGCACATAGATTTATTTTCAACGCGAACGTCACACATCGAACATATTTTCGTCCTTGAATCTCTGCTCCCAGCCCCGGCGACCACAGGCGCGCGGGCTGGCAGGGAACGGCTCTTTAGCGCTCACCCCGCGAAGTGTAGCACGTGCGAACACAAACTTCGAAATCTGCGGCCGTTCGACGGCCTCCCACTCAGCGCAGGCAAAGGCGGAGCAAAAGCGAACTTGCGAAGCTACGAAATGGCGAGGAACGCGTTACAGATGTGCCTTCTATTCATCGGTAGCCGCAACCGTTCCGAGGACGGGATGCTGCAAACAAAGTCTGCATACAACAGGCTCTGCACTGATCACGGACAATATTTCTGTCGGTCGTTGAAATACATTTGTGCAACAAAACAAATGACCTAATTCGTGTGCATACATACGTAAATTCTGAGTCTAGAATATTTTCATCTTTACTGTTCTTTAGGCACTACTCCTGGAGGGAGAGTGCTTCATGTTGACCTTGGTATGACTCTGTCCTATTATCAGTTGCCGGATGACTAATACGAGGTCACGGTTGGGAGAATTGAAGAGAATGTGCCCTATTTCATGAATAGGGCACATATTCACGACCACTAAATTTCGCAAAATCTAGATGATAAAGCTTTTCTTCGTCTTTCGCAGTTCCCGCCACAAACGACTTGTGGAAATAAAGATATACGTATATATAAAGTTCGTGGCCTGCATCTCTAGCTTTGTTACACGCCTTACGCTGCCTGTACTATATTTAATTAAGGCGGTATTGCACACTCTTGTGCTTTTAAGCACTTGAAGGCAGCAAGTGTGAAAATACAGTTTGATCATACTATCACTGTTTTGGAAACGTCAATCGCTCGATATTTTCACATGCCCGAAATTTCTCAATTCGCGAAAATTTGGTGCGCGCGGGTACGGGTTGGTTTCGAGTGTATTTCATTGCAGGTGAGTGGAGGTAAACGCAAATGGAGGAAAGGCTTCCTTCTGCATTCATATTTATTACATTCCTTTCGATACACCATGTAGTCAGCGTTACACAACATGTACGTACCCGATTTGCGTCCAATGAAAATGACAACAAAACTGGATCTCTGCACCGCGCGTAAGAGCGGAAACAACAAGAAGCAGCCGTAACTACGCTGTCTACAGGGCCTACTAACTGCAAAAATGCATTTGGTTCTTCTGTACATGAACTTGGCAGCCTCACCTTGCTCACTGAAGTGAGGCCTGCCTCTAGGTATTTTTGTGTATCCAATAATAATTGACAGCCAATTGGCTACAGTTCTCTAAAAATGCGTCGCTATATGGATGAAAAGTTACTAGAATTTGCCTAGCTCATTCCTGTTTCAGTTGCAATAAAAGTCTTCCATAGCCCAGCTCAACTCGATATGAGAGAGTTCTCACGGTACGATACCAGATTAGATCGCAGTCACGTTGATGCCAACATTTCTGGCGGTCGTTAAGCAGCACGAAACTTCCCCATCGCGGAGCAAAGGTCGATGCTGTTGTGTCTACCATTAAATCGCTTCAATATTTCTGCAATTGAAAAACCGGCCTAGTTTTCAAGCTCACCTCCAAGGCATTGCATTATATGGCGTTTGTTACGCTATTTTGTCAGTGTTAGTATTATTTGTTTCGTTTACACACAACACACGCGTCACAACTGAAAGCAGCACGATTCCTCATAAATGAGAACAGCTTGTTTTGTTTTCTTTCGTATCAGTCTATCTAAAGAAAAAAATAAAAATCAAACCACACACATTGAAGATCAAAATGAAGATCAGTCCTTGTGGTAACACCTAGTTGGAATGCAAGATAACGATCTTCACGATTCACTTTTTTTTTCTCGCTTGCGTAGTCTTTCTTTCGTAACAGGCCAATGCGTCTGTGAAGGCCTGGATAGAGGAACCAATTTAAAAACAACTGAAAAAAAAAAAAAAATCCAGGTGAGATATATTATGTACAAGGGTAGGCAACATGCAAGATGCGCGAATATTACCTTACTTCCAAACGGGATAGGTAAAAAAAAAGAAAAGAGTAACAAGCATCACCTCCTCTCCAATGCACTCAAAAATGCATCAAACACGAGATGTTTCACACTTCTACTGTTGTTTCTGTTTCAGTTTCAAACGTCCCGTTAACTTACGACCCACTTTAAGAACCTCCACGGCCCGTTTTCTTGTACGCTTTACAAATCCTTGTGCGTTTGTACACATTCCTCTCGGATGCCTCTCGTGCGCTCCACTTCACATACGAACTTCGAACGCTTTCACCGAAGTGGGCCCCACAAACGGGTTTGTCGTGTTGCTCTTCTGAACTGGAATGGCGGCCCAGTCGGCGTCGAAGGGGTCCCGGTACCCCGGTACCGGGCGGGACGCCGCGTTACCGACGCCGGCTGGCGCCACTGGGGCTGTCGCGGATGAGGCGGCATTTGCTGCAGACTTCTGCTGCGCCCACTCCAGCAGGGTAGTTCTCTGTGCAGCAGGGAGAGCGTCGGAGGACCCCACAGACTGGCTGCGGAGGGGACCGAAGTTGGGACTGTTGCGTCGGGGTTGGGGTGAGGGGGCGACGGGATGCGAAGGGTCGTGCAGCTTCGGAGAGGTAGGCAGAGAGGCTAGCCAGGCGTCCGCTCGAGAAGAGGAGCTGTCTGTTGCCACCCACGGGTTCACTGCAAAGAGGAGGAGCGAGTCCGGCTTTATGCTTAAACTAATAATGACAATAATAATAATGATCGTCTTCCGAAACGCACACATGGGCGAACCATGCCCAAATCACGACGACTGAATAATATTTAATCGTTGCAATATACCTAACTAACTCACACACAGACTCCAAGTGCACATTAAAGAAGGGATCTTGTACTTAAAGGGTATAGTACTGCTGTAGCTGCACATGTGCTCCCTCCAATGTGATAACTGTGTGAATTTTATCTTCATATCATGTACTGTAAAAGTGGTTAATTTCGTGGTCTTAATTATTCGCAAATTCGTGCGGAAGCGGACTGAAGCAGAAATCACAGGATCATGGAGACCGGGGGTTCATGACACTGCCGTGAACTCCAATCCCGTGACAATGACATACGCGCTGGTTTTGTGAAAGTAGGTATCTGCAATGCCAACTGATATACACTATGCGAATAAACTACTGATGTTGAAGTGGCGTTTAGATTATAGAAATGTTTGACAAGGACAAATTTGTGAGTATAAAGTCGATTTGTCTTTGCGAAGCTCATATCGGCGCGAATTCCAATGCTCATACTTTTTCATCCCCGCTACCTATATTTTGAGGAACCTCGATTTTGCAAAAACAGGTCGATCGCGAAATTCTTGAAAATTAAGTCCCAGCGAAAATTTCTACCATTATAGTATATCCTTTTTTGTTTAGTAACATGCACTACCCAGAGACTAGGGACTACAAAACACACACAGAGAGACAGAGTCTCAAACAAGGCTCTTTACTAGAAAGACGGACAAAATTTAAAAGGTCCAGGTTATCGACCTCCCCAATGACGAGCCAAATGCTTAAAGCAGTTCCCATAGGAATGGATCGACAGCGTTTCTCTCAATAGCCTTCAGTTCAGATCTGACTATCTAACTTTAACAATAGTACTCCGCCACAAGATGTTTGACAATTTCTGGTGTATGATTAGACCCTGAAGTTTTCGGGTTTTATATTTTTCCAAATTCGGGGGGTAGAAATCGGGTCATTAAATTGATGTCGAAAATTCGTGCAAATTCGGGCAGAAAAATTACCATCAGACTGAGTTCGGGGAGAAATCGGGGCATTATTGTAGAATAAACGTTCACTGTACCGTTTATCCAGAGTGCCAGAAGTAAGGGGCAGTCGCATATTTTGTGAGAAACTAGTATGTCGATGCCTTGAGAGGCCTAGCCTAGGTGCAGTTTTGCAGGTAGGAATCGGGTTTAACCCTAGATGGTGAACCTCAATTTGGGGTGCAAATTCGGGGGGAAATCGGGTTTAACCCTAAAACATCAGGGTCTATGTATGATCCTTATTTTTTACTTTTAGTGCGTGCCCCCTTCACAGCCATTTAAACATCTTTTACTCTGCCTAATACAGAACAGCCCACAAGCAAACAGACACTGTGTTCAAGTTAAGAGTACATAGAATCCAACATCTCCATTTGTTCTCACTGTCAATATTAACTTTAGAATCCATCAGTGAACCTACCTTGCTGGACAGGAGGAGGCTGAGGCAAGGGAGGTAGCTGAGCAGTTGGTGGGGGTGTCTGGAAAGGGTCCTCTGTGCTGCCGGTGCTGCTGAGCATCGTCAGACCTTGGCTCAACTGCTGGCACATGGCACTAATGCTGTCAGCTTTTTCGCTCGATGGCGACGATTCTGGGATCGGGTGAACTGTATAAACATTTATAGTTGTTCAGAATGAGAGGCTGGGTGGTGTAAGAGTGGCCCAGTAGTTTCAGCACAATGGCCTAGTGCAGACATTGACATGGGCGGGCAGTGACCTACTACTACTACTACGAAAAAAAAAAAAAAAAAAAAAGAAAAGAAATTGTTTTGGGAAAAAAGCTTTTTCGTTTTTTTCGCCCTGTCTCCGGAAAATAGCCCAAAATTTCCAGGCGACAAAATTCAAAAACGTAAATTTTCGTGCCTGTGACGCGTTCCAACCCGCCAACAGTGCCTTAGGTGCCTCTAATTCGCCAACAACCACCAACTTGGAGCTCCGTCTGATCGCTCAAAGCGATCGCCTTCGCGTTCACATAATGTCTGAGTTCTGGTCGGAGTGGACGGGTTGTTCCAATTACCTATCGCTGAGTAGACAGCAGTATCATGGGATGCTCTGCTCTGCATTTATGCCTAGAGGATGAGCACTACTAAAGCTTCTAGCTCATTGTATGCTGTGGTTTGGCCGGCAATGCTTCGACTCAGCAGTAACCGCCTTTGTTTCCATTTTTTCGGAAAATTTGCATCTACTACACTGTAGCAACCATGTCATTCACACCCCCTACCCAGCTCGCACATTACGATTGGTTCTTATGGCGGTCGTGCATTGAAGGTACAACCACCGTCAAAAAGACCTCACCAGAGAAGCCATTGCTGTGCTTGAGCGTCTCCGCCGATTCGAGCGACATGGCTCGCTGACGCTCGAGTGTCGAGGGCAGGTCGTTGAGGCGCAGGGACAGCTGTCTTTTGAAGGGCGACGTCTGGCTGAGGGAGCCTCCGAAGCCCCGGAAGGATCCCTGTCTCTGCAGCATCGACGCCGTCGCGTGCGGACGCTCAATGGCAAACGGGTTCACTATGGGCTTCACGGGTGGGGGCTCAGAGGGCTTGCACTCCTGGGGGTCCTGGAGGCCCTCCGTCAAGGAGGTCTGCCGGAAGGAGCCCGTGCGGGTGAAGGTAGAGGTCTTGGGGTCAAAATTCATCATGACGCTCTCCTTGTCCCGCTTCTGTTTCCTTTCCAGGCAGACTGCAAAGGCGCAACCAACTGCGTGGCTCAGACGCTCCCCCTGAAAATTGTAAATGCGAGCGTTCTAGGTTCAGACAGCAGTGGCTACACAGAGGTACGCGGTTGTTTCTCTGCCTCTTGCAGCATCCACCTACGCTCGTAAGACGGAACTCTACCGCATAGCACGGTGTAGGCCAACCACTGAACAGAATGATACAATTATCACTCCTGATTTGTGGAGAGCTTGGGACCTAGGTGTCACAAAGGGGGCGTACACCACCCCCGTTTGTGACCAATCAGGGGGCAGAACGACGTCATGCGGGATGGCGGTTGGCGAAGAGCGTGCTACGTGGTGAAGTTCTGTCATAAGAGTGTACCTTCTGATGGTGAAATTTTGATCAGAATTAAAACTCAACCCAGACGCTTTTAACATTTAATTTAAAGCAGAGAGTAAGACTTTGTGCCACTTTCGAGACTGACCGTCATTAAGTAAGCGGACATTGCAGGAGACAAAGAAAAGACTGCAATGTTTATCTTTGCGACCCTGTGTAGAGTATCGCCCCTGGTGATGAAACTCCCCATTCATCATCTCACAATAAAGTTTTTTTTTTTTTTGCGATCTTGTACATCCAGCACTGTACTTTACAGCATAATTAAAGTGAATATGTCTGTCGGGAACATTTTATTCCAAGCTCTCCTGTATGGCCTTTCACTTGAGATTGAGCGAAATATTCCCAGAGTTATTAGTCTTCTGTCGTGTCAGCCGGTACTGGTACCAGACCCAGAGGGAGGAGCAAGCTAGAAAATTTCATCAATTCGTGCGACCTTCGGCTGGTGTTCCAAAAGAACAGCCATGTTTGCGCACCTCCCACACCTATGTCTCACGGCACGTAATCTCCACAGAGTTGCACAAAAATTATGTGGTCTAAACTGCTCAAATTGCAGTCATTTGCGATGCAGATAATAAAAATTATGCCACTCAAGTCGGCAGCAAATGAAGCAGTGATTCGGTAAGTCAGGAATAGACAATTTTGCACGCAGCAGCTCCGCGACTGGTCGGGGCAAGGTGTTGTGGGATATTTCAGGAATGGGGCCCGCCCAGTTGCTCGGATGACAGTTGCAGTGACGCTTGTTCTGCTACATGGTTAACTATGCTTCTCGCTTCAGCACGCGGAAGATGAGTTGGCAACGAATAACGCATCAGCAAGGGCATGCCACCAACGAAGGAGAAGAAGAAAGGCAGTGGCAAAATGAGCTGCTCGATGAAATGCACTAACAACAAGCTGCGGCTGAAACGTTGAGCGAAAATGAATCTATAAGCTTTCATGGTTTCAGAAAGTCTGAAAGCACGTCTTAAACTCTGCAACTTTGCACGTGCACTGTCACGTGGAGAAGCAGACAACGCTGCTTCGCCCCTCGAGATACCCACAGTGCCTTGCGCGGCTCACTTGAGGGCGTGCACAACTTCGTGTAACCGTCTATTGCACTACCCACGTCAACAAAAATCTACAAACTGGTGCTCGGAGCACAAACTGTCCCTCAAGCACTATTCACTGACAGGAGTGACGAACCGAGTCTCGAACAGCCAAGAAGCCATGACACATCCACCGTCTCGTGGTGCCGTCCCGACAGATGTAAGAGAAGCCACGGTCATGGTTCCGGTCGGGAGCGCAGAAGGAGACCTTCTCTATAGTCTGGTCCACCAGCAGCCCTTGAGTTCCGTCGTCTACCACGCGGAGTCCGTCCCCGGTGACGTGCAGCGTGCCGCGGACAGAGCGCCGGCGGGAGTTGCGGAGCACTTTTAGGGCTTCTTCGCACACCTGAAAACAAGATGTCGACAATGAGACCCCAGCATAACACGTGCTTGAAGGATCCCTCATAGCACAGGGATCCCTCGGGGCTAAGCGAGAATACGGCGGTGAAGTGTACGTAACACGGCAGTTAGGGCGTGCACACACGTTGCTATCGCAGCAACAATTCTGCTCTGTGGGGACAACCACAAGAACGCCACTATCGCTAGCGATAGCCGTCACAACGATCACTGTTATAGCGATAACGTTCGTAGAGATCGCGGCTACGACAACGTCATCCGTAATTATCGCCGTTGCAACAAATTCGTCAGCAGCGATAGTAGCTGAAACGATAGCGAGTTTTAGTGCATCTTAAGAAGTCTACGGAAACGATACGATACGATACGACACCGAAAGTTATCAAATCCAAGCTTAGCAATGCGATGTCACCGGCTTCAAAGAAACGGAGCGATTGGCTTATCACGTTTTCCGGAACGTTATCGTGAACGCCTTCCGATGTCTTAAAACTCGCTAATAACGGGGAGCTTTAAAACACAATCGTAAGCGCCCTTCGACTCCTTATCGCTGTCAGTCAATCAGATTAGCAGCCAGTTGACGTCATCCGCTCCAAAGGAATTAAGCGATTTGTCTATCATGTTTTCAGAAACGTTATCGTGACACCTCTACTCGGTAATAGGGAGTTTTAGTGCATCGTACGCTATCGTCTTTGCGCACGTAAGGGATAGCGTGGTGGTTCCGCGCACTGCGTGAAGCTCTCTTTATGTTTTGCGCGTGCGCGGAACCACCAAAGCTATCCCTTACGTACACGAAGGCGGCAGCGTACGATGCACTAACGTCGTCTGCAGTAATGACAGTTTTTTTTTCTTATTTCGTTTCTTGTACGACATCGATCATAGAAGCTCGTTCCAGCGATTACATATTACGATACGTTCAATAGAAAACGATTAAGTATAGCTGTAGCACCCGTGATGGACGCTCAAAACAGACCATTGGCTACCTTTTAGGGACACAGATGTTACAGCGTGAATTTAAAACGATATCGTTATAACCGGGTCCCGCAGCGCTTCTTTCGACGAAGCGCGTATATGTTGCTTCGTCTACATTTTTCGAGTCATGGAGCGGCAGTCCTACTTGACACCAAGGATTTTCCCAGCACCCCCCCTAAGACACCCCCAAAAGTCTCGCAACAGCCCTCCAAATTGTCTGTCTGAAAAAAGCAATGAAAGGCCAACAAAAGCCATAAAAGCTTCAAATAAGGGTGCTACACCCCCCTTCGAACCCCCCCCCCCCTCCGAGACGACAATCCTGGGAATATCCCGATTGCCTGACACTTCTCCAACATTGAGTACCGGAATGATTGTCTAACTTACCTGCATGCCTCTAGACTCAAACACCTCGACGCAGCCGAGGTACTTGACCGAGAAGGTGCAGGTTCCTGCCCTAACAGCCGCCTCATCTGCCTGCCACTGATGTGGTTTACTGCATTCTGGTACATGCTCTTTTCTGCCCCGGCGCAGGCTCTCTCGCAGGCTGCGCCGTAACCGATCCATCCCTGGAAAAACGAACGAAAATGTCATTGCACACAAGGATCAGGTTATCATGTAATGGTTGACTGTTTAAACACTGTTTAAAGTGAAAAACAGAAAAAAAAAAGAAAAAAGCGTCAGTAATACTGTAGTGAGAAGTAGTCTGTAAGAAAGATATCCTATATAACAGTGTACTGCGACAAATTTCACGGTTTACACTTGAAATTCAAAATATTTTCCAGGAAACGAGAACTCATTGTCCCAGAAGTCGTACAACGATACAAGCAAGCGATAAAAGGCACAATCAAACTGTCCACCGAAGGTGCTAAGATATTGCACCCCTATAGCCAAATAAGATCAGCGCAACAATACTATCGTTTCATTTTCTTTTTATTCACCACAATCTTCTTTTCCACACGCGCCGTTACTTGTAAGACACTTACAAAGTCCCATAATATCCATCTCCGTCGATAACTGCCGAACGAGAAACAGACGGCAGCAGAAACTGGTCAATCGTGGGAATAACTGCGTCGCAACAAGTGGACGACCTCGTCAATAAATAAACGTTCTCGAAACAAAGGGAGTAACAACAATGGGAATGCATTCTCCGCGATGTAAATCCAATTACGCGCTCCGTGTGTTTCCACTCGCTTCAAATATCAAAGGTCATTTGGTATACGCTTTGTTAAAACTACAGATGGGACGAATCCACAATTTTCCGGATCCGAATCGAAGAGTTTAGAAACCCAGGGGGGAAAACACTTCTACTGAAAAGTGCTTTGAGGCAGAATTTCATACCTTTGTTTATTGAAAAACTAATTAAATAAAAGAGTTCACTGTCAGGAGAAAAAACACCCATTACGCCTTAAATGTAGGGAGTGACTTTTTCGGGTTAAACCCGATTTCTCCCCGAATTCCAGTGACGTTTCCACTGAAGACGAACAGACGTCGCCACGTATAACGCATGTAAGAATGGGTCACTTACGTTCCCAGCAATACACCCATGTGTGTCAACACTGTCTATGCCTTCGGGGATTACCGCTGGAAGGTCACAATCCCGTAAAAGGGCTTAATAGACAAGAGGAGAAACAAAAACACCCGAAGGCACAATTATCGCCCGATTTCTCCCTGAATTACAGATTTAAAAATGGCGCACGATTTTTACCCCTCGAATCCGAGAAAGGCATTTAACCCGAAAAAGTCACTCCTACTTAAATATAATTTATTTAGCACGTTGTCCATCGACTACAGGAAATACATGAACTCTCTCGAGTCTAAATTCTTTCCATAAAACTAAGCAACAATCAAAGGCAAAACCGTGTTACTTTTAAACTTGTAAAGCCTCAACTCTATCACTCCAGGGCAATGTAAACAAACAAACAAACAAACAAACAAACAAGCAAACAAACAAACAAGAAAACAAGAAAACACCCGCCGGCCAATCAGGCTTTCGGCGCCAATTTTAAAAAGGAAACAAACAAACGTGGTTGGTGGATTCGAAAGATTCGATTTGCCATTTTTGGCCACTAGGAGTCAGATTCCCGAATCTCGATTCCCTTCCTACACTCTTAAAAATGAACTTCACAGCACTCTCCTAGCCAACCATCATCTCGAATGATATCATTATCTGCCCCGATTTGTTAAAAACGGGAGGTGTCCGCAGTGACAATTATGAACAGCATTGAGTGTCACAAAAAAGGCGTACGCCTCCCATCTTCAACAAATCAGAGCACATAACGATATCATTGGACATACATGATGGTTGGCTGGGAGCGTGCTGTGCGGTGAAGTTCATTCTTAAGAGTGTAAGGATTCAAGGATGCGCGGATTCGTCTGGCTCATCCCTAGTTAAAACCATCGGTGGAGTGTCAAACTTTCGATGCATCAGACGGAAGTTTAGAAACTAGTTTTCTTCCAAAACGGCGAAAAACGAAACAGAAAAATGGAGTATATGGAGTTTATCAGCAAGAACGACTGTCGAGATTCGCTGCACGGTGAAAACCTGGCACGGCAACGGGCGACCTGGACTGTCGTCTGCTATACTCCGATGAAAGCTCTACACTGAGCTTTGAAATGTATTAGGTAAGAGTTGCGTTTAAATTTGGTTGAAAGGAGACCACTCTCGACCCTTATCAAGCATAGCAAGTATGGAAAACGTTCCGATTGCGGATCGGAAAAATAAAGTTTTTTTTTTGTTGTTGTTAGAAACAGCACCAACAACGTAATACCACCAAAATTAAGATGAAAAATATAATTTCGCATCACTGTACTCGGCGCTCCGCGAGGGGCCTTCAAATGAGGCCACACACAACACACGCGCGCTGCCGCCCAAACACGGCTCGATGGCGCCGGCAACGTCAAAAGACTCGGTAGATGCATCGCGAAGCAAAGCCCGCAAACTCGTTCCCCGTTCGCCGACGCAAAAAAGGTGCGGGGTCTCGACCCGTCCGCCCCGTCCCCTACCTACGCAAGCACGTGGGAACCGTGGGTACTAAATATACTACATACGCGGCGTGAACGAAATGCATATGCAACGAAAACATCGTGCGCGCGATATGTCGGTTGTCGATTGCATCGTTTCACGATGCTTGCACAACGCGAGAGCTTTGTTGTGTGTGGCTTATTTTCGGGGGATTAAAGGTCAGTCGGCGCGTGAGCGGCAGGTGGCAATGTCGTACTCTTTGATCTGGAAATGACGAAACGCGATAAGTCTCTCTATGTGCCCCAAACATTGCCGTAGATTGAGATTAGCGAGAAGGGCCAATAGATCTGTACAACGTGTCATCTTTGACCTACGAACAAAAAGGGTTCTGAGATTTTTCTTGTCCATGTTTCGTCCAGGTACCCGACATTAAGTAAAATTTAGGTAGAATTTTAGGTAATTAGTCGTCTCGTAGTTGCATACTTTCTTCGAGGGGATATGTCAGCCTGGCAGTAGAACTCAACTACAAAAGACGGCATCTATTGTGCTCTGCTAGTTTAATAAAAATTCTGTATCGAACTGAACTAAACACCCTGTACTTTTACTAGTAGACATCTGCTATTCCAGGAAGGTGACTCGTAGCTATAAGTGGTTACCGCATTTGGTGAAAGTAATGGTCAAATGTAACTCGGATACAGTGCCACAAGTAACTGCAGCCGATAGTACAAGCTTTTGAATGTCGCCTTTACTCGCATTGATTTCATTCGATAAAACGTAACTTTATAGTACCTAAGTTACTTCAAAGTAAATCAAAGACTTCTTCAGGTTACCAAAACTCAGGTTAAAAAACTTGAATGTGGTAGACTCTAGATGTCACTATTACATTTCGCAAAATGTAACCAACCGTAACTCAGTATTTCCTTTAAATATTAACTTAGCCGCGAATGTTTCAACATTGCTAGTTGAAAGACGACGAAAAGACGCTGGCATCGATCCTTTGCCCCAATACCCGTACACTCTCTCTTATATCGAGTTAACGAAGCTATTTTTTTTTCGAGGCCTACTCGGCAGCCAACCATCCAACACGGGCGAGCGTGCTAGTGACAACATTCCACGGGAAATTGTGTCGATTCGCGAACGGAACACTGTCGGCCTGTAACCGGCGACGACAAAAAAAAAAGAGTGGCACAGCACAGGACGTCGTGCGACGGCCCAATAAAATGAAAAATAAAACGCCGATAAAAGGAGACTGCAACCTCTCCATAACAATAAAAAGTGCGACTCGGGTGAGCTGCAATATTCTATGTAGTGCACCTTCCGATACCGTTATTCTCCTCCAGCGTGTATGTACAATTCTAGTTCGACGGATGAAAGAAAAGCCATGCCCCGGTTGATAAACATCCGTACAGTCTAAGTACAGTACACGATGCATACTGCAAGGAACGGAACACATTTACTCGGAAAATAAGTAGGGATAGACGATTTTACGAAGATGCGCGCGCCACCAAGCCCGCGGCGCAAAGCAGGATGGGAACTTTTAGCGACACTGCTCCGTCGTCTGCTTGGGTTATGATGGTTTACCCCGGCTGCTGCTGCGCACACCGGGAATGTTGTTGTTGTTCTACCTTCGTCTCTGACCGTCTCGTAACGCTCTAAGGCGCTATAAGTTCCAATGAGCCCTTTGCGTGCCACAGGTGGCGCTTGCTTTTGTAAGAGGACGAGCTCCAAGAACAACGAAACTTCATAGAGAAAGAAAAAGGTTTAACGCAGGGGGCAATCGACGCAATCCGTACGGTAAAGACCAATACACTGCAGGCCTATACTTTCGCGTCAAACATTAGCGAGTTTTAGTGCATTGCACGCTACCGCCTTTGCGTACATAGGGGATAGCGTCGTGGCTCTGCGCAATGCGCGAAGCTCTCTGTATAGTTTTGCGCATGCGCAGAAACACCAACGCTACGTACGCAAAGGCGGTAGCGTACGACGCACTAAAACTCGCTGCTATTCCTCCAATATTTCTAAACCAGAGGGCCTAAGCCAGAGCTAAAGAAACGCAATCACGCGATTTCTTACTACCTTCGCGGTCACCGCACAAAATATTACCATTAAATTTAATTTTTATGGTAAGCGACGTGACGTCATTAGTGAGTTTTAGTATATCGTACGCAATCGTCTTTGCGTACCTAAGGGATAGCGTTGGTGACTCCGCGCACGCGAAAGACATAAACGGAGCTTTGCGCATTGGGCAGAACCACCACGCTATACCCCCTTACGTACGCAAACGTGACCGCGTACGATGAACTAAAACTCACTATTGTCAGTAACTTCCTATTTCTGTGGCGCAAAGTAATGCAGCCGCAGACAAAACCAATCTTTTGCGCCACAGGTACCTCTACCTTCCACACACCCAACCGTTCGAGCAAACGTAAGCTTGTCCAAGACTTGCAAAAACGGCTTCAAGCATCTCGAATGTAATGCGAATAATCTCGCGTCTGAAATCTCACATACTGCAACGAAGAAGAAATGATGTTCTGAGGCTGGAACACGGAAGAAAGGACAACACAACACACCAAGAACAACAACAACAAAACAACACAACAACAACAACAACAATGGAAGAATGAAGTCACTGAAAAGGTTAGCCAGGTGTAGGACTCGAACCCACATCTTCTGGATTGCCGGTCCAGGGCCGACAATCCAGAAGATGTGGGTTCGAGTCCTACACCTGGCTAACCTTTTCAGTGACTTCCTACTTTCACGTATTGCACCACGCTCTTGACAACCAGACGCCTTTACTGAACTAACCCGAAAGGGTTGAAGGCAAACGAGAAAAAAGTCCAATGGGAAGAAAACTGTGTGTCCTTGAAGCGTATACTTCCTGGGGTAATAAAATGACTTGGCCCTCTGCCCAAAAAATCCCTCTTGTATCCTCCCTCCGTATATCGATCTATCCTTTAACGTCATCTACCCGGGGGCATATCTAGTTCTGCTAGTTTCTACAGAACAAGAAACGTAGTATCGGATAAGACCCGGATAAATGGAGCAAAGCGATCAACCACATATCGCTGCTTCTCCGATCTCCATGCAACCCAGGGGAATAGGGCTACGGTTGATGCTGGAGATAGTACTCTGGAACAGGGTTGCTAGGTTAGGCGCAATTTTAGCGTGCCCAATAAACGGGCCGTACACCGGACGCAAACGAAGGCAACGCGAGTTTAGAACAGGGTTTACCCACCGCAAGCCAAAAACAAAAGCACTTTCCGCGTGCAGCACTATCAAGCGCTTGCTGAAGAAAGATCCAACGGGATAAAAGATCCAAACGAGAAAGTATTCAACTTGTATTCCACTTTTGGTCCCAAACATTGTTCACGTTGAACAAAGTAAGACGCAAGCGTGCTGGTGTCATAACTTGTAAGTAACAGATTAGGCAAATGAGCCGAGGCGAACCTTGTTGTACACTCTTAAAAGTGAACTTCACCACAAAGCACGCTCCTATAGTCAACCATCATCCCGAATGACAACGTTCTCGCCCTTGATTCGTTGAAAACCGGAGGCGGAGCCCATTTTGTACTCATTATGTACTGCATAATTGATAAAAAAAAGGCGTACGCCTCCCATTTTCATCAAATCAAGGCAGATAACGTTGTCATGCGGGATGATGGTTGACTGTAGGAGCGTGCTATGTGGTGAAGTTCATTTTCAAGAGTGTAGGCGAGATTCCCTCGAACACAAGGAGAAGACACGTTCAACTGCTGTCCAATTTATATTACGCTAAACGACGCGTTATTTCTTTTGCAAGGTACACTCTAAAAACAGAACCTCACCGCATAGCACGCTGTGCGCCAACCATTGCCGCCAATGATAGGGTCATCGCTTTTGATGCGAGGAGAGAGGGGGGCGTACGCCCCCCTCTCTCTCTCTCTTCGAATCAGAAGCAATAACCCTATCATTCTTGGCAATGGTTGGAGTACAGCGTGCTATGCGGTGAAGTGCGGTTTTTAGAGTGTACCCTTCGCAGCATCTTGCGCTGCGTGCACTACCCTTAAAGCAGGACTTCACTACATGGCACAGTGAAGGCCAATCATTCCACAGATTGATATCGTTATCACTCCGGATTTGTGGAAAATGTGGGGCGTACCCCTTTTTGTGATATAAGTGCGACAAAAAGGCCTACGTCACCCGTTTTTAGCCAATCAGGGGGCAGAACGGCGTCATTCGAGATGGTAGTTGGCTAAGAGCGTGCTATGTGGTGAAGTTCCGTATTAAGAGTGATGATGAGGACGATGCAAGTTCAATTTGAGACGAGATTTTGGGTACCTACGAGATTTTCGAAATATAGCGTGCGCCCCCAAAAAACAAAGATCGGGTTCTGCATGGGACTCCCAATTGCATTGGGTTACCTCATTCTAAAGCTCTTCCGCTGTGTCGACCAGCTGCAACGTTTTTTTCCGCGTACAGCGAGCAACAACCTTCTCGGAAACGAGACGTTTTTTTTTTTTTTTTTCATTACCATTATTCAGTGTTGTCAACGCGTCGCACCTGCGGCTATAAGCCGTGCACAGACGGGGACAGATATTGCCACGTACAGCAGATAACAAATTATACGACTGATTATATCAGATAAAAACGTGACTTATGCGGACATGACTGTAGAGCTGATTACTTACATCAAATCAGGTTGAAAACACCCGCAAGACGGAAAGTATTCGCGAGCGAAAGAAAGTCCTAACGTACTTTTCTTGCTTTCTTTCTTTTAAAACAGACCTCTAAAATTCCGACTCGACAAGAACACATCCTCTCACTACTGTTTTTTTTTTCCTACAGAAAACGATTTTATCAATTTATATGTATAAATTATCCAAACAAAAAGGTCGGCCATATAAATCCTGGAGGCATCGTTCGCACACATATATGATGAGTGGAAGCTGAAATTACGGGCAAATAGAGTGTATTTTGACCAGGGATCGGAACCGGTATTTTTTTCGGTTCGGTTCGGGTTCATGCATATTGGTTCGGTTCGGGTTTAGCTCCGCTGAACCGAAATTATCAGCTTGAACCGGTTCAGGTATATCGGTTCGGTTCGGGTTCGGCTCAGGGAGAACCCCCCCCCCCCCCCCCCCCCACATACACAGACAAAAAAAATCTGTCAGCAGTCGGGGCATTGATAGGGATTGGAACAGTTACTTTTTTCGGCCTCGGTTTAACCGGTCCACGGGCAGTAATTTTGCTACATGCAAGCGAGCTTACGCTCACCGTACACGATTGTAAGAGAAAGGTGTGAGATAACCGTTCAGGTGAGCAAAAAAACGGTCGGTCAGTAGTACAATTAATTCACCTCTGAACCCATTCCCGAACCGGTAACCGTATCAATTTTTTTCGGTTCAGTTCCGGTTCGGCTCAGGACAAGCAAAAAAATCGTTCGGGTTCGGTTCGGTTCGGGTTCGTCAGAAAATAACGGTTTTTTCCGGTTTTCGGTTCGGGTTCAGTTTCGGTTCCGATCCCTGATTTTGACATTTTCTTTGCATTAGCCACGACTGATTATGCCCTGTAATTCCTGATTATGTCACGACTCACGAGACATCTATGATCACGAGCGACGCCGCAGTGGGCGGTCTGGGAAATAAGGGTGCAAGGTGCGTCCGACAAACAAACAAACAAACAAAACAAACTAGCACAGTTCATCCCCGTCAGTACTGTAATGAAACTTTTGTTCACAGAGCGGTGCCAACGCCGTCAACAACAGCAGTTTCAAAATCGACACGTTCTTACACATAGCAGCCGTTGGCGACGAGCCAGCCATTAGCCAATCACGGAAAACAGTGAAGGGGAGAGGGACAATCATTTCCTGGACTTGGCTGGGAATGTGGCTTCATCGCTATCAACGGTAACGAGAGCTGTCCGGAACTTCCGCCAGGGGGAAACCCCTAGCGCGTGTGTCACTTTCGAATGTTGAAAAATAAGGTCGAGCATAAAGTCACCATTGGTCCGAATATAAGGTATACAGTGAACCCCCGTTATTAGGACCATGGTCGTTCCCGAAAATTTTGGTCATAAGGCGGAATTGTCATATTAACGAGGGAGATTTGCGGAGGTTTCACTGCATTGTTCCCCAGGAGTATGGTCGTAAAGCGCGTATGTCAGATTATCGGGGGTCATATTAACGAGGGTTCACTGTAACGAGAATTACGGTGTAACACCGTGCCGAGTTGTCATCCAACAGGCTGCTTACGCCAAAGCCGCTAGAATACGTTCGAATAACTACATATAACGCCCGTTGTATGAAACACTCGGGAAACTAAATTCGGATAGTGAGACATTCTGATGATATGCCCAATATGATGAGTTCCCAATATGCAGAGCCATTCGGAAATCGCAGTTTGGATAATGAAAGCAGATTGCCAAATAGAGAGAAAAGCTCTGGACCGTATGTGTGTGCGTGCGCGCTTCCACCGCAGTGTTCACATCCTTCGAAAAGTTTTATTCTCTCTCACGATCATGAAACACACATGTGTGTTTGCTACAAGAAATATTCTTGCTTCCCGTTTATATTCTCACTCCTATTACATCGTGGCCATCCAACTTTTCACGTTTTAGAGGCACACACCGTGTCCACAAACGTGCCAGAAAAATAATAATAAAGTACGATACACGAAACCGGAAGTTGCGCACCAAGACATGGCAACCCAATCAAGAACCATCATTCGTTTATAGTATACGTTAGATGCAATCGAATCACTCTTAATTTAGATTATGACATGCCGACCGCAAAATGAAGTTGTAGAACAGAGGAAAAAAATGCTCCTCGGTTTGTGTTCGTCCCTTCTTCATAGCCCCAGACTCAGGAACACGTTAGCAGCAAAATAAAGGTTCGTTGTTTATAACGTCATTTAACGTGATTCAAAACATCAAATTCGAGTGAACGCATATTGCCTTTATACTCTATTAGTCTTGTATAGTCTCACTGCTGAGTTGGAGATCACGTGACAACTTATACATCTATTCTTTTTTTTTTTTTTTCCTCTTGCTTTGCAACTGGGAGAAATGACCGCGAACAAGCGCATAGAGTAGGTCCATAGTGCAGTTCCAACTAAAGCTCTCTGATGGGACGATGCACCCGAACCCCGCACACTGAGATTGAGGAGAGGTTGATATGTCGGACAAGTGCCGCAGGGTAGCAGTAAAAGCGAAATATTGAACGAAAATTGAGAGCTGCTGAAATGGTTCACCTGGTGCTTTTCTTGACCGAAATGAGAAGGCTTTCGACCGTAATAAGAGACCTTTGACCGGACTGAGATTTTGAACGTAACGAGACACTTGGGGATTAAAGGATTATTGCGCGTAATGCGACTTTTGACGGTAATAAGATACAATCCGCGCGATTGGCTTATCGTGTTTCCGGAACCGCTATCGTGCAGCACCTTCTTATCTACCATAGCTCTCTACAGTACAATATATTGCTGCGAATTCTGCAATAGACCCCGCAATACCTTTCGTGACTGGACGGACGGACAGACATCTTGAGAAGCAGGTTCGAAGAGTTCCATTTCGAGGTCACTGGGCGAGACAACATCAATAAACACATTTTGCCTTCTTTGTTTTCGTTTATGCCAGTAATTCGAAGTGAAGGGATCGTTGAATGAGAGTTTGCTCACCCAGTACACCAGGCACCTTTGTACACTGAATACGTTTGAAGGATATCAAATTTCTCGGAAATTTCGATAGGACTCTGAGAATTTCCCGTATTTATGGAACAGCCACAAACTGGTGGTTCGAAGGGTACGGAATTTCCACTGACCAGATCTGACTGGAAGCAGACAGTTACTTTTTAAATGTAACTATGTAGCCAGACTAAAGTTCAACAGGAAGGAATACATCCCGTATGGAGTGTCAGAAACATCGTCTTCGTGATGAGAAAGTCGTTCGGAGCATGCAAAGATATGGCACTATACCCCTACTGTTAACTTCACCAGAGGCATTAACTAGCTACAGTTAGGGACTGTTCTCGCAGCGTGTTACGCCACGTCCCAGAAAAAAGCGCTTATTCCAAGCTTTCGTTCGTGATGGTCAATCAAGGGGCTGCTTTAACCATAACGCGTGGGATAGTTTTTGCTTCCTGATCTTGCAGTGTTGTGCTTGTGCCGCGGTGAAATGGTGCTGGTGTCATGCCCATGCAGCTAGTTGAGCTTGTGCATCGACCGCATAGCTTACGAGAATCAAGAATCAACGCCATCAAGATCCAATCCAAAGATCAATCGTCCAATCAAGTCGCCATTTCGCGAGCTTGAGCTGCCGAGTGCTGTGCGCTTCGCTTTGCGAGTGCGAACACGAAGGTAGAAAATAACGCAGTTTGAATTATTCCGGAATCATTCCTCTTTTATAGAGCTCGGAATGGAATGGCAACAACGAAGTTATTACTGGAGTGGGATTGGAATGGGAATTGAATGGCCTGGGTGATCCTCCGATGATCTTGGGTTCAACGCTGTGTGTCCTTCTGCCTCTTGAACCCACGATCACGCAGCGCACCTGTCCAGCTTCACGAGCTCGTCTGTCGTCTGCTACTTGAAGCGACGCATATTCGCACCGGCACACACGCAGGCGGCAGGGTGACGAACAGGCGTGCGAAGTAAACTGTACTTGTTTCGTTCATATTGCACCGTGTATTCTTTCATGAACTGAAGGAATGGGTGACCGTGGCTCTCCACTCCGAGGAATTGAAAGGAACGAAACTAGCACATACACCTACAATTCCTCGGAACGGACCACCTAATTCCGCAACCCTGCTTGCCAAGAGTGTTTGGAAGATGGTCCAGTCAATCGAGCGGTTTGTTTTTGAGTGATACACTGCGTGTACAACTCGGGGAGATCACGTCAGTTGAAGTGTTACTCGAAATCCAGGTGGCTGTCACACATATAGAACACAGCTGTGGAGATGAATAGCCGTTCTCTGACGGCGTTCACCAAAAAACGCGGATGCTGATATTGCGTCGTACAAAAAGGGGGGGAAGACCGCCTGAATGCAATGAGTCGGCAGGGGGCACACGCCCTGCCTGGCAGAAAGGGCGTGTGCCCCCTGCCGACTTACGGGACACTTTTTTTTTTTTGTTGCGGCAGTCGCGTGTTCATTTCTTGAGCGATTTTTTTAGTCTATAGCAGGTAACGTTGAATACCTGTTAACTGGCATAAACATTCATTGGTACCGCCACTAAGGACAGAAAACGATTTCCAAACATAAACTAGTTCATCTCATCGCCTAATTAGCCGCACGTGTTAAAGCTGAATGCATCCCAGAAGCAGCTCGCAATCCCCTTTGTGGCGACGAACTTTCAAACGACCCTGGAACACTGGGAATGGATTTTCCTTCCGCCGGCGAAGATACGACACCGCGTGCTAGTGACGGAGATTGGTCTTTTTTTTTTTTAGCTCAATAACATCCGTAAATTAATACGCGTACCCATTAGTGCATCACCGGCTTCACTTCGAATAAGTACTTTTCCCTGGCAGCTGAGAAAGTACATAATACGTCATTCTTTTTTGTGCCTCCTCCGACCTCATTCTTGTGAAGAGGTCCCACGTAGTAGGGTCGTTAACTGATGAAGAAAAAAAAAAAAAATATGCGTGCGGCGTCTCTAAGATCGGTAGACAACCGTAAACTAAAGGAGACAACTCTTGGCAGTCCAATTTGAGCGCAGGCCGCTGTTCGACATAAATGAGTTTTAAAGCAAACGGAACAAGAAGAAGGAAAAAAAGGCAGATTCAGCGTCTCATTCGCAGAACCACCTCATAGGAATTGAATAGTGATAGTTGAAGAAAAGGCAGCAGCAGTGGGGATCGAACCTACACCTTCTGACTGCCGGTCAGTTGCTACCAATTACGCCATACTTAATTTAATTGCTTAATTGCCTCATCCACTACAACGTTATATGAGAAAGCCACCTCACGGAATCGCACCGGAAGTTGCAAACGAAGCGGACCAGCATTTTGAACGCACCCTAGACCCGGTTAATTTCTCTCTCCCCTTTGTTTTACAGCGACCACATCCAGCATTTCCAAAATCAAATCAGATCCCAGCCTCAATAGTAGTAATAATAATAAGAAAAATAACGATAGTAGTAGTAGTAGTAGTAGTAGTAGTGAGTCGGGGGAAGGAGGATATGAACGACTTCTGGTAGAAAGCTAGCAATATCCTCTTGGACTAATAAAAACATGAAATATAAAAGTAGCAGTGGCAACTTCCCCGTCTCGAGCAGCATCGAGTAAAAAATGGGCTCATTATTTGTTAACGTGAACAACGAACTCTCACCTCGTCTTCCTCGCCGGGACGAGTACCTCCTCTCTCTCAGCTCCTGAGAACCTCCGTGGTTACTGTAGCCAAAACCACCGCGGCTGGGTTGATTTCCCATTTTCTTTTTCGCGCACAAACACAAACGGAAGAAAACTAAACGGAATGTCCAAAATAACACACCTAAAGTCCGTACGTGGCTGGTAATCCTAGACGCATTATCTCCAGGAGTCACCGCTCGCCACTATCACCAGCGGAAGTAAGTCGTTCACGACACTGCGAGATTTGGCACATCCAAAGGCTCGATGGAAAATGTCTGTGGTCGCAGCATCACCGGTAAAAATAAAACTTAGGCCTAAGGCGAATGCCGTCTTCGGGACATATCGCGATTTATATTCACGGTCTCCGTACAGCGTCACGACCTAAAATAGGATTAGCGGTCAACGTTACTCACGACTGCCCTTTCCTCGAACACAAAACGGACGATCAAGATGTCGATGCCGACAAAATTAACAATGTCGGACACCAAAAAGCGCACACACAATGTAGCCGAAAGCGATTTTCTCGGCTTCAATTATACGCTTGAGCACTCAAGACGAAAATTTCACACGCCTCCTTTTCCCAGGCAGGTAGGCACACACGGTCACTGCACGAAAAACTGGTCGGGATGACCGCACAGTGAAGCAGACGGCGAGAAAATCCCTCGCAGACGACAGTTTGGTGGCTTCGCAGACGACAGTTCAGTGGCTTTTCCAGAAGAAACGTCGAATCCCTATGTGATACTAGCAACGATAAACGGCACTGTGCGACGCCGCAAAGTCGCAACGGCACATCACACGTGTAATCCGCTTCTGGGCGCAGAAAGTAACGTCCAAATTCCTTCCTTCGTGACGCAGAAGTCGCCAGGAATGCGACTGCAAGACGATCGTCTGCGAAAAACTTCGGAATCCCAAACCACCCAACTCACGCAATCGAAGCGATCCAAGACGGTCGTGCAAAGAGCGGCCTTGGTCGGAGAGAGAAGAACGGAACCACGTGACCACGACGTGACGTCGACTACAACTGGAAAACACCTCCGACCCGCGCAAACAGACGACGTGTCGATGTAGAGAACCGCCGTTTGGGAAAGCAAACCGTAGGCTGACAACTACGAATCATTTTGTTCAAGAATTTACTACGTAATAATCTAAGGGCACATTTCTCTTTGGAGGTATTTAAATTTCGTTCCAGAAAGCCTTTTTTTTTTCTCGTTTTTACTCGCGGGCTCCCGCTTGGGCCGAATGGCAAACAGGTTTGAAGACATCTCCCCTCTCATCTGATGTTATCGTGTAAGTGAGAGGAAATGCCAGGTAAAGCAGTGCGCCGTCTGCAGTGAAGCTCGCAAGGTACGCGTGATGTCGTTATTAATGGGCAGGTTCAGAACACCTGTGGAGCTGGGACGGTAAACAATCCGATAAATCACGTGACATTTTCGTCTCATTACGAAAAGTCATTGTGGCAACCTTCGCTTTCTCAATATCCTGTCACAGACAGAACATGACAGGCTACATGTAGTACGCCCTCGTAAAACAAAGACAGATGCAAGAGAGATACGTTTTTTCGCAGAAGGCCCGTAAAAAATGAAAAAAAAAAAAAAAAAAAAAAAAAAAAACCGCTTGCAACACAACAATTCCTTTCTGCTTTTGCTCATTTGCATCTCACTTGGATTACAGCAGACACTTCGCAGGTCCACTCGAAATCTCGAAGCAGAGTCAATTAGTTTAGTTCAGTTAGTGAGTCAACTAACTAACTACTAAAACAAGTGTACTTTAATTGCTTGAGGCACTATATTTAGAAAGTAGGGAGGCGAACACACGGGGACAGGCGCCATTTTGTGTCGGTTGGTTCTGGCAAAATCACAATCTTGTCCTGGTCAGAGTAGCATTTTGTTATTCATGTTAGCGCCGCGAAGCCACTGCAGCTATGAGTGGCGTACAGACGTGAACAGATGGAGAGAGGAGAGCAGGAAGGAATGGAGGACAATACTATGCGTCCTGGACCTACTTCAGGGGAACTGAGCCGACATCCGTCTGGAAAATCTGCCGGAAAACCCAGGGAAAACCATAGGGAGCACAGCTGGTGCCGGCATTCGAACCCGCGTCACCTCCGAACCATTATGCCACGCGAGCTGGCCAGTGTCTTTTTGAGATGGGACGAGTTCGTTCATCATCTCACAATAAAGTTGTTGTTACTCCCTGCCAGCACAAAACCGTAGGATGAGGGTATGCTTCGTTGGTGCTAATTTCTCCGAAATCTGAGCGCGTCCCATTGGCTGAATGAGTCATCACCGGTGTCCTTATCCCATCACTGGGAGCAGCCAGCGGAACGAGGCCGCCATTTACAGGCTTTACTAAAGGATAAAACCAGTGATGGCCGCCAATTACTTCAGTAGTTTAACCATAACTACTAACTACTTTGCGATGGAGTAGTCTAACTATTAGTTCAACTAGTTTTCGGGGGTAGTGAAAAACTACTTCTTTAACTACATCTATATAACTACTTAACGTTGTCCATCAACAATCATCAATCAACATCATCAATCCCATTCTACAGTGTTCTTGGACACCTAAATATGAATCACAAGCAGCGATAAAAGTGAAGACCTAGTACACATGCACGGCACAATTGCTCTGCACCTCCGTTCTCATCGAACAAGTAGCACAAGGTAAAAGTCGGAAGCACAATCGTGCCATAAAGCTTGCGACAAAATCGGAAGTAGTAGGCGCCTGCAGTAACCTAACTACTGTAGTTAACTACTCAAAAGAGTAGTTTAACTAGTAGTTCCCGCTAGATTTATGAAAATAGCTGGCTTGCTTGACCGCATTATATTATTATTATTATAGTATTATTATGTTACCCCATAATACCGGTATTACCGGAGTTGTAGACAATACGGCGAAGCGAGGAAGGCATTCTTAAGCCTAATCCCAAGGTTTTGGGGCATTCCCGCTGTTTTTTTTTTCTCGGCTTCTCCGGTTTACTTCTTTGTGTCCTGTTTATTAAAGCTGATAAGAGAAACACGCTCAAAACTGTTAACCTCAAAGCTCTCTTCACCTTGTTAACTACTTGTTAACTACAATTTAACTACATGCAGTTAACCACTGGCCATCACTGGATAAAACTAACTAATGAGGCCTAATCTTATCTCGGCTACGATCGATGTTTGTTCAAAACTTATTTGTCCGCATAATTTTTTTTCATATTTCGGAGACGAGACAGATATTCTGGTTATACTCATCGCCATGGGCATCACGATGAAAGCCACATCTACGGTAGCCTATTTAGAGAAACCATAGGCAGACTCTTCTTGTCGATCCGCAGGAGGGCGTGTATGCAGGCAGCCCACACGACGTATTGTTCGCGGTGAACGTCGAAGGGCGGAACTACATATACTACTAGACAATACTGCAGATGCCAGTCTCTTTTACGCAACACACTCAGGTAGACGTCTATAGAGTACTCAACAAATACGGGTCGATGACAGCTGGAACGACGACAGTGGCAGACGGCTGCTTGAGTTGGCATATTTTCGTAAGGGGCTGGGCTTTGTCAAGAGCGAACAATTGAGCTTCGACGGGAATTGAAAAAGGGAAATGAGATACGCTTATATAGATAGCCGCGTGCAGGTTATCGAAACGGAATTACAGCTATAGTTGCAACGTTAAAAAAAAAAAAAAAAGAATCGCTCACACCGATTTCTTTTTCTTTTTAACTTAATGCGTTGCTAGTGACAAACAAAATGCACCATTCTAATCTACACTTTCTACATAATCGCCACTTCTCTGTACACATTTGTCCCAGAGCCGTAGAAGCTTGGAACCTTCCCTGAGGTAGAAATGTGTTTCTACCGTCCGAAGAGGATGACGCACTGCTTTTTGATTGCCACCGCTGGCTCGTAACGTTGTCTTCGCAGCTGATTCTTCACGAGTCCGAACAGATGGTAGTCGGAGGCTGTAAGTTTGCTGACGTTTTGTCGCGTCATGCAGGGCGGAGTTTGCGCAGTGTCTGTACATATAGCGAGCAGCAGGGATGGTTTGCTGGACCAAAATTAAGCCGTCCCAGAAGACCGTGCCGCACATCACCTTCGCAGCTGACGGCGCTATCTTTGTTGTAATATGTGATTGGCACACGCGGGAATGCCGAGCTGCCTGTCACTGGTCTCCTGAAACGACCTACCGTCGCGATTGGTCAAATCGTTTGAGGAGACCAACGAGAAGCCGCTCCGCATTGCCGCTCCTCTTGAGAAGGAAGCCGTAAATGGGCGGTTTCGCTGGCGCATCGATCACGAACGACGCGATGGATGAATTCCTTTTGTATTGCTCTCAAGGTAACGACATCCTTCAGTCCGCCAAGAGGAGAAATTTTTCCGCTCTTGTATCCCTCTAGTTGTAACAGGTTTTACTTTACTAAATTACAGGAGCGGGGAATATACGACGAACGCAGCAGAAAAGGGACGCAAACACGAGGGAGAAGAGAGAGGAAAAAAAAACGGAAACTGCGTCTTTACTTTACTTTACCCTTTTACCATTGGGGTCATCGGTCTCTCTATTTTACAACCCGTGGTTCAGCCCTTCACCGAACATCATAGACAATCACGAAGCATAGAACGGTTTGTGTTCAAAATATGGGCTTACTTCTCGACGGGAGAAATTCCATAGGGAAGGTTCATGACCATGCGGCTTTTACTGCAATCTGGGTCTTCCACTTGTCGGTGGATAATCACGGAACATCACCCTCTCCGGCCAAACCAAGTATATCGTAAGCGTCAGTCACGTCACATCAAACTCACAGCTAGAGCCCGTCACGTAACATCGCTTAGGGCACCATCGGATGTCTGACGTAACGTTTTTACCCATCATCATTATTTTACGTTCCACGCTTACACATTGTAACAAAGCAGACTCCCCCGAATGTGGACTAAAAATCGAGCACGACGGATTAAGAGGCCAACTGACTCCGCGATTAAAATTTCTGTCCGGGAGCAAACAACTGAGAAGAAGTCTATATATAGTACCTCTCTATTATAGGAACGATAAAGTGAGCCCAAGGGACGAAGCGTGGCAAGGTCGAAAGCAATCAATATGCGCCAATCCTATGTAATCCCCCGAAAACACCAATGGACTTCGCAGAAAAGGAAATCTCAGCGGAAGGACACCATTAGTGATAGACACGGGATTTTCGACGTTCGGCTGTCTTATTATATACGAAAGATGTTCGAGAGATATACGTAATTTCGGCTACTCTCTCAGTGTGAACAACACGGCGTAGAATTGCGAAAACAAAAATCACCGAGATTATCAGTAGGGCCCGGAAATTTAGGCACTAAATAGGCAGGCACTTCCCCCCCCCCAATACCAAAATAGGCAATAAAAAGCAAAAATAGGCACGATAATGTGGTACGCTCTTTGGCTTTCTTCTTGATGTTTCAGAATGCTCCATCAAGGAAAACTTGCTCGTTTAACGGCTACGGTACCATACAAGCTTTGACGACTGGTACACCAATTCTGAGGCAGCCGGGAAACACCTTCCTGCGGGTGTTCACACGCACACCCGCAAGACATCGCTCAATTTCACACAAATTCAGGGAGGCTTTCAGCCTTTCTCGGAGAAAGGAACGAGTATAGGAGATGGTCTGTGCGTCATGGACGACTGACAGACAACCTCGCAGCTGGTTGTACGATTCGGACCGAATCGAATCGCGGGAATACCGAATACGTGGGCTGTTTTCAGCGCGACCTCCGAGTCACAACAACCAGCGTATCCACTATTTCTATTCTATTTCCGGCATTTCTTGATCTTAGGATTAAAAATGCACGAGAGGCAGAGGTGATCAGTGCCTCTGCTCGACTCAAACGCACTGACACAATCGGAGATAGTATTCAGTTGATGCCACTGGAAGATTTGCAACCCATATGCAAGAAGTTGTCTACTAAAGACAAACAGGAGGGTTTTTCTTTTTAAATAAGTCTAATCACCACCCTACAAAAATATCAGCTTTTATGTGTGGACACGTAACACCGGTAGCATTGCATGATGCTCTATGTTGCGTGCCGTTTTGCATCGACCAGGCGCTGACAGCCATGGCGTGCAGACGGTCGTCTGTTTGTCTGCTACCAGATGTTCGTCTGCGACCTGTAGGAATCGCTCCCTCAGGTCACGTGCGCACTATGGAGGAGGAGGAGGAGGAGGACACCTAGGATACATTCACCACACCGGCGACAGTGCCGCATACGGATTGAGTAGTTCGAGGATTTTTAGCTGTCTTCGCGTGGTTTACACGGTCTTCCCGAAAATAAACAGTTTATTATGCACACTTCATTATATGCATCGAAACTTTGGTCGCTGATACGCGGGGAACCATGCACTTTCACATTTACTAAATTTTAAACAGGAAAAGGTTCATATCATGCTTCCAAATAGTAAAACGACTGCTACTGATGTGACCAAGTGCTACTGTGACCAAGCCCGCATAGAAGGCTGCTATTTGATTGCATCTTCATTCGCATATTCACTTCAATTATTATTACCGTGTTATTACTATTATTATTATTTATTTTTTCACATTATCTTTACAGAGGATCTTTTCACGTAGAACTTACTTCTTTCCGAGATCGTTTATGTGTCAGCACCTTTTTATGCAAATTTGAAATTTTCAAGCAACGTTCTGGGCCTTACGTTTCGGTGTGATTAAATATATTAATCGAATCGATTTAATCGAGTTGATATAATTTATTATTAACATTTACTTTAATTAAAATAAATTGATGGTCACCAAAGTAAATGCCGCGTCCAAAACGACGTTTTTCTCCCCTCACGAATGTGGTTCTTCAACTTGGAATATCCTGCATGTTCCATAATTCAACGCACGTTCCAACTCCGACGAGCAACAAGGACGCGATCACTTCCGGTTGTCGACACGTGACGTCATGTTCCTCCTCCTCCCTCTCCACATGTACCAACACGTGCTGTCCAACTTCGTGGCATGTGACCGAGGCTTCCCTGCTGCTGGCAACGTCGATCCGTGATTAGGTTTCCCACTCGTATGTGTAACACGGGTTACGCTATGTGATGACGTCACTTGACTGATTCATCACGTGGTCCGAAAGGGATGGCATGCACCAGGCAAAGACTCGTCATTTTGGGATTGTATTCTGTCGTACGTTTTGTTGTCACGCGAGCCAGACAGTGAAGAGCTTCATTAGATACAGTAAAAGTCGTTCATTTCGCGTGGAACATATTTTCGTGTTTTGGTGGAGGCCACTGTTGACGCGGCAACTTAAATTCGCGAAAAACGCAAGCTCATGTTTCTCTGTAACTGTCAATGTATCTACTTCGCGGGCACTTAAAGCCGCGAATTTTCGGCGCTCGCGAAATACGCCACTTTTACGGTAGTTTACGTAGGTTTAATTAATGCCTTACACACTTATCAGGGAGAACTGCGCAGAGATTTTCGCACCGTTCCTCCAATACACTTTTGGACATGTCACGCTGACGCTCGAAAACAATAATATACATATTGTGGATCCGTATTTATGGCCTATTTAGGTCTCATGGTTTTTTGTCCCATAGTCCCTCAGTGTATACTGCGAATCAATTAAATTCAGCACATATTAGCGTCAAAGTAACTGTGGCTACGAGGGGTGTTCCACGGCAGTCCCAGAATAATTGCAAAAAAAAAAAAAATGCCCGAAATCCTGAGCAAATCTCTGGGTGGAAAGGGGAATGACATGCGTCTTAGGCCGACTTCAAGGCAAACCGTGGCCGTGTCTGTCTGGAAAAAGCGCAGGCAGGGTACCATTGCCGTCCAAAACTTAGCCACGAATTCTTTCCTACGCGTTGTATCCACTACGGCCCTCATTCACACACGTATACCTATAGATGCACCTGGCCATGCAAAGGCAGTCGAATCGAGCGCGATTGAGTTCTACAAAATTAAAGCGAATACCACAGTCCCCCAGCAGACAGTGACCTTCGATCTTGAATATTATACGGAAAATGCTATCACGTCCCAAGAGGGCGTTGGCCCCACAGTAAAACCCGCCTCCGACCAATAAAGCGCTCCGGGGAAATTATGAAAGGCGAGCTCATATTTGACGACAAGTCAGTGCCACACCCTTTCCCCCGCGCCTTACTTTGTGTACTGCCCTTATTTCGCCGAACTGTGTGTGTGTCCGCAAAGTACAGCTGCGTTGACATTCCTAGCACATTATACTATCACAGAAACGCAGAACCAAAACTGCTTTGCTCAGTGACAAGTGCATGATTTGCGTACGAAATTCGTTCAACTGGAACACACAAATTTTGGTCCCAATATCGTTGCTGAATTTGCGTTAATTGGCGTGAATTGGCGCGCGCGCGCGCACACACACACACACACACACAGTGTTTATTTCACCTCTTTCCCGCGGCTCTCGCATCATCATGCGTGAGGACGACGCAAGTTCACTTGCGGCGAGTTTGCGTACCCACGCTATTTTCAACAACCGCCAGCGAAAACCCAGAATAAGGATTGCATTCTGGGCGTGCGCAGTGATGACCTCTAATGCCTAGCCTGAACTAACCTCACTGAGGTGCGCTAACCTAACCTAACGTATACTTAATATAATATGATCCAACGATTATCTACCTTTCACCAAATCTGCTGTATAGAAGTGCTTCAGACGGTGTTACATACGCATATAAAAAAGGTTCTAGACCACACAATTTTACAATTCTCGTATTTTCAGATTCGGTATATCGCCTTCTTTTACTTTCACGCATTACTTCACTTTTAAACGCACTAATTTTTAAAAACCATAAGCCCGTCTACGGAACTATAGCCCTATTGGAAAACTGACACAAAGTTATGTCGAAACAACAAATTCATTTTAACGATGATGATAGGGAAGTTCCATCGCCAGGGGCTATACTCTACCCCATTGCTGGTGGTAAGAAATGGAGGGAAAAAACGAAGATGCACATGGACCTCTCTTCCGACGCACGAACAGAGACATTTTATTTGCATAGGGAAGAGAAGCAGATCACAAGGGCTCTGTACGCTTCTTTTTTCTTCTTCGTCTTTTGCTTGAATGGAAGACTTGAAAGCGTTATCCCGTGTCGCCAGTTTTTTAGGCCGCACCCTTTCTCCGTTTTATATCGTGCTGGTTGAAAGCGACGCCCTCTTACGATAAGCAGACGACCAAATTTGTCGAAAGCAGAAATGAATGTTAGCAGACGACCAAATTTGCCGAAAGCAGAAATGAATGTTAGCAGACGACCAAATTTGAAGAAAGCAGAAATGAACTTTAGCGGACGACAAACTTTGTCGAAAGCAGAAATGAATGTTAGCAGACGACCAAATTTGTCGAAAGCCCCCTAGTGAAAAACTCTGAGCGTGGGCGAAAAACACTGAGACAGGACGAACACAACAGCTCAATCTAGCAACTTGTTCAATTTTCAACTCGACCAGAGAATATGAATGATTAAAAGGAATAACAACGCAGTCTCCTTTCTTTTTTCTCCTGCGGTAAGTGCTCGGATCGAAGGGTAAACTGATCAAGAACTCTGTGCTCTATCAACTTATGGTCGTAGCCTGCACTGAGGAGTCTGTTTATCTGCTTTTCCAATGCCTCGAAAACACGATGGGAACAAGACTTCAAATGAGCGTTTCTTAACGAGGCATTTAATCACCCCATTTTTTAGTAGTTCATAGTGACAACTGTTGCGTGGGAGAATTGGCTAAGTGCTAAGTTTCGAATTACCTACTACAGGTTAAATGGAGCGCAACGAACCACATGGATTATACGATCAACGTATCTACCAATACTGAACCTGGAGGATAAGTGCTAAGGTGAGAAAGGACAGAAGAATGAAGGGAGTTCAAAGAAATTTCGGATAGCAGGTGGAGCCGATAAAGACACCCTGCTTCTGAGTGTAGGAAGTATCATCTAAGCATATATGTCACAATTGACCTCAAATGCAAGTGTGATGCAAAAAGGATGCAGAAATGAATTTTGTGCTAATACGAGAACTATGTACAATATGGAATTACACATAGGAATTCCGTGCTCTTCCTCGCAATAAAATAAATAAAAGGAACAGGTTCGAAGACTGATTGCAAAAAAATCGATTGCGACTGAATTTATGGGGCGAAACAGAAGGACACGGTAAAGAAATTTCGAGAAGAGGAACGAGGAAAACACGACACCACAGACGAAAGCGGTTCAAGCCACAGAATTTGAAGACAAGACGATTAGAGCAATGGGCGGGGGGGGGGGGTGGAAAGAAATAGAATAACAATAGAAGGCCTGCCGAAGTGAACAAGACAGAGGAAATTGAGTCGAGACAATCCATTTAACACGGAAAGAAGACAGACGACAGGACCTTTCGGAAGCAGGTGAGAGAGGAAGAAAAACAGGCGACAACCACACTAAGCGAATGGGAGGACGAAATGTCGTCTGTAAGAGAAAGGCGACCCTAAACGAACTATATTTGAAAAGGATGCAAGAAAAAGTGGTACAGACGATCCACGACCTTCAACGTAATCCCATATCTGACTGCACTTCTACCGATAGAGTGTGATACCGATGATAATAACTTTACTTAGGGGGTTGCGACAGGTCATCGCAGACAAACGTCTAACCTGCATTGACAGTTTCACAGCTAAGAAGGTAAGAGGAACTGATGCGGCTCTGACGTTGTGTGTACTGCGCTTGTGTTCTGTCCTTTCTTGTGTGTTCCAGCCTCGTAACGTCAATTCCCATTGTGTTCACAGACCTCACCGCCGCCAGTGAGGCAGCGCACGGGCAGTCACGTGCTTAGGGCTGCCAATGGGAATGGACTAAACTCGGAGGTCTGTGACGTCTGCGCTTTGCTCGGGAGTGCGTTCGAGGGCTTTTATCTCGCTAAGTACGACATGCAGAAGAGTAATCCTTTTTTCCCTCTGTGTCCTGGCGTGCAATACAATGCGTGCGTGATATAGCGAATCACATCTATGAAAGTGTCTCAACCCCTTTAATAATTTTGTGGGTCTTCCAGCCTCTGTTCGGGAAAGAGAAAAAAAATATATGAAGCACGCGAGTATTTATGGCATGCGCCAAGATTGCTAGGAGACACGCCGTTGTGAAGAGGCCAGTGCACTCTTAAAGATGAGTTTCGCCACATAGCACGCTCCTAGCCAACCATCATCCCGAATGACAACGTTCTCGCCCCTGGTTTGTTGAAAACGAGAGGCGGAGCCCATTTCGTATCTATAATGAACGTGCATAATGGCTACAAAATATGCTCAGCCTCCCTTTTTTCAACAAATCAGGGGCGAGAACGTTGTCATCCGGGATGATGGTTGGCTAGGAGGGTGCTATGTGGTGAAACTATTTTTTTAAGAGTGTGGATCTAGGGAGTACGATTAAAAAAAGAGAGAGAGAAAAAAAAGAGAGAAAAGTATGATTTTCCCCAAACTCTTTGTTTGCAGTTCTTTAGGAGTGTGTTCAGTGGGAGTTGTTCGTGTGAAAAGTGAAGAGTATTGTTCAGGCAAAGTGCATGGACACGACGTCTTATACTCGTACTCGTCGCCAATTTGTTTCGTTTCTTCGGTTTGTGCGGCCGAGACGCGGTTATACCAACGTCACAGAGGAGCCAAAAAAATAAGAAAACAATCACACTGTACGTTATCATCGCCCCCACGCACCGATGGCTCACTGCTGAGGTATTATATTGACCAGTTGCAATGACCCACGGAAGCCACAAGATAGCACTGATAAACAGCTGCTACTTTGCCCGACTGTGGTGCAGGGGCCACGCTCAAATGCTATGCACGAGCATATCTACCCAACACAGATAATTCAACTGATCCCCGCGTCGTCAAATATAAGAATGTAGAGATCTCCTTGATGCCTACCGTTAAACACGATCTCATTGTTAAATGCAAGAAGTTCCTTATTTGCGTACTACAGCAATCGTTTTGTTAAAGTAAAATAATAATAATAAACGCTATGGCAAATTAAATAGCTGGATAATTAGACAAATAATCGCCTCGTACCGGAGAGTACACCTACACTCTCTAGATTCTAGAACATCTACAACTGAGCACCGCGTCGAGAGTATATCCCTCCACAACGTGAAGTGCAAAGCAAACGATCGGTTGACCTAAAAACGTGCTTCTGCCACATCATTGTAGATGTGGCGTGTCACGCTAGGCATTGGGCAGCCCTATTTCCTGTCTGACGAGCATTGAGAGAAAACCCGTTTTACGGGAACAGCCTCATCATTCGAAGCAGATGATCCCAGCGACGCTGCAGACTACAATAGCTGCGGAGATAATTTGTCTTCCACGTCGATGTCAATATGCCGCGATAACATTGTGCCCACATGCCGGAAATTACATTGGCCAAGAAGTCCACGATGATAGTAAAAAAAAAAAAAAAAATCGTGGCGTGGGTGCCGAAAACGATAATGTGCGCCGAAATGACGACAGAAATAAATTAGAAATTTTTCGTCTGCGAAGAATTTTAGAATATAATTTTTGTCTAGCCTTTTCGACGACTGCCAGATTTGGATCTTACGTTTGTCTGGGTAACTTTTTTTTTCTTTCCTTCCCTCTGTCATATGCGAAGAGAAGCACTGGTGTCGAGCCACCTGCACTCCACTCATTGTGTTTCAAAACGCCATCACGTGATCAGTGAAATCGAACGTGGTTGGCGAAGCTACAAGTATTTCTCAACGCAGCCCTCCCATACATTGTTTGCGCAACAGCGCGCCTACAGGTAAGCACTTTTGGACGTGTGCCTGCCTGCCAGAAGCCCTCCCCATACTATGCCCTCCAAGTCGACGACCCCCAAAGAAATGGCACGAGTCACACCGCGCCTTGCTCGCAATGTCACCTGCGGACTTTGGTGTACACGTAGCCCCTGTCCATGCGCAAATCAACAAAATGCCACCTATTCATTAAGCCCAAGGACGAACGTTTTTCGCGTAGCCTTGAGAACAGCACAAGGCTGAAAACGTGAAACACAGAAGGCAACAAACGTGTTTGCTGCCGTACGGGGTCTGTATTTCCTAAATAATGACGCTGCCAAGCGAAAAGATGTCGTCTGTTTTGTTTAACAGTAGTATAATTTGTTGTGTCACATTCGGGTTGTTTTAATTTTAGATACTTTTAACGGACGCTGCTCGTTTTCAAGGCGCCGGAATCGATAATATTCATCGTATCATCACTCAATATTCGCTGAGGCATCCAAACGATCGCAGCTGGAGAAGGCAGAGGCATTGCAAAAGCAACCGTGATGATCTTGCAGACGAGGCAGATATCTAGGACGTTTGCGCCACCTCCAGATATCGCTCGGAGAAAACGCTTATCACTACGAGGTGCGGTATTGTGTAATACAGCATGGAGTAGGAAGTATGGCTAACCGCGTGATAACTGCGTGCTTTATAAATCTTAACTGCCATATACCTCTGCGAGTACTGATGATAGAAGTTCTACAACAGGCTACGATCGAGCGAACAATGTCGCCGTTTGACGATCAACAAGCACTGTTTTATCAGTCTCTCTTCTAAGCACGAAGCATGCGTAAAGTTTCGCATACGATTTGGAGATTGTGATGCCGGCCGGACTTCCCACCTTGTCAAAACCAGTGACAATCGCCGAGGTGTTGCTACGCGACGAGCAGCTGGGAAAAAAGCGCCCTTCCCCCGAATGCTTTTCACAAATCGCGCACATTTCCAATATTCAGACAAGAAACATGTTACAATTCCCATAACACCGCGACCCAGTAGATGTGCAACCACGAACACACGTTGCGCACCCGTACGTTGTGTTATCAATATTCATCGTCCTCTCATTTTCGTCGCATTTTATTTTTGTTCTAGGCCTGAAAATGCCCGAAAAATTTGGGCAGAGCTTTCTTCGTGAGAGACTCACCTATCTTTATGCCAGTGCACTCGCCGTGCCGAAAGCCTTTCCTTGTTCAAAGCACAGTCCGCGAACCATCGAAATCACCCTGTAATCCACGCACTGCATCCAAACTTTCATATTTCGGTCACATCTGTACAATCCATTACAACACCACGATTCCTCGTCGAGAACATCCCGTCGCCTTCGTGCAGCGGGTAAGCAGGCTTCCTGCGCAGAAATCATGACGTCAAGAACGACACCTAGCGCCATCATTCGATAAGTTTATGAAACAGGAATGCTGTTTTCGTTCTGTACCACCAACAGGAACGTCGAATTTTTAGCTTGACGATTTAATTCGCAAAAAAATTTTGCGTCGTTGACAAATACAGTGTAATTACACCGTTCAGAACGCGCCTGAAGTTGAGTCAAAACAAACAAAAGATTGAGTCACCGCGTGTCCAGCGGCATCTAGCAGACGAGAGTTGAATTACTCCTGCTTCTACCCTCCTGCTCCTTCTGCTAGCGCCCCAGCCCCCTAGCTAGCACCCATCCCTGCATGCATCCCAGTCAGTGGTGGGTGTACCATTAAACGCGAGTTATTTAAGATATTACAGTAAATTACGCATTCGTAATATCGCGTTCTCTCAAGCCTACCTCCACAAAGCAGAAGAACATGGTTGTATAAACTCGTGCGAGCAGCCGCCACATCAAAAGAGCACACAGACACATCGCAACAGCCCACCGATAGTAGTACGTAAGACCTGACTGTCACATTGTCGCAAGGGGCACAGCTTATCTCATTCGTTTGTCGCAGAAATAACCCAGTGTCTCGAAAGTACAGCTCGCAAGCAACTTAAAATAGCACTGCAAACGCAGAAATTGAAATGTCGTGATTGCTCTATACTAAAAGACGAAAAATATCTATGCCATAGCACAGTCCCCACAATGTGCTGTATACAACGCAGTCTAGGAAAAATCACTATGCCCCAAATGGATTACTATAGTAGTACTTGGAAGTCTAACACACACATTTTGCAGGACATGGACATGCAATCCCTTCAGGGCTTGCCACCACTACCCAAGAGCCTGAGCGGATTGCTCAACTTCAGCAGCAGCCAGTGGCGAGAGCTAGAGAGGTTGCACACAATGCGGACTTTAATCCAACAGGACCTGAGCCGGAGCGCCCCTGGACACAACCTCCACAATTCTGCTCACGGACGTTCACGGCACCACATCGCCCCGCAGGGGGGCGAACGCCCCCCGCATGCAGATCAAGCCGTTGTGCCACCGTCCAGCGGACGTGGGACGCAGGAGAGTGGAGATCAGCGGATGACACGAACGACTAGGCTCGATGCGCAGCTTGCTCTGCTCCGCAAAGAGATGGTACCATTTCGATTGCACTCCGTTTTCTTGTCATATTTGTGCACGCTTTTGACACATTTGACACTTCAGAGTCAACGTTGCCTTGGGTCAGGGGCGAATTTAAGGGGGGGGGGGGCGACCCCCCCCCATACGGCTGTGTTCCCTATGTAAAAACCCTATCTTCTAGATGATGCTGTGCCGCAGAGCACGAAATTGCCTTAAGACCTCCCCCCCCATGACAGACCCTTAAATCTGCCCCTGCTGTGGGTCACAAAATGCTTTCATGAATTCCTTCCTCGCTTGACAGCATGAATTTCAGTTGAGTATAATGGTTGGAGCACCACATAACCAGCATTTTTATTATTATTTCATTCTAAGAAATCTTCCTGCAGGCACTGACTGCTGAGTTACAGCCTCATTGTAAGACGTCACCGCCAGAGATTTAAATTTGTTTCCCCCCTCTCCCATAGTCATGCCAGTAATTTTAAGCTCAAAATCACACTCTCATTGGACTGTAATACATTCACTGGTGTGATATGCAGTATGTTGATGAACCTTCGAGTTCCATGTGCAAAAAGCTTTAGAGACGCAAGAGATTTAATTCATAAGCAGCTGGATCTTGTGTCTACATATTTCAATCTTACTGATGATGATTCTAACGCAGACCGAAAGATTGTCGTTTTACTATCTGATTTCACAAAAGACCATAAGCGTAGAGATTGAGAATCCTTCTTAATTGCCAAATTCTTCCATATAGCACATCTTGGCCTCGAGATCTGTGTTATCCCTCCAAAGTACACAACGCAAAAATGGACACTGTGCTTCCCTGTCCAACAGTCAGTGCCACTGTATCATTTATTTAATCTCTCTTCATCCACCCACACCATTTCCTAATGGTGCATTTCGGTGGCCATTTCGTGGCAACGCCGCCCAGCACTCGGAAATTGCAAGGTCGGCTCTCATGCTGGATCACATGTGACCGTTGCCACCAAAAGATGGTTGCTCACCATTGCGGTCGCCAGTCTTCGGGTTCCGTCGGCTGCTAACCCACGTGAACTTCGATGTGATGACACCGGATATAATGGGGCAATCCGCTGCCCGGTCTCTTCGAGGCCGGGTGGAAAAGTGCTAGCCGGCAAATTCCTGGCGCTCGGAAAACACCACGAGAACGCACGAGATTGCTACGTCTTGACAAAGCAAACGGAGTTGCTTGTAATCTGGCAACACAATATATGCCAGGAAATGACCATGCCAATTCACCGTAACTGATTAATAGAAGGGCTGCCGTGGAAGTCGAATAAATTTTCAGTGAGAGGTAACACCTCGCGGCTGCATTCTTACACTAATCTGATTACGCCACACCTGGAGACCGGGCCTCGTGCTTTTCTAAATTAAATTGTGCAGTGATGAAACGTAGTTGGGCGAAAATATTTTGCACAGTGGATCCTGACCAGGGTTGCCAGGTCAAAAACCTTGCGAAGTTGTCAACGTGGCGTTTCAAAGTAGCCAAAGTAGTCAGCTTCTCTTGTATGTAGCCAATCCTGTAGCCAACGGTGTGCAGGCATCATACATTGAATCAAGGACTCTTGAACCAGTGCTAAAACGCCGGCACAAAAACAAAACAGTCCGAAAGACATCGTACTGACTGAGAGAGAGGGTCAACTGTCAAGGGAAACAGAAACGAAATGGCATTATATGGTGCACGATGGAAACTATCCCTAGTTTGGCGTACAGGGGTCTCAGATATAGTGCGGAGAAGTAACCATAAAAGTAGCCAGAAAATAGCCAAGTCGCCATTGCCCAAAGTAGCCACATCTGGCAGCCCTGATCCTTATAGAATGCTTGATGAACGAAGTGGCTTTCCAGCAGTGGTAAGTGTCCCTTCATTGATCTTTTGAATCTCTCAGGTCGGACTCCGCCAGCTAGACATGTCCCTCCTCTGCCAACTATGGTCCCTCAACGAGTCAATCCAAGAATACAAGCAGGCACTGCAGGAACGCTCCCCAACGTGGGACCCCACCCACGAAGAACTCCTCGGTCAACTTAACGGACGCAATTCGGTGTCACCGTTCGAGGTGAACAGCAGTCCGTCTCCTCATCCGCGGGGCCACGCCGTGGCAACTCCTCAACGTCACTCGCATCACAGACCACGTAACCTGTGCTCTGTGCCCGAGAAGACATCTCCGCGCGCGTCATCCTGCTCGAGCATCGAGTATGATGACGTTATGTAATTTTAGACTGTAGGTGCTGCGTTCATTTCATGAAACGGGTGTGTCATTCTCTGAGAAGGCTTCGATGTCTTTGATAGTCTAAGAAACATGTGCTACGGGGTTGTCAAAGTGGCTTTGTAAGAGTACCTGTCACTAATACTGCTTGAAATGGACGCATTTTCTCTGACAGAATAGTAAGAAGATGCAGAGATTGTTTGTTTACTTGAAAGATGAAGAAACGTAAAGGCAATACGGACAGTGTTCACTAGCAACTGGCTTTTTGGCCCAGTGAACCCAATAACCCTGTAGCTAGTGGATGCTGTCGGTGTCTCTCTTTTGCGTTTCTTAGGGTTTCACATTTATTTCTTTTCACGCAGAATTTGACGAGGACGTTTGCCTTAAGAATCGCTCACAAAGCAGGTATACTGCGACATCCACCCAGCTGTGTGGTGTGAGGTTGTGGGCTGGAGGCACAGTTACGTTGCAGCAGTTACCCCCCAACAACAGGGAGACGTGTTTGCACTCATCCGGTAGCTGTGTTAGCTCTGTTTAGTGAATCTATGTATTGTAGGATCGAACTATTTTTGCAGCGCTATTTAACCTGCACATGTAACTTCCTCTAGCTTAGAAGCATAATCCACAAGGACAGCGTCTGTAGTTCCTATCCTAAGCAGCTATCGATGCTTTGAATCCCCACTGCAATCTTCCTTATCAAAATAACCACCCAATACGTATCAAAATAGTGTGCCATATACAAGGTTTTGAGGTGTTCCTCTTTCTTCTGTTCATTAATTTTACAGTGTCTATTACGTATTTTATTACAACGCTTGCGTGATCTTCTCCAAACTGGCAACTGTATTTCACATTTACAAATTGTTTACAGACCTTGTCAAGCAAAGACTGTTTATATCTGCATTCCCGTATTATTTTCGGCGATTGTTATCAGTGTACAGTTGAATATTGTGGTATTTACAAGTCCTTTTATGTACGTTATAATTTTACAATATGCATTGTGCCATGTAGAAATATTCTACCTGCATAAAAAGTTTATATCACATCTCACAGTGAAACATAATTTTCACATAATTTCAGTCGCAATAGAAACGCGCACAAATTCTCGCGAAACAAATACGTACACATATAAATTTCAATGAAACACACTGAAAACATCTCTGGGAAATGGAAGTACATAAAATCGATTGAAAGAGCGTCCATTGATGCAAGGGATAGTATTATGATCGGATGAAACATGATATGCTGTTATGAAATCATATTAACGCATTAACAGAAACGTATTAACATGTCCTCAGGGACGGTAGGAGAAGCCCATTTAGTGTGCGTAAAATACATCTCACGACTGCTTACAGGACTTGAATCATTAACACGCAAAAGAACACCAAAATAAGCACTCATAAATAACAGGAAGCCAGAGGTACACAGCTTGTTTCGTATTCGCCCCATATGTAATCAGGGGCGCGGTCCATTCAATTGAATCACGACCGGCGTGCACTTCCTTTCCCTGACGACACGATCGAAATTTATCAACCTACAAAAATGTGCCGGTCGTGACAGAGGTAAACTGCATTCATTTCACATTTATTCTGCGGATATTACACGAAAGACGAGTGGCACACGGCCCTTACCCGAACGGAAGCAGACGCGTGTCTTCTTAGTCACTACCCTCATTACTATTATTAACTCTTACCATTTCCCCTTCCCTTACTACGAATGACGTACTCTACGTGGCTACATTGCTCACAATAATGCATTTATACATATTAGAGGGGGAGATATATGGCGCAGGCAATGCGAACACACGCGCGATGTCCCCATGGATGCAGCCGATGCAGCAAACCAGCAAAAGCAGACGACCTGCCGTGCCAGGTTTTGAAGCAGACACAACTTCCCGCCAATCAGCGCGTAGCGTCCGAATTGAGAAAGAGGGCACCAACGACGTCACGGCCTCTTTCCTTTTATGGGGAGTTCTGCTTTTATTATTTTTACTACGCTTTGGCGTCGGCTTCTCTTCGTTACAAGCTTTCACGAAAACTGCTTGCTTCGTGCTCAGGTCCTGTCTGGTTATTCTCCCGTCCTTTACTGTACTCTACTGCCATGTGTCCATTTCAACAATGTGGAGTTCAGCGTGCGGATGAACGAAGCGTGTTGTCGTGAAACTTCGCTCAAGGACTATTGCCATATTCAAACTCGCTCTTTTGCCAGGAATCAGTGCTTATAGCGTCACTTGGGATCGGCGCACAAGATTGGATGTTTCTGCTCGGATAACGTAACGACAGTAAGTCATATTTCACCTCTGTTCCCGCGGTCATAAGAGGCAGTCTTTGAAGGGCACTTGATCGAAATCGGCGGACAGGATGATAACGGAACACATGGATGCCATTTCAGGCGACCACGTAATCCTCCAAGACGTTCGAACTCGTTTTCGCAACGTAAAATATGTTGCAGATCGCTTCAGTTAACTTCGCAAGACAGTAAATACACTGTGGATGAAGACGTGATATTGTAACGTCAAGGTATGTTCGACGCCTACGAGCTTTCGCGTACCGTGGGTGACGATTATGGACTACTATTTTGCCTGCATAAATTGATGGGGGGTGCCTGCTGTTTGCGATAAAGGTGAAAATACGACGTTCCAGCTATTTTTTTTTTCGCACTTTTCCGCGCACGTCGCGACGTGCGTAGTTTGACTTGTAACCCTGTCTACCCCGATCATTCACGATCACGTACTTGACCCGTGACAAAGTGCAGACGGGACGGCCCACCCCCAATGATCAATCTCTCGGAAACTGTTGATGGTGACCAAACAGCGAATGACGTGGTCCAGACGACGAAGGTCTCCTTTGTTTTCGCACCGGATAACCGTGACACTTTTCCACCACTACATGTTCTTTTTTTCATGCTTTTTTTTATTCGTTTGCAAAGAGGGCGGACGTCCGCTGCGCTTTTGTATCATTCCACACACAGCTCCGGCAGAAAGCGGACAATTTTGCGGAAGCAGGTTTGCGCGAGTGCGCATTCGTTAGCAAACAGAAGACAATCCGCCGGGCCGTCTGTTTATACGTCGTCTGCTATTCCTTTCTGCCGAAAAGGTAGAAAACCGAGAATGATACGCACCGGTGTATCTCTTATGAGTCTATATAATCTGCGCCGCCAGCCACAAGATATGTTTTAGGTCGGGGTACTTTTCAGTCATTAGACGGCAATTACATCTGCTACCATATGGACATCGAATAAGGAATGATTGATCATCGCGGACGCATTCCACGTTTCACAACTGCTGTCGCGTGGGCTCTCCACGCAAAGTACTAACCTACACAGTTCGTAGGTGCGACATCCTTACTCGAGTGGCAGGTGGTTGCTTGCGGGCGCAAAGCAAGCAACGATGCGCTACAAGTATTTTTGTTTGTTTGTTATATGACTCACGACCGGGGACGCACACCAACGCGTGTCGAATTCCTTTTGTGGTATGCTAATTGAAAATATTGTCGTTGGTGCTATCACCTGCTCAGCATCGTTCGAAGCAGACTGGCTGCCTGCTAAAACGAATGCAGTCGCGTACAACATGTGGAAATCATCGCATTTTCTCTTCAATATTCGTTCGTGATTTTTTTTATATTTTGCATTTGTTCTCGGTTTTAAACGTGGGTATTTGTTGACAGAGTAAGTTGAACCTACTCCATAAACAGCACGTTCAAACTACACTCGGCAACAGTTATAGGATGTGATGGAGCGTAAACAACGGGAATGTGCCGAGGCGAGCTCCAAACAGAGACGACACAAAGGCATAAAATCAACGATGATTCTGTTGTTCCAGCCTCAGAACATCAGTTTCTCTCTTGTACAAAGACATAAGCTTCCAAGAAACAGTGAAATTCAAATAACTCGGGGAAAAGGTTCTTCTTCTTCGAATCCTGGCGTCACCACTTTTTTTTTCCTGAGTTATCTGAACTTGGAGGCAAACAGGTTCAACGTTTTCGCTGTTCCGCATAACAAATGTACATTACAACATGTACGCGATGAACATTCCCGCAATACACAAGTACAAATATGATATCGCGTGTAATAGACATCTCGATAGCGCCGTACCCTGACCGTTGTGTGAGCCAATAACCATCCAGATATGCGTACACAAGCCTATGGGATCGCCTGGGGCACACGAAGATATAGCCAGGGTTCGAGATAGCATGATAAACGAGCGCCAGAATGCTACACGTTATTTGAGCAACTGTGGGACTACGCTCAGGTGACAGAAAAAGCTGCGCATTTCACCTTCGAATTCGAAACCGAAACGAACCGGAATAAGAAAGGATAGCGACCTCTGTAGATCAGTCAGTGACAGCAGCACCAGCTCCTGTAGCTTAGTGGCTGGCGTGCAGGTCATGTCGCGTCGAGACTGGGGTGTACCCGGGCTCGAATCCCTGTGGGGGTTTTCTTGGGTTTTCCTCAGACGCTTTGAGACATATGTCGGCACAGTTCCCTTAGAAGTCGGCCCAGGACGCACATTCCCCCAGGGCGTCAGTCGTGACGTTGCCTACCTCTAAGAGGCCGACAACGGCGTGCCCTTTCGCCACCACCACAGTGGCAGCATTCAAAAAGGATTAGGCGAGACGGAACCTGAACAGCAGCGTAGCCAGAAAAATATTTTTTATAGGGAACCTTTCATGGGGGAGGACGATCTTTAATAATTTCCACATATACATGCTAGGAAGTGTGAAAAAAAAAAAAAAAAGCTCAGCGAGGTTTTCCGGCAGACGAATGTTGCACGATTCCTTTACCCCTGAAGTCTGCCCAGAACGCAAACTAGCCCCCCTGTCCCCCACTCCTTCCGTGCAGGATCATCCTCTCCATCTGTCCACATCTCTATGCCGTTCATGGCAACAGTTTCTTTGCGTAAAGCCGCGAATTATCATTATCAGACATAAGGACTCCTTGAGCTTGAGGGGTTCTGGCGCGAGGAGACAGGGAAGAAAAGCGACGAGAACCGTTTCACGAATAAGAGAAACCCGTCTGGTCTGTTGCAGAACATGCTAGTTTATGAAAGAACTGATGTTCTGAGGCTGGAACAACATAGAAGGGACAAATACATACAAAGCCTCAATGTGCCTAAGAATTAACGATGAAAGATGAAAGTCACTGAAAAGGTCAGCTAGCTGTAGGACTCGAACCCACATCGCTTTCATCATCCTTCATGCTAGTTTAAGCTTTCGCCTATGGGTTCTTTTTTTTTTTATGCCACTGGGCGGTTTTTGTTGCATGAAATAGTACGAAAGAAATGAGATGTACGTTGCACGAGATAATAGTGGGAATGAGACACTGCAAGAGAAACCCTGTCATGGTGGCCCACGTCTCGTGATGGACAGTTCTCGTTGCCGCCTAGAGGCCGATCCCATTGTTCCGCGGTTGCGGCCCGCCGTGTCACCAGGGTACGATATTAATTGGTGGTTCCACGTTACGAGACAACTATGAGCGACGCCACAGTGTTCCGTCCGTTTTCCCACCTTTTTTAATTGACGTTCGCACAGACGTTCGTACAAAGTTTTCTGGGATAAACGTAAAAGGAAAAAAAAAAAAAAAAAAAAAAAACGCATCGATGTGAACTTGCATTCAAAATGTTACAGCAGAGGGTGTAATAGAAGAGTAGGAAGTTGAAACTCATCCGTCTCTGGCGTCACGGCGCGTACGCGTATATCCGCCAGTCAGGCGGCCGCGGGACACGTGACGTGCTTACGAAAGCCAATAGGAATATGGATCCTCTGACGTGAGGGCGCGACGCGGACGTGTGTTCGAGGGGGAGGACCTGTCTAAGGAACTGTGCAACCGGAATTGAACCCGTAACCTTGAGATCAGTAGGCACACACATTACAAACTGATCCACCGATGAAAGATGAAAGCCACTGAAAAGGTTAGCCAGCTGTAGGACTCGAACCCACATCTTCTGGATTACCGGTCCAGGGCTCTACCAACTGAGCTAAGTTAACACGCCTTCTCAGCGACTTCCAGGGTGCGTCATCTGAAGGGACAGAACATCAGGTCTCTCATGATCCACCGAGGTCGCGATTGCGGAAGTGACGTCGGTGCGACGTTTCGACTGAAAAGGAGCGCGTTAATTACGCGAGTAAACACGGCGCGTCCAAAAAACACAGCGATCTTGCTGCTGTCACGTGACGTTCCTACTTTGTTGTCTTATTTGCACCTAATCAATTAAACTTGCTCAGATTTATATAAAATGCCACATTTCTATATTTGAGCTCGAGATATGCTTTTGGTTTCTTTTTTTTGTTTGTTTGCGATTTGCTCGCTTAAGTAACATTTAATTGCTCATTAGTTACTAGATACAAGAACCTATAGGTACTGCCTATACAGCCGGGGCACCAACTGCCCCCGTGTCTGCAGTGCCAAACGTTCCGCACGATAATTCACCCGGACATCTTTTTTTTTTACCTTGTCTTCGCAAGTCAAATGAAGCAATATATGTTGTAATTCACTCCACACGTGAACGTTCCGCTCCGGACATAGCCGTGACACATTAGTTGCACATGCACACGTTCTCGCTCCATTGAGTCCAGTTGGTAGGCTTGTACGTGCACAGCTGGCGCGTCTCTCGACTCGTTAAAAAGTGTTCCGATCACGAGACAAAATGGTGGCAGGAGTCCAAACTATTTCGAGGACGTGCTCTGGACTTCCCCGTCGAGAGGTAATGGTGTTAGAGGGTTTTGTAGTTGACGCCGAGGATTTCAGCGTTACTACTTTGGGGGAGCACACTCAGTTCATTCAAAAACTAACGGCCACACCCTAGTACCTTTTGCTTTTTGTGGGACTGCTCTTGGCAAGAGGAGGAAGCTCCAAGGCCGAGGGAACGCTACTCATTGCTCCTGCGACTATCTGTAACGAGAATAATAATTTCATTTAATTTTAACAACGGATAATAGCGTAAGGACCTGCCTGAGTCAATCGGGGCATGTAAGCACGGTTTGGCTCACACGAGGAACCAAATTTATTTATTTAAATACCCTCCGGGCGTTATTGTATTATACAGAACTAAAACTTGGGATCGAAGCGGTAGGAGAAACAATGAACAACGTAAACGCAGAATAGGCATGCAAGGTACCTCTTCCGCTTCAAAACAAGGAAAGAAACATTGTTTTGAGAGAGGCAACAGATGATAAGCTCAATGCATCTGCATGTAAACAAAGGGAAAACACAGGGGACATAGCCCTTTTACAAAAGATGCGAAAATTCTGGTTAAAAGGTATATTTCGGGGCATCTGGTTTGTCATGGACCAACCAGTCACGTTTTAAAATTATCCGTCCAGTAGTACTTACGGGCCACTACCTGGATAAACAGGTTATCAAATGTAGCTAACTTTAAATAATGAGATGATGTGGGCTGATAAGTCGACCATATTTGGTAAAAACTTTAAATCCTCCTAGTGTCGGGGAACACAGAAAAGTGCACAGATCAGTGCTGCGTTCCCTGGCACTGGGGGGATTTAAAGTTTTTACCAAATGTGTACCAAATGCACTATATGCAAATATCAATAGTAGTATCTTCGGGTACAATGGGCTCATATTGTATTTGCAGATACTACTGTGTGTATCTGCGTGCTTCACCTTCAACTGATGTCCCGTAACTCTGAAACGCTAACATTCTTAATTACTGAGAACGCATTGTGTAGTGCTGCGCGTACTAGTACTGTCAGTACTATCTTCCCGTTCTGCTACGTCATATCTAAGCTATCATTATCATCTGTATTGTTGTTGCGAACAATGCAGTTGGAGTTTTTGAGAGGGCGATATACGTAACCCCTTTTTTTGTACGCGTCGCAATAAGGATCTTTTTCTCATTTCAGGAGACAGCAGAATGATTGCAGGCGGTGTGAAAATTGATGGCTCATGGGAGCTGCACATCTACGTGACAGACCTGAAGATTGAGCGCAAGCTCAGGGTCAAAGGCGACACCCACATCGGGGGCGTCATGCTCAACCTCGTAGAACTACTCAGTGAGTATTTTTTATTTTTTTCCTCGCTGTGTCCTCGCTTTCTTGTGCCTAAATTATAACGTGCTGCTACTGTCAGCTCAGTCCACCCTGAGGATTGTACTACGAGAGAAAGATAGGGCTGGTAGATATTTTTTCAACTGGTCCCTTTGCCGATAAAATTTGTAAACTTAGCCAGGAAAAAAAACAAAAACAAAATGCAATTAAACAGCATTTTGTTCCTGCTCCACAGAGGCTAAACCTCCTTTATCCCTCGGGTCAGAACGTTGGAAAGTTGTCGCCTTCACAGCTCCCACGTCACAAAATGTAGGGATTATTTAATTACAATTGTATTACATACTCCGTAAAGTCTAGACGTGTCACTATCAATATACGTCGCAGATGTACTGTGACATAATGTGTTAGTTACGAGCAACAGCACAAAAATATAGACATAACCACTTTCTTACGTACAGAAATAAATCTTAGGTGCATCCTCGTCACTTCTGACACTGCGGTGTCCAGACAGTAATGCTTTTGAACACGTGTCACCGTCTGTGTGCCTAGGTGCCACTATTTTTGGGAGCGACCGTCTCCAGTGCAGCTGCTGTTAACTTCCTCACTTTCAGGAAGTCACTGGCATTTCTTTTCTTTTTTTTTACAACCATCGGTGTCACCTTTGAAACATGTTTTGGGTGTAGTGTGACACTGTGTCACGTTTTCTTTCTTAAGTGAGCATCAAAGACATCGTGTAACTTTAGGTGTCGTTTACGAGACTTCTATGGCATGCTCATCTGCTGTTATTGAAATACTCGACCGAAACCAGACGACAACACAACAGGGACAAGCCGCAAATTTTCAAACAATTTTTACAGTGAAAAGCACACATAGAGCAAGAGGACGCTTGGTAGGAAAAAAAAAAAAAAAACACATTGGTTGCTTGCTGGGGTTGCTGTATGTGTGCTTTTCACTGTGAGTAAAAGTTGGTTCAAAGTTGTGGCTTGTCTGTGTTGTGTTGTAGTTTTCTCTGTTTCGGTTGCCACATTGCAATAGTATGTACCAACCAGCCCAATTATTACTTCATGCTCGTCTGCACATGTTTCTGTAAGGCAGGTGCACCTGTGACTCTATGTTGCATACAAGCTTTGAATTTGTGAATCTCCATCATTAACCATTGCATTTGAGATACGTACGTCACTTAAAGCAATCATGTGTCCACGATAACTTGATCCAGACAGAAACGCGGTTGTTTCATAGAATAGGTAAAGCTATTACTTCATTACTTCAAGCACTCCTAACATTTTGTGCAGCTTTGCCTTTGTTTTGTGTCAGTACCCAAATGGATACATAAACATTGATAAGGCTCAGCAAGCTTTGATGAGCTAACCTTTCTCTTAGCGTCGTGCAGAATCGGAAGCTGTGCTAGTCTGCCAAAATTAGCCCTTTCTGCCACTGCAAGGCGCCACTGAGGGGGAGGGGGGGGGGGGGGGGGGGAGGCAAGCTGGGGCTGTGTGTTTTTGGCAGCTTCTCTATGTGGGTTGGGGAGGGCTAAACTTAGCCCTCCTCGGGGGCCGTTATATAAACACCGACGGAGCACGCGACGCATTTAGAATCGATATCTCCTGCACATCGTTCATTCGGAGATGATTGCCAGAACATGGCCCGGATGCCCCAGATTGTTTGACCGTGACATGTGGGATGAGGTGTTGGGTATTGAAATGTCGTAAATGCGTGGGCCGGGATCTTTTGGACGAAGCCGACCAAAAATCTATCCTGCAGATTAATTGCGGTCTGAATCGTTGTGTCAGACTGAATATGATTTCTGCTATGTTTTTAAGATCAAGGAGGCAAGAGCACTTACTGGCATAGTTTGGGTGTCTCCTTAACCAGGGGCAGACTTTTCCCGAGTAAAAGCAGTGAGCTCTATTTGACCCATCAAACTTTACGTCTGTAGTATGTGACCACACAAGTATGTAGCATTTACATGCTGTGCGTTGTATGTTGCAAATAATGTGTAGGAATGCATGGTACCACCGGAGAACTTGTATCCCGACACTGAACTGCTGACAACAATATTTGAAAGGATGCCCCTCTACGAATTACATAAAAGTCGTATGTACCTAATGAGAGTACCCAATGAGAGTACCATGGGCTGTGGAAAAGGCCAATGAGAGACTCCCTCAATGAGTACACGATATCAACCAGAATACCGAGCGCAAACGAACGAGACAGAGACAGGTCAAAAGCGCTCGTATCCTCTGTCCCTGTGTCTTGTTCGTCTGCGGTCAATATTCCAGTTGACATGTACTGATGAGCTCCCTTGCGAGCTCGATAAATTATGGCGTATTATATGCGTATATATATCGATACGCGATATTGATAAATTAATAAATTCTACTCCAAACAGGTCAGTGGGGAAGCAAAGCTACTGATATTTTAAAAGCTATTTTAAACATATTAAAGTACTACTGCCATTTTGCGCAAGTGCAATTGTTTCGATAACGCAGGTACAGAATTTGTATTTTGTAAACTAGGAACAATCACAATGTGGACGAAGAAAAGACAACTGAGAAACGAAAAGCCATTTAATTAATGTTCATGGCCAGAAGAATGTCTCTCGCACAAGTAAAGAATGTGGCACAGTGCCAGTTAGAACATTAGCCTCAATTAATGTGCGAGATCAGGAAACGGACTAGCGCAAACGGGACCTTTGCTCGATAGCGGATACACCATTCTGCTGGCATAACATTGCGTGCAAGATGGCAGTGCACAATTATGAACTGTGTACCTTTCTTTGTGCACACTCTACCCCACTGTGTTTGGCAATGTACACAATGGTAATGCTGTGAAGCAAGTGCTTCTTTATATTCCTCGGTATGGAACAGTCAACCAAAACTGAGGCAGAGAAGTAATTGTAACTGTATCAGTGTCGCATATTGAGACCCGTAGTAAATGGGTCAGTATGAAAATACTTGAGCAGAATATTGTAGCGCGTATTGATGGTAGATAATGTGCCATTCATGTATTCATCAACTGAAAAGCAGGAGCGCTATTCGTAAGTTTTACACTTTGTGAACATAGGAAACTGACAAAAATTGAGTAGTCGGGGATTTTCCCAACTTACACAAATGTACTTGGCATTAGGCAGCTCAGGTGGGTATCACCCCCCCACCCACCCCCCAAACCCTAACGTTGACTCACACACACAACGTTAACTCATAATTCAAAGTCTAGGCACTGCAGAGAAGTTACAAAACGGGCGTTGAAGAACTGGAATGTCCTTTCCTCCCCTCATGCTCCTCTGTTCCTTCTGAACACTTGTGCCAGTGACACTTGTTCAGAGTCATTTTTTATTCATCCTGTTTTTTTTACTTCTGTGCAGACTTATTGCAGTGTGCAGTGCAGAGAATTATGAGTCATTGATACCAACTAGCCCACCCTCAAGCTTTGTTAAACATTAACGGCTCCCTCAAATGAAAAGGCTTCCACAAATTCCTGTTCCGGGATTTTACATTTTTTATATATAAATTTATTTCCTGTGTGTTTAATTGAATTTAGTTTAATTTACATTTATTTAATTTTCAAATTTTATATATTTACAAATCGGCTCAGGAAGTGCTCCACAGAGTACCAGGAAAATAGAGGATCTTGCAGAAAAAAGATGAGGGTGGGACAGACGAGACGATTTTTCCTTCTTTTCTTTTTTTTTTTTTGCTCGTGAGATGATAACACTAAAGCCCCTTAATCTCTTTCAGACGTACCAACGGATTGGTCCGACCATGCCCTATGGTGGCCCGAGCGAAATACTTGGCTCACGCGCACAAAGTCCACACTGGACCAATGTGGGGTGACAGCCGATGCCCTCCTCCACTTCACCCCGATGCACAAGACGCTCCGGGTCCAGTTCCCAGACCTGAGGATCCTGGATGTACGCACAGACTTCTCGGTAAAGACTTTTGCGTCGGTTGTCAAGGTGTGCAAAGAGTTAGGTGAGTATCTTCTCAACTTACGCGCTGCCTTCGTACATTGGGAACTAAACAGATAGAGGCACTGTCATGCTGCGGAACCCACCAGCTTCACAGTCCCGATTTTTCGTCACAATTTGTCGCTTGACCAGCTTATTTCGTGATGCGCCCAAGACTGCCCCTACCGCACTTGAAAACAGCGCCATCGTGTGTGTGCTTGATGAGAAGTAGGGATCGGGGCTTGAAGCCCTGCTGGGATACGGATATATTCGCACAAAAAGTATGACAGCAGTACGCAGCCCTGGTGTGCAAGAGAGCATTCAATCTCACTGATCGTTAATGCTCTTGTAAACGTATTTTCCCAGGAAATTTGCCTATCCCAAACGAAATATTTTCCGTGACGGTCCCTGAAGGTAGTGTGTTCACATCCCACGGTAAAATAATATAATATGTTCCATGTGTCCTCTGTGCCCGTTTCAAGTTTTTACAGCGTGTGCTTCTCTTGCCTGCATTTAATAGTTATAAATTATACGTCAATTACCACTATCCCAAGAATTTTTGTACTAAACGAAAATGATTAACGATAAAATGATGCTGAGGTGGTAGGCTAATTCATATCTGCTTACTGCAGCAATAGATGCGGACAAGGAGTTAGAACACGAATGGGACAAACCACCTGCAGACTCTCAACTAAGTGAAGTTTATTCATACAGGAAGTATTTATAACTTCGAATAAACTTCACTTAGTTGAGAGTCTGCAGGTGGTTCATTCCATTTGTGTTCTAACTCCTTGTCCGCATCTATCGCTGCAGTAAGCAGATATGAACCTGTACCAACTACCCCACTTTGTCCCTCTTGTGTAAGGCTAATTCTCCGTTATTAAGACAAACGTAAACCATCTTAAACCAGGCATACGACATCCGGAAGAAATGTCATTCTGCAGACCACTCGTCCACGAACACCTGAAACGGAACCACCGCGCCGTAGGATGTAGTCCGCGGCAGAGGCCGAGGGAAGGGACGGACAGCATCAACCTCAACAAGAGCAAGGCGGGCGAAAACGGGACGCTCGACGGATCACTCCTGAACACCGTACGCCCATTTTGCTTTGTTCGACGACATCGTTTAGTGGTAACGAAATTCCACCCATGTTGCAGTCGTGGAACCACACAACCAGCTTCAACAACGGATCCCTGCCCGGTCTGAACACGAGCTTCATGAGCGACGGGAGCGGGTCTTCCCCGCACGAGCTGCCCCTGGCGCAGAGCCCCAACAAGCCGGCCAATGAAATTAGGGCAGCGCTGCTTCGCCCGAAAACCCTGGTTGAGAGAGCACGACTGAATGCTGGGTACGTTCCTCTTGCAGAAAATTATTTGAAATTCACACTTTACAGCCTCTCGGACGAAGAGGAATGTATAATGGAACGTATAATCTTTCAATGAAATAAGGGTGAGCGGGCAAGCCAGCTGGTGAAGGTTCGACGAAGGCATACCTTGAGCTTGAGGGAACGATAACGCACGAAGAAGTAGACAAGACGAGGCTCAAAACCAGCAATGAAAACATTTATTGATCTCCCTCCTGACTCTTTTCCTGATCAATAAATGTTTTCATTGCTGGTTTTGAACCTCGTCTTGTCTACTTCTTCGTGCGTTATCGTTCCCTCAAGCTCAAGGTATGCCTTCGTCTAATCTTTCAAACCAGAGCTACCAGTAACTCTTTCGATAAATCCGGTGCTGAATCCATTCTAAGGGGTGGAAACTGTAGCGTAGCCAGAAAAATATTTCTTGAGGGGTTCCACGGGAACTTTATGTGGGGGAGGGGATTTCACCCTCGTTTTCCCTCTCCCAAATGCACTACGAAAAGTACGATTTGCGGGGGACTTGAACATATCGTCGCGTAACATCGCATCACCGTAGAAAGTAGTTCATGTAGAAGTACCTACTTTACACAAACTGGATTCCCAACGTCTGCAGCGTGATACCCAATAAGGATTAGAAAAGATGATAGTATAAAGTCCGAAGCAGTGCCAAGTGAAGCAGGTGTGTTGGGAGCGTACTGCAACGGGTATTGCGAAACGGGAACCTTGAGAGACTGGAACTGTGCCAAGAACAGCCCTCTGCTTGGTCCAAAACTGCTGTGGGGCAAAATGAAATTGGGTTCCCCTTCCGGCATGCTGTTGTAACAACAAGCACGACTGGGACAGAAAGTTAGGAGAAAAGTAGTACGCGTAAATAAGCGGTAGTTTCACGACCTAGATGTATAGACTTTCTAATTATGCAATTAATGGAAAGAGGTCGTTTATTAGTTAGTAACTGAAGTGTTGTGCCCCCTTTGTTAGTACCACGAAGCAACTAGTGACTAGTATTTTTGTTTCAATACTCTGCCGTACAGTAAAATGTGTGTGATGCAGTGAACGAGATATATCAGTGTAGAGCCCAAGCTTTCCGCGATTCTGCAAAATTACGCGGAATTGGCCATGTCTCGCCAGAACCTGCCGTTTCCGTAAGAATCGTCCATTTTTCGCGGAATATTCAATATATTTCAGAAGTATGTAAAGCTTTCAGCCAACCTGCGATTATGCGGGTTAAACCCAATCAGTCACGACTGCAATGCCCGATGCCGCTGATAACGGTGGCGCTTACACGACTGAATATGCCGCGACAAAAGGAAATCTAACTACAGCCACGCCTGTAGAGAGATTGACAGAGTTGAGTCTTGTTTTCTTTGCGCACTGACAAGTTACGAAAGGCTGGGAAAGCGTGCGGGATGAGTCGGTGTACGATCTTGGGTGAATGCTGCACTTTTTTTTTTTTTTTGCCGCTTTTCATTTACCCGCGGATTTGCAAATCCCACTTCACGGAAAAGCAAATTTTCCACCGCAGAAAGCTAGGGTCTTTACATCGGTCTCACAACTCCTTTTAGACAAAAAGCCAGACATGGTTTTGTAGGAGATCTAGAAGTCTCGCCATATTGTTAATGCAATGACAATTGGAGTTCTTTGGGGCCTGCAGATGGCTGGACTCTTCACTGTCACTCATGGAACAAGACGTCCGCGAGTTCGACATGCTGCAGTTGCGCTTCAAGTTCTACTCGTTCTACGACCTGAACCCAAAGAAGGACGCTGTACGCATCAACCAGATCTACGAGCAGGCCAGGTGGTCCCTCCTGACGGAAGAGGTGGACTGCACCGAGGAAGAGATGATGCTCTTTGCTGGACTCCAGGTGAGTTCTGCAATCCTTGAAAGTGACATCCTCTTCTGTGACGACATGGACCTTTACGTGTCGTCTGCTCAACATAGCTGCGCTTCGCAGTTTTGAACTGAGACCTTTTATAGTTGCCCAAGTGTACGTTAAACGTTGTAGCTGTAGTGCGTGTAGTTCTTTAAAGCGAAGCCTTCGGAGTGAGTACTGCAGCAGGGAGCAACTATATCTGCTAAGCAACCTCACTTAGTAAGGAGATGATTTGTACCCAAATTGTTACCACCACGATATCCCACCGATGGACTAGGGCCAATAGCCAATATTTGCCATATTTATAGCCACACCCTGGGACTTCCTTCAAATTTTTCCTTTTTTTGTGTGTTCCACAAAGGTAATGTCACTGGCTTTTCACTCGATTCAAAACTGTGAACGAGTCAGGTAAAGCCTCAGGTTGTGAACAGTGTCCAGCATACTGCCATTAGTTGTCCTTGCTCAATTCCAGCTTCAAGTCAACTTGCAAGCCAATTCGGGAAACTACGGCTACATGAGAGACGAGGACGACGTCGACTCTGCGCTGACCGAACTCCAGGTGACCCTAGAGGGGACAGCGCTTACGGGAGAGTCGTCCAGTATCACTCAGGTTCCCGAGCTCCAAAACTACCTGCGCTTCCTCAAGTGAGCAATATATCCGCAACACGGCCACTGTCTTGTGAATATCAGCGTTGCATCGAAATTTTATTTATTTTTTTTTCCCTCCAAGGCCAAAGCGATTCACACTGAAGGGCTTCAAGCGCATGTTTGTTACGTTCAAGGAGACTCGCATGTGCATCTACAAGTCCAGGGAAGATTATCAGGGTGGTGGAAGCCCACAGTATGTCATCAGCCTCAAGGGTGAGAAAAGCATTGGTATTTTGGGATGTGGCAGCTAGAGCCCTGCGCGGATGAGTTTTTGGCATCCGCATCCGCGCGCACATTATCCGCGTCCACTGCATACACAGCCATTTGCATCCGCGTCTGATCCGCAAGTTTCGAAGGACGCGTAAATAGCGCCGGAAGAATGTTGGTATAATTTCGGATGCCTCCATGCTGTCGCGGAAGGACTCAGGACGACAAGCAAAGGTAAACCTTTCAACAAACGCGATATGCAGAGACTTCTGGAACGCGTGGAACGCTACCTCGCCGGTGCTCGCGTGGTTCGAGATGCCAGAATGCCTCCTCTCCCGTCTTCGCCGTGCATGGTCAAAGGTGAAGCCGAGCGTGCGCTCGCTGTCGGCGCGCAATACAAATAAATTGCTAGTGGAAAAATTACAGCACTCGGTATATCCGCATCCATCCCGCTGCCTTCGCATCCACATTCGATCCGCATCCGACCTCGAGCCATCCGCATCTGATCCGCACACAGCAGAAAGTGATAAATTTTCATCCGCTTCCATCCGCGGATGGTGCAGGGCTCTAGTGGCAGCATCGAATAGATTGGCTATTGAAACATCTTCATAGAGTAAAAGTTCTCGAATTCGTCAACCAGTGTGTACCAGTGGCTTACGAAGGGCTAAAAAAAATATGCAGGTGCGGAAGTAACGCCAGACGTTCTGCTCGCACAAGCCAAGTATGGGATCCGTCTCGAAGTGCCCGGACCAGAAGGCATGACGGAGTACTGGCTCCGATGCGAGACGGTAGGTCTTGCACATCCTTCGAGGCAGAAACAGATCCGCATGGTAGAATCAATCCAATTCAATCGATCAATTCCAGGAAGATCAGTACGCCCAGTGGATGGCTGGATGCCGCCTGGCAGCAAAGGGCAAAACCATGGCGGATGCCTCTTACGAAGCTGAAGTCAAGTCCATCCAGCAGTTCCTCCAGCTCCAGCGTCCAGCACCGGCACCAGCCATAAGCCCGTCCCAGGTGGACATCAATACGGAGGATTACATTGCGCCGCGATTTCTCAAGAAGCTGAAAGGCAGACCGGTACGTTTGTAGATGCTGCGTAGATGATGTAGGTCCATAGTAGCTGGGCAACATTTCTCGCGCACAACATCTACTTATGACTAGGTCCTATAGCTTTCCGCGAAATTTCGTGGAATTGGCCGTGTCTCGCGGAACCTGCTGTTTCCCTCAGAATCGTGTGTTTTTTTTGCGTAATATTCGATAGATTGCAGAATTATGTAAGGATTTCAATCTATCTGCGACTTTTTTCGCTGGTTAAAGCTGACCAGTCACGACTGCAAAGCCTGACGTGACTGATACTGTTGGCACTTACATGGCTGAATGTCTCGCGCCGAAAGAAAATTTGACGACGAGAGTGCTTGGCGAGAAATTGTCAGGGTTGACTCTAATTTTCTTTGCGTAACTTTGCGAAAAGTTACGAAAGGCTGGAAAAGTGCACAGGACAAGTCGGCAAGTGATCTTGGGAGAATGCTGCAGCTTTTTCTTTTTTTGCTCGTTTACTCTTGCCTGCGGAATACCGCGGATTTGTAAATATCAGTTTGCAGAAATGTTAATTTTCCACCACAGTAAAGCTAGAGGCTTTAGGCATAACGCGTGCTTCTGGATTTAGGGCACTGTGCAGCGCATCGTGGAGGCCCACGGCAACGTCAAAGATTTGACGCTCGTCGATGCCAAGCTCAGCTTCATCAAGGCCTGGCAAGCCCTCCCGGATTTTGGCGTCCACCTCTTTGTGGTGCGCTTCTCCGGAAGCAAGAAAGATGTAAGTTGCGGCCGTAAGCCCACATCTCAGCTCTCTTGGTAACCATCCGAATGGCGCAGGAACTGCTGGGAGTGGCTTCCAACCGGCTGATGCGGATGGAGCTCTCCACCGGTGACCACATCAAGACCTGGCGCTTCAACACCATGAAGGCCTGGAACGTCAATTGGGAAGTGAAGCAGATGATGGTGCAGTTTGAGGAGGATGCCCACATTGCCTTCTCATGCCTGAGTGCGGATTGCAAGACCGTGCACGAGTTCATCGGGGGATACATCTTCCTCAGCATGAGGTCGAAGGATCAAAACCAGGCGCTAAACGAGGAACTCTTCCACAAGCTCACGGGCGGGTGGGATTGAGTCGGAGGCCTTTCTTTCCTTTCCTCCACACTATGATGCTGTGGAAGATTACTGCTACTGCCCAAAATTTTAGCTAGCGCGTGTTATTTTTTTTATTTTTTAAATTAGCGCACGCAGATAATGCAGCGGTAAAGATTGCGTGTCTCGAGTTGATCCTTTACTTTGACCTTCGTTTTGAGCCTCCTTTGCTCTGATGAGTGCACGTTTGAGGATCAAAACGAAGCCTCCGACGGGATCGGCAGACCTGCCATTATCATTTTTTATCCATAGGACGCTATATGTAAATAGTAATCTTATGAGACTCCATTTCATACTTTTTTAAGCATACCCAGAGTATATTTACGCAGCCTATAAATGTTTCGTAGCTGTAGTAGCAATGGTCTTCTAGCAGTCTGCCTTCTGTGTAACTTCTCAGGGTTTCCCCATGGATTAAACGCGTCTAAGCTTACGTATAAGCACGACTACGTGCCTGTACGAGCTACTGTTGCCAAATTGCACTTCTAGTACGACTTTTTTTTAGTCTTTAACCTATCTGACTCCCGTGACCACGACAAAGACTACTATATGTTTGATTTCACTGCACTTTTAAAATGGTGCGTGCCAATAAACAGCGTAGAACTCTGACCAAGTACATGTACATATGTAAACTCCTTGTTGGGCTGGCGCGTTTTCGTGCACGCTACTGTTTACACAAGCTTTCCAAGTGCTTCTGTGGCTGCTTGTTAAAGCTTTTGCCTTCAACTCCACAACTTTTGGGGACAAAGTAGTTTGTACATGTTTCGAGTGTTTGTGCTTACGACATTTTAACGCATCTTTTCCATTATTCAGTAACATTAGAAGTTGGAGCGTATTTTTAATGATATCACTTTCATTACACGTTTAACCGGCGTTCTCCATGCTAGCAGTGTGGTTGACTGAGCTGTCGTGCTTCCACGAAGAATTGCAGAATGTTGGTTGTTCTCCAGTGTTTTCTCCTGTTTTCAAAGTGCCTTTTCAGAGAATATCTATAATGCTGTTAATTGGAATGACTTTACATATGCTGCTGATTTTATTTAAGAATAAAGAGATTTCGAGTGATCAGCGTTGCTGTCTATCCTCTTCGAAGCTCAAGGGGACGCGACGTCGTGTGGGGACATATATATCGCGCAATATCATACAGCATAACCTTCCACGTTTCAGCGTGATGAGCAAAGCATCTCAAAGCTGTACTTAAAGTACCATATTTTCACGCGTATTAGCCGCAGCTTGTACGTCGGAAATATGTTGCAATTAACGCAACGGGATAGGTACACTAATCGGCCGAAGATTTATTTGCGCAAATCCACAAATTCTCTACATTCAGATATGCATGTTGCATTTAACATCGTCCTGCTTTGATAGCAACGACTATCCTTCACAGCCACTTTCAACACTGTAGCTGTGCCAGTGCACAGAAGTCATGTGCACACTCCTGTAATCGGTGATCTATTAGACTCCCAGCAACGACTAAGTCCCAAATACTGTAGAGCGTTGACTCTAGGAGGTTCCTGGTGACCGAGAAAGACATGGGGGAGGGCCCGTAGGGCATGTTTAGTGATTGGATCAGCCCTGACCTTGCACAAGAAAGAAGAGAGATGAGAACCCCTGGTCAATCACCCTCAAAGGCATGTGAGTCGCGTACGAGTGGCTCCTTTATGCCGGGTGATAAGCTTCGGGAGAAATTTTCCTCAGATAAGCTGCAGTGGACTTCCAACGAACGTTTTTAAAGAGGTAAGCTGCAGATTATACGCACGAAAAAAAAAAAAAAACGGTACAAACTACTAGACGTAGCGTGTACATGTTCATCTTTCACTGATAGGACCTTGGACCGGGCTTGTTATTGGCCATGTGCCTCGGGCTGTCGAAATACGCCACCAGGGGCGTCGCGGGGCCGACAAACGTGTTTCCGAGAGTCGTGCTCGGCTGGGTCACGCAGCTAATTCCACACAATGGACGACTATTAGTTTATATCACCATACGCTTGCATCATTCCTGTGCATATATTTGCAAAGACAAGCAAAGGACACTGCCTTATGTGTATGATTGAACCCTCTAGAACATTCTCAAAGCCACTTCACCTTGCTCCTCATGTATTTCACAATCAGGTTCGCAAAGCTTGGTGAGGGGGGGGGGGGGGGGGGGGGGGGATTTATTGGCAGAAAAAAAAAAAAAAGAAGAAGAGGTAAAGGTCAGGGGGAGGAACTGGGATAAAGAGTTTGTCGACAGCCATTTTTCGGTACGCCCAGGCTGGGTAAAGTCGGCCCGTGCGGGGCTCTAGCACACATCATACTGAACGGAACGCTCTAAGCAAAGATGGGTGCACTTACAGCGTTTCCGTACGCCTCAGAGTTATTTCCTAATGTTGTGCCCCTCAAGCTCGCCCTTCCGCAAACCGCCATTTAGATCAAGCGTGGTAGACAACGCACGCACACAGTTGGCGTGCCTCTTGGGCGAGAGCGTTAGGTGCTACTCCACAGCGGATGATCCATCCACCGTGACGCTTGCATGCAAGCAGGCCACGCACTCCCACGCTACGGTTAGGCGCGGCGACATCTGTACATAGAATGCTTAGCATCCCTCATGGATAACAGTACCACTGAGTACAGGTAACGGAGCAGAAGGGTTCCCCCGTCTCTAGTTACCCACCTTTGCAATGCAGTAAAAGGTGTACATGTATCGAAACAAAACTTACAACAAAAAACAAACACAAATTGAGCACCGACACCGCACAGTGAAAGTGAACGCATGTTGAGAAACCGGAAAAATATTCACCTTGTATTTAGATGTCGTCCCGTTTCTTGGTCATGTAAAGTTTAGCTTCGCCGTGCATAACTTCCTAAACACAATCAAAAGCCTTCGCTGTCAACACATCCGTTCACGTTAGAAAAGCACTTCTTTGAAAAATGAAAGAAACTTGCCTTATTACCGGTTGCGTTGCATCTGAACGAACAGGAAATTATCGATTTCCTGACAGAGGTGACGCTCACTAACGCTGTAACCTCCTCTCCAACGTACACTAGAAATGGAAGCAATAGTGAGTATTTGGGCAGAATCCATGCAGATGCATGCTAAGTTGCTCACAAGGATTTGGGAACTCCAGCACTTCTTTCAGCACAACACAGCCGGGCCCGGGGAGTTTAGTTCCCAACAGAGCGGACACGAGCCTATTCATGAGCAAATATTGATTCATATACTACACGTTTTATGTGGCGTACGCTAAAAATCACTACATCAAAACACTAAAAAAATGCCTCACCCGTTAATTAGGGCCCCGTGAATGATGCACTTTTCGAAACCTTGTTGGCGCGCAGCGTCTAAGCTTGTGTGCACGAAGTTGTTATCACCGGTTAGCTTACAAAACGTTTTAACATCCTCCTCACTAAAAGTACGTGTTATACTCGCAGTGTCTCCGGCAGAAAGAAGCCTTTTTAGCGGTATTCGTTGTGAAATTACAAAGTTGGCGCGAACTCCAGACACTTTCGATATCAAACACACCGCCATGACACAACCAAATGCGGTCCTCTCGTCTGCGGCCGGTTATCGATATCGTTTTCTCGTAATTTCATGCACTGTACAGACAAATAATCGAATCATATATTGTAAGTATTTCAAAAAATAATTGCAAAAGCTCGAAAGATATCAAACATTATACCTCAGAACAGCCCCAGAACCACACTGCACGTGTACAAAATTAGAGCAAGCAGACGACAGCCGCGACGGTATGAGACGCTCCACGCTCCTTCCCGTTGTGTGCGTGCTTCTCTCAGCATGTCTACTGTTAGCGTGGTCGATTTACAAAAAAAGAAAAAAAAAACGTTTATTTTCGCGAAGGTACATGGGGGTGTCCAAAGATTAGATAGAAAATAATAAAAACTTTCATCGAAACATGCATCGAAACGTCTCGACGCTTTCGCCACCCGATGGATCTCTTCTCTCGTTCCGTCCCGATTTCCTCCTCTCCACCACTCGTCTCTCGCTCGTCCGCTGTAGTCTGCTTATCTCCGTCTAATTTCATTTGAACTATCACATTTTTAGTAAACTTTATTTATGAGCATGTAGTTGCAATTGTAATTCAGTTATTACTTCTGAAGAGCAATTTTTACAGGTCTGCTCAATCCCTGATTAACAACCCCTCTGTTAACACCCACACACATGCCAGCACAGCCGTCTCGAGGTTGACTTCTGCCTGGGGGAGGGTAAATGTGAGCCCCCCCCTCTTCCAGAAGCACTGTCTAAAGAGACTGTACAACATTAAAAATATTTTTGAAATCAAGCTTAAAATTTATATATGTGCTCTCCGTATGTTTCCCCTCCATGCACACGTCACAGGTAATTTGTTTTGTTGCATAAGTGTTGTGCACTACAAAGCTCCACAGAAAAAGTGTCGTGAAAAGTGTACTTGCCAAGTTGTCTGCGGACAGGACAGTTTAAATATGGCAGTCGGCAGGATTTAAACCACACATCTCTCTGTCTAATTGGTCAAGGCACTCGACTGTTAATCGAGACATGTATGGTTCAAATCCTGCCGATATCTACATAGCTTCTCCGGCGACTGCCATATTTCAACTGTTCTCACGCCCAATTTTTTTGCACGCCCACACACAGCACATCAGACGACACCGTCGACCAACATAACAGACACACACTGATACTTGTATCATTTATAGACTTACAATATGTACAAAATCTACAAAATAACATCACATCTATACAACACGTCGTAACGAAGATAAACTCGTCAGCTGCCACGTGCAACATGAATTACACATATCTTACACAATGCGAAGACGTGTGTGGGCACTTTGACTTAACCGGATGCCCAGACATCTGGCAAACCAAGCTCGCTGTACATGAGAAAATCGTGTACTCTCGATGGAAGCTTCATGCGCAAAAAGGCACTTTCAAAGAAGTTGCCATGGATGGACAGAAGGTGGCGCCGAGTGGTGATGCGACACTGACACGCAAGCGACAGTGGCTGCTCTGGAAGTACAAGGTTGCAGATATCACTTTGTCTGCAAAGCAGCGAGGAATCCGCACACAACAATGTCAGGGGTAGAACCAAAAATAATATCCTACTCGTGCTCTCGACAGTAAACACTAGAAGACGGCTCTGACGCTGATGACCCCTTGACTTTGTAGAAATTATAGCAACTTACCAGAACAAAAAAAAAAAAAAGCTGTTTTTTTTATACGTGGGTCCAGACACCGCACTGATATAATTTTTTTTCTCTGGCGGGGCTCGTACGTGTCGCTCCACGCACTTCGTATGAAAAGTCCTGCCTCACTCATCCTAATATTTTTTTATGCTACCGAGTTCTAAAAACCTTATTTTCGAGGCGACAGTGGCGTCAAGCGGTGCCGAGGAGAGCTCTATGAAATAGGCGGGAAGTGACCGGCTGCTCTACAGCTCTACGCCATAACACTTCCGCTTCCGTTCCGAGCATTTCGCTGCACCACGTCCTTGTTTACAGGCGTCGTCATGGGAACGGGAAACTACACACTTCCGTTGCGTGCTCTGTACTACGTCATACCAAGATCGGATGAGAAGGAGGTGAGCAAAGAGTTGAAAGGATCTCCCCATATTCAAAGTGCAAGCGCACAAGCAAGATTTATGCGAGCCTCGCTAATACGCAGTAATAGGTTCACGTGATCGTTCACATGAAAGAATACCAAAGTAACACGGGTTACACACAGTCACTTGGACAGTGTTTTGGGGCTGCTAGAGCTGCTCAATGCGCTGTGCTTATGGGCATGTCCAAGTTACGAACTTTACTCACACGATATAGCCAGGGGTGGATCGAGGATTTTTCTGAGGGGTTCTCGCATTGGAGAGCATACTGTATACATAGGGCCTGACTTTTTCGGGTTTTATTTTTGGCCAAATTCGGGGGGTAAATATCGGGTGATATTTTTCATTTGAAAATTCGGGTGTATTCGGGTTAAATCCCGTTACAGCATATTCTGTCATCAGGAATTCGGGTGATTTTTTGTTTCAGTTTAATAAAAATTTGTTTTAACATGAAACTAATGTTTAGTAATGTTATCAAACTTTATTTTAATGCACGCTTATGAGCGTGCCACACGACCCGGATGTTTTCCGGGTAGATTCGGGTTAAACCCGAATTTTACAGATTTCGTTCGGGGGGGTAAATATTGGGCGGATACGGGTTTAACCCGAAAAAGTCAGGCCCTATGTATACACCACCTAACGCCAATTAAAACGCTACTCGACCACAGAAATTGAGCGGGGGTAAGAGCCGCCCCCGGAAATAACCTCCGTCTCTAGTCTTTGGGTACCTACCGAGGCTGTTTAATAGCGAAACCCACGCCGCAGTGTCTACCGTGGACCTAAATGCAGTTTTCGCTCTTCTAAATGCTACAGACGCAATGTCTTGGAGGACAGGCTGCGACTGCATGAAGACCCTGAGTACCCAGAATACCCTCAAGCAGTGTTCCTGACTTTGGCCTTGATGAAACAGTGAACTGCGAAAGACAGAAAACACGCGAAATGTCGTCGTGCACGGAAGGGTAAGCCTTAATACGCTTACGCACTTGAGAAAGGGAGCTATGCTGGCAGCTTCGGTGTCGTCGTCGACGTCAGAGCCGAAACAGAGTCTCAGGTCTAGCCCCAGCCTCAGGGCTCTCACGAGGCAGTTGTAGTCTCCAATCGTAACCAGGAGGCACTCGTTGGTGGGAACACACCCCTCACGACGGTAGTTCAGCTCGGCTCCGTGTTCGAGGAGGAGCTTTAATTCCCTGCCTGTTGGACTGGTGAGGGCTGTTTGGAGTAAGGGAAAACGGGGAAATTCTCAAAAAGTTTGTTTTAAACACTCACGGGTAGGTTACTCCAATGAAGTAACTGAATTACAGCTAGCTCGCAAGAATAGTAACCGAGTTCCTATTATTGTTTTTTTTTTTTTTTTTCTAAATTCGGGTAACTAAACGTGTGCTCTAAATTCGTGCGAATTTGAGTGAAAAAAACTTGTAGCATGCTATATTTGCACTCGAACTAATTGTACTGGTTTGGTACAAACGGTGACGCTGTATTGCATTTGCTCCCAAACGAGTTAGTGTGCATTTCTACAGATGTCTCAGCGAGGGCAATTTGCTGGGTAAAAATCGTGTCTCGCCCTAAAGAGGCAACCTTTAATTTATTTATTTATTTATTTATTTATGACAATACCTCACGTGCCCTCGGGGAGGGGTTGTGTGAGGGGGAGGTTACATCAGCGAGATATGATACAGAACACAAGCAATTGAACACTTTGCAAAAAAAAAACAAAAAAAAAAAACACTTATGTGAAAACGTTATGAAAACATATGCGATGATAGGGAAATTAGACACCAAAACTGGCAGCCAGCTGGCTGCGAAAAACTGAAAGGTCGGAGTTAGCTACGATAGACTGGGGAAGGTCGTTCCAAGCACTGAAGAAGAGCACTTGGGGAAGAATCGGGTTAAACCCAAGAACTTCAGGCTCTATGTATTATTGTTATTGTTTTACGGTCGCCATTTATGAAATAAAGACCTATAAATGCGACTCCTTACAACTTCATCCGCAGCAGTCACATCACACGCAAGGAGTAGTTGTTTTTCAAACTTTCACGAGTACTTCTACAAAAAGCAGTAACTACACGCAAGTTTCTTATAACTTGGTCGCCATCCAAGAATGCGCTAAACCACGTGGCTCTCACCAGCAGAGAGAGGGCTGATGGTTTCCGAAGAAATCGCGTTGGGACAAGCTCCAGCCGCGAGGAGAATCTCCATGGAGACAATCTCCTGTTTCAACGCCGCGTAGCAAAGAGCCGTCTCATAACGGGGAGGTCCGCCGAGAGGCAGCCGCTGTGCAGGCAAGTCTGCTGACAAAAGGAGGCCGTCCACCGGAAATCCTGCGTCGAGAAGCGCTTGCAGACAGCCGTGGCTACGTGTGAAACGCAGGAATGGATAGTACTGCAGGTCCCTGTAGCAATTCGCTTCTAAAGGCTGTGCACCTACCTTCCCCAATCGACAGCCAAGTGTAGGGGTGATAACATCGGCGATCCTGGGTAGGGGCGTTTCCGCTTTTGAAACGTGAGCAGGCAACCGCTGATGAACTTCTGCACGTCCATTCGGGTTAGCAGCACGTTCAAGCAACTGCGAAACAACGAAGTTTGTACCGGCTTCCAATGCTGTTAGTTAGTGCTTACTCTAGCGCGTTCGACTGCACTGCCAGGTGCAACGCCGTCACATTGTCAGTGGTCCTCTTGTCCGGATCTGCTCCCCGAGACAACAAGAAGTTCATGCAGTTGAGGTGGCCATTCTGAACAGCAATCATAAGGGGCGTCGCTCCGTCCTCTGCCCCGACGTCCACCAGAGATTTGTTTCCTGGCAAATTGCATCAAATAAAAAGGGATGCTGCGATTTCGCTATTACGGCTGCCATAGCATTGCTCGTACCAGCTTCTTCGGCCGCCCCTAGTAAGCACTTCAAGCACTCAAGGTGACCGTGCTGGCTCGCCACAAAGACTGGTGTCATACGGCATTCGTCCTGGACATCCAGGACGGCCGATCCTTGCCCGATGAGACAACGAAGAGTCGACAAGTCCCCTTGGGAAGCGGCTTCATGAAGGGGATGCCATCCTCCGCAGTCTCCTTCATTTGGGTCGGCACCACCTTTCGTAAGTAGGAGACGCACCGCATCGGCAGATTTAGCTCTGCAGGCTGAAATGAATGATGCAACATTAAATTATTTACCAGGGATGATTAACGAATCTAGAGGTGAGACGCAAGAGCTTCCAGACAAAGTATAGTGACGTGCATCCTAGTGAAACATGTATAACCACAACAGACGATGGTTTGAGAAAAAGCTTCTGCTATCGATAGAGCTAAAATAGTCACTTATGTGAGCGCTGCAACGGGGAAAACGCAGAAACGCAAGCGCGGCTATCTCTCAAACGCAGGCTTAGGGTACTCACCTGCAAGCAGAGGGCTGTCTCGTTCATTATCGGCAATGCTTGCGTCGGCTCCACTTTCAAGCAAGACAGATATAACTTCAGTGAGCAGGTTTCCTTTGAGTCTCTTGCAAGCCAGCAAAAGCGCAGTTTCGCCCTCGTAGGTCACCCAGTCCACGTCCGTTGATTCTTGGGTAAAAATACAGCACGTATATCACAGCACGGCATGAAACTGTGCAACGCAGACAGACGCTTACCATGCTTTAGAAGTTCTTTGACGACACCGACGTCGTTGCCCTTCGCTGCAGCTTCGTGCAGGGGCCGCCAACCGCGGTTGTCTTGAACATCGACGGGCCTCCCTTCACTGATGAGACGTCTAAGCTCTGTTAAGTTACCAGATCTCGCAGCTAGTCCAACGGTAGAGCAAGTATCGTCCCACCCTTCGGTGAAGTCCATTGAAGCGTTGTGGTGGTTGAGGTACACGGAAGAGGTTACTTTAGGTCGAATAGGAGGTTATTACAGGTAGGGCAGGTGTATACTTATTTGTGATTACATAGATATTAGGTATAGGATATCTACATTGTGTGTATGCGTAATGTGAAACAGAAAGAACCTATCAACCATCAACAAAACGAAAGCCAATGCGCCATCTTGGAAAACCCAGATGACTCACACAACGTTTGCAGACGAACATATACAAACGCGTTTGCTAGGTGAGGAACGCAATTTTCTGTTTTAAAATATTGTATTATATACAGAATAGCATGCTAAATTAGTACACGGGATAGAAAGTTGAGTTGTTTGTCAGGTTGTTGTACATGTTCTTCGTTGTCACACGGGCGTCTGTTATTCTTGCGCACAATAACGTGCAATATGCCAAGTGCAGCAAGCCGAACATGAAGCTGAATAACCACCACAAAATGGTTGCTAAACCAACACTACCAAGTTACCTTTGACGTCACAGGTGAAATTCCCTAGTCGGTGAAGACTCCAAAGTCGAATAAAATCCCATAAAAACAGGGGCGTCGCAAGGTGGGGGCAGAGGGGGCGGTCGCCCCCCACCCTAAACTTTCCCTCTGAGCGTCCCGACACCAGATTTCTCATCTGTACCATCTGGACAACGAAAGGACTAATGTACCAAGGAGGGGGAGAACAGTTTGGGGGCAAAAAAAATAAAGGAAAAAGATGTTAAAAGCATCTGTTAACGTTTCGAGCAATTGCTCGTCATCGGAACTGGGGGAAAAGATTATTCGATCGGACGTCGGATTGCATGGCGAGTAGTTTCTAATAAGAACATCAAGGGCTCCTCTTGGTTAGGTTAAATTGGGTTAGATTTAGGGATCCCCCCTTGCTGTGAGGAACTTTCGACGTCCCTGCATAAAAACACAGAACCGAAATGTAATGCACACTATCATCAGCTTTATTCTGAACATGAATTTCAAGTTGCATACACACGTGTGCATGTATAAAAATATGACTTCTTTGTAGCAATCAAGCACAAGATGAAATTGATGTCTAAATGCAATGTGAAAGCTTGGACAGACTCCTTTTGTCCAAATGACGCTGAACTGGCCAATGACATACAAGCCTCGTAAAAATTACCCACAAATAAGTTAAGGGCACCACATGCCTAGTATGACAGTGACTTCACTTCTCAAAACCTAGCACAAAACATCATCTTTGGCAAGATAGGAAAAAAAAAAAAGAAAAGAAAACAGTGCCTCTGTCTTTCATGATTAATCGGAACTAATCAATCAAAATCACCTTTCAACGCATACACACCTGAGCATTGTGACACTCATTTCCGAAGTAGATGCACAACCATGATCAAACTTACACCCTTTGCTGCATTATTGCTCAAGATCTATTATAAAAAACGTGCAATATATTATCCTACGTTCATTTGCAATATAGTACAATAAAGTAGCTTTGTCATAGATGTTTGACAATGGCACAACAGTTCCATTAGTACTTGCATAGTACACATTTGGATAGAGCATCTTATTATAGCATGTATATTTATGTAGACAATAATATATGTTGCTGAACACAGCAAAGCATTTGCGCAGTGTTCTTCAAAAACACAATCAGAGCATAAGCAGTTTCTCAATATTGACTTGGTAGCTATTGGGGAATTGTACTGGTAAAGGTACAGAATCTCGCATCTTGCTGGTATGGGGATGCAAGTTTGGCTTACGCAGCACCCAGACGTGGGAAATATTCAAGACACTGTTTTAGTCGGAGACACATGTAAGTACCAAGTGTACTGGAGACAGTGCACTCCCAATTTATTATCGGGTTTATGGAAGTTATAAGGAATATATAAAGAAGTTACTAAAAGAAATACTTGAGCTTGGCTCTACCGGCCATAATATGCAACGTAATTTTATTTACGGATGATGAATTTAGCGCCATTGTTCGTACTGGAAAGATAAAGCAATGCTGGGTTCAGAGATTTGATGCAATAGAAATAAATACGTTGCTCCTATTGAGGGGCATGGCTAGAGCGCTTTTTCAGGGGGTGACAGGGGTGGCACAAAAAAAAAAAAAAAAAAGAAACTATCTTTGCTCCGACATTAACGAGGCAAAATGGTGATCACATTTCTTCAGCGCTTCAGCGAATCAACCTGAGCCATTGTGAAGAAATGGCTCCATACATACAAGCCCCCCCCCCACCCCAACTTGTTACACCCCTGCTCCTATAGTATATAAGAATCAAAAAGCTTATATATGCTCACAAATATCGCTAATTTTCCCCAATAGCTACAGTCATCAACTAGCGCCTGTATTGCTGCATCGTCGACTAGTGTTACACACATGATGATATCAGTCTCACTGGGAGGTTTCGTCAAAATGCTCTCCAATATCGAAGGCTGTGTCAAATACGGTACTCTTTCAGAATGCCAGCCTCGGAATGGTGGGCCTCGCTGGGGCCTGCCGACAATACTTCTCCAAGGCACGTAGAGTAAAAGAAAAAAAAAAAGTGCTTCACTGTCTAGAACGGCTGCCAACGATGATATCACTTCCTTTGCCTATGATAGTCATTTGTGAGAACATGATTGTGGGAGTTGATGATGATGGTGATAGCAGTATACAATCACTCACGAATGCTAAGGGGACGGGGGAAGTCTTAATAAAAAGTATCGCAGCTGGAGGCCTGGGCGGCAGCTGTCTTTCCAGAGCAACGGGCTAGTGTCTACGATTTATGATCGCAAGCCAGGGGCTCCACAGTTCTTACTTAATCTGCACAAAATCCAAAGTGCAATTAAGTCCAGTAGGAATCTGTCTGGTAATTTATCTCCTCCAAGCAGGACAGCCTACACAAAAATGCCCATAATACGATTGAACGCGAAATTTCATGCGGAATGAACCACGAGTCTCCTTTGTCCAAATTTTCCTTCTACAACACTAAAAATGTTACAGCAACATTCCAAATCCATATTATTAAAAGAATGTTACACATTTTACGAGAGACAAATAAAAAAAAAAAAATAAATCAGCGCAAAAGGGAAATGACGGACTGCATTTCGCCTACGACGACATTCATCACGGAAGTCAAGATTCTTTTACCTAGACAATTTTTATACTCGAGGGCCAAAACTATCACAACCAAGCCCGAGAAGACAGCAGCCGCCGCCAGTACCTTAGATCAGATTCCATCAAGTTATTAACCAAGCAGAGATGAACTCAACCAGACACACACAACAGAAACTACGCCAACCAACGTTCCGGACGTCAGAGCGAGACTAGTTTTGGTGGGTTGATTGTGTCCGGGCTCGACAGGTCACTGCTGGAACTCCGCTGCTGTCCTCCGCACGAGATCATCGGCGAAAAACCCGCCACGGGCGTCGTCCCCGACGGCGTCAGCCCCGTGCCTTCGACGAGGGACTCAAAGCTGAACATTCCGGCGGAAGGCGTCTGTATCGGGACGCCCGCTACCTCGCTGGCGATCGACGTCACGGATGTTGTGGTGGGCGCTATGCTGAGGGCGCTGCTGCCGTCAAAGTTCGTAAAAGCCGAAGACACGGGGAGGGAGTTGGGTCGAGAGAACTTCATGCGGGCTTTGCTGCTGTCGGAGGTCTGTAGTTGGCCCTTGGACTGGAAAGCCTTACAGGTGGCTTTGTGGGCTTCCAGGATGAACTCCAGGTCCTCTTTCTGGTTGCGGAGTTGCTGGATTTCAGATTGGAGGGAGCTGCGTTTCTCTTCCAGTCCTTCAGTTTCCTTTTTGGGGATGAGGAGGTGATTGGGTAAGATGGGGGTGCAATACAACAAGTTCATACGGGGGAATCAGAATATGGGGGAGCCTTCTCATGCATTGATAATGGGCAGGGTGTCTTGTATCCCACCTTATAAGGCAAATTTTTGCGGGACTATATTTTGTGATAGTTCCTGCAGGTACAGGTTGGGACGAAAGTTTACGTAACACGCGAGCGGCGTACTTTTTCTTCGGTGCGACACTATTGGCGGCAACCGGAAGCGGACGAGTTCACTGTTTCGGAGGGGTGGAAGGATGCGCTTTTAGCGATAGTTCCAGTGTGGTTTGGGAGTGTCTGGGATGTCGAAGCTACCGCTGTGTGTCGCTAACAGCGCATCTTTCCACCCCTCCAAAACAGTGAACTCGCCCGCTTCCGGTGGGCGCTAGGGTGTTGCACCGAAGAAAAAGTACGGCGCACGCGTGTTCCGTAAACTTTCGTCCCAACCTGTCCCACCTTTTAAGCGCATTATTTGACCTGGTGATGCTAGTCGAATGCTCGCTGTGTAATCTTTAAGGACCACGAGCACCCGTGAAAATCTTACTTTCTTAACTATCACAACCAACACATCTCACACTGCATACCTTGATAAGAAGGTTGGTGTGGTCGAGGCGGCGCTTTCGACACCGTGCAGCTGCCAGTTTGTTTCGTTCTCGCCTCACACGTCTACGTTCTTCTTCTTCCGGGCTCAGCTGAAGTAGTGGAAAAGCGGGTGCAACAATGAGTGTGGATCGAAACAGGGGAACACGGTAAAATACACGAGCAAGAAAAACAACAAAGCCAAAAGTGTTGTCACCAAAGTGTTTCGCTTTATTCAAATTCAATTCTAAGAATATTGCACAAACTGACGGGTCTGCCTTCAATCAAAACCTGCTTAAAACGCGTTCAAACTTGCTGGTTCTAATTTCTAGTTTGTTCATCCGTACTTGTGCAACGATGGGAACAAAATGAAGCTCGTCTATGACTCAGCTTTACGCTAATCACCAGAGAAAACCAACCTTTTCGTTTCTGTTAGGCCTGCGCCCTCCGTTCCTGCCAGATTTTGTAACTGGTGTGGCCGTGGAAGATGCTGTCGTCGTCGGAAGAGAGATTCCACTTCCATTGTTGAGGTGCTGAGCACACGCTGGCATCCACTCGTCATCCATCTCTTGCTTCACGGCTACGTGTTGTTGTTGCTGCTGCTGCTGTTGGTACTGAGCAATGTTGACTACTGGCGGCACAAAGCCTGCTTGGTGTTGGTGTTCCATCGGAGCTGGAGGAATGGACTGGAGCTCGAGGAAAGATTCTTCGATGTTCTTTAGAGTCGTTGGAGTCAGCGTAGCTGTGGTACGTGTCGGAATGCCCGATGTCAGGCCGTTGCTGAATGTTGAATACTGTTGGTGGAAAATGTGCGTAAGCAAAATAAACGAGCATAATCTTTGCAAAACTATACAATATGCATAGTGCTATAATGATAACTAAAGCACACTTCCGGAAAAATATGGAGTATGGATTTCAAATGTTTACTGAAGTTAGCCGAAAAGTAAGCCGGGAATGAGAAACAGTTGACGGCGATTTATGCAGGATGTAGCGTTACATTCCACAAACAAAGCCCAAAGGAATGCACGGAACGCGAACGGCTCTCTAGACTTTGACAAGAAGTTCGTCAGCAAGATAAACAACTATATCTGATTTCAAACTCCAGAGACAACTGGCACTCGACAAATAAAACAGAAATGAAGAATGTGATCGAGTTGCGAAGTACTGAAACAATCAATTGGGAAAAGACCGTACCGCGAGCAAGGCATGTAATCTGCAATCTGCGCGCAATCCCACGCAGAACGAACCCCGTCGAACAGGCCTCAACACGTTTTACGCTCACATAGACAATCTCATGGAAGCCTCCAGAACACGGCCCATCGCAATATTGCACCGCGAAACTCCCCGTAACGATGAATAACAACCTTCATGACGCACACACCGGACCAAACCGAACATACCTCCTGTGCGACAGCCGACACCGCGAGTAAAGTACTTCCGATTGAAATTAAAATTCTCACAGAAAAATCAAAGATTATCTCCGTACCAGGAGCACCGTACACCACGAGACAAACTAAACTAAGTCCGGAAGACACTTGAACGCAACTCCCAAGAAACGTTGGCGCTTCTGCGTAAGCATTGCAGCGGAAACGCGCAATCACGTCGTCTGCTTGTTTATTCCGCTCGCCCCAAGTACAAGCCGCCTCGGTCACGTGACGGAGTCATGCCAAAACTATGCCGAAAATTTCATTCATCGCGATACGCTAACATACCTCGACATCGTCGAAGGACGTCGGTTTGAGGACTTCACTGTGGGCGTAGAAGTCGCCGTCGCGCAACACGAAGTCATCCATAGCAGACGAACCGAAAACCCATTCGTCCTCCATGACGCCTCGTAGGCAAGTGATGAAGGGCCGCGATGCGGCGGCTATGCCTTTTTAAAAACAAACTCGGTCGATAAGCGCCGCTTCGCCGCTAGGCGCAGCGTTGCGTCGACGAAGCCGTAGGAAATTGACGTCAGAGTCCTACTTTCTGCTCCCTTGCGCTTTTTCCTTGAGAAAACCGGTACTGGAGTGTCCGAAAAGGCTTTTTTTTTTTCTTTTGTGTGTGCGTGCGCGTTTTTTGTACTTTTTAGAAACGCAGTGCGGAGCTTTCATATACTACAACTACTGCCGTTAGCGAGAGGAGAGGATCGGTACGTTCTAGGAAAGGGTTGTTGGAGCGCGTCACAAAGAATCGACCGATTCCAAGAATAATTTTGCGGTCAAGATGAACGGTACGTTCGTTAGGCGCGTAGCGTAGCGGTGCTGCTGCGTGGTCGCCTGCACGTGGTCATTCCGCGCGAACGTCGCCTTTTGCGCGCGGAACAGATTTGCTCAGAGATCCGGATGGCCGCTTCGTGGGGGATCAGAATACTTGCGGGGTCTCGAGATTTCTCATCCTTCTCGGTAATCCGGAAACGACCACCTAGCAAACAAATGAGACGTGTTTGTGAAGGTGAAATCTCAAGGCCCAAGATTTTTCACTAGGGGCAAAAATGATGCGTGCAGTTCGCGAGACATGAGCGAAAATAGACGAAGAAAGTGCTATAAAAACTCGGAAAATGATGACGTTGATAATTTGCGGTTTTACGTCGCGAGACTATGGCCCGAGGATAAGTTCTGACCACCCGAGGATTCGGCAGGATTCAACGTTCGCTGATGATGACGCAACCGTGCAACTAGTAAAATGCTACCAAGTTGATGGTGACCTCGTCCCATGTCAGCACTCGCTGACTTTTCATCAACTATATCGTCTTTCAGAGCAACATACACACCAAGTTGTTGACCAAGGCCCGTGAAGAAACACGTAAATACAAGATAGTAACACCAGTAACACGGCCGTAATAAAAAAAGAAAAAAGAGACAGAGAAATCATCTCCACAAGGTATTTCACTTCAGTTCAACTGCCTCACCGGTGTGATGCAACAACTACGTTGAGAACAGCCGGCCTAGACGAAATTCAATCCCAAGCTGGCAACATTGCACCTGGATTGCGCGTTTCCGTTGCGATCGCTTCTGACAGCTCGTGATTTTGATATAGTGGTGCACGCACTCAGATATCGAATGCACGTGTATGGGACATGATTTGGGGGGCGGGGGCGGGGGCGGGGGCGGGGGGGGGGGGGGGCAGCGCGGTTTTCTACTTCGTCCGAAACGCCGCGTAAGAACGTGCAGAGTAACAGCGTCTCGAAGAACAACAATGCATCTAGCTTGTAGTAGTAGAAGTTTTGTGTCATACGCTCATAACATGAAACACACAAATCGTTCTTAAAGGACACTTAAACATCGTTGCTCCGAACATACTTTTTTGTTCCACATTATCTACACAGAGGAGTACTCAAGTAACTCAAAGAAAAGGTGCTGACGCCAGGAATGCTAACCGCTACACCACGAGTCACACTTGTAGTGGTTAGCATGTCTGACCCGAGATCAGACGACCCGGGTTCGATTCCAGGCGTTAGCACATTTTCCTTGAGTTCATTGAATTCGTTAATTTCTGGCGTTCGCGGCTTCCGTGTTTGTGTCGCCCATATTTGTGGCCTGCTTCAGGGAAATCTCCTTGTTTACGGAGGTGTATGTTTTGTCACGCACCGATTCGGTTATCGTCTCTCGCATATCTTGTCTCTTTCTGTCGCTCTCATCTAGCTGGGCGTATTCAGCCCGCTGCTGATATGGGAATGCTTAAGGTTTTATTATTATTATTATTATTATTATTATTATTATTCGACTGCAACGCGCTTTCAAACATATTACGCTAGACAGGGGCGTAGTTACATGTTCGGGAGCAGCTGGGACACTACAAAAATCCTCCCCCTACAAGAAGGACCTCCAGGGAATATTCAGCGTTTTCTAAAATAGGAGAAAGTCCCGTTTTCTTTCTTTTTATTTCTCTTTTTGTTTTTTTTGTGGCGTTGGTCACCTTTCATAATTTCGGGGGTATAAATAGTGCCCCACTTCCGCGTTCCTGTGTCTGCGTTATTGGATTCACCTATGTGGTTGACGATCCAAAACTTCGAAAAAAAAAAAGATTCGAGGGGGGGCATCGCGATATACCCAGCCAGAAGAAGGACAATATTTTGACGTCCGGCTCTCGATCGAGTGACGGAAGAAACGCGAAAGGAGATCGCGGAGAACAAATTGGGGTCTGCTGGGAAATCCCGGTCTCTGCTCCCGGACACCTAACAGCCGCGGAAGACGGAGAAAAAGTTGCCCCGTTGCTTCACAGTGACACTGGATGTTATTTTACGCGCAATTTAGCTCAACAACATATTCCGTAGCTGGTTTTATTTTTAAGGAATGCAGGAACGAACGGCGGACAACGAATACGAGGACTGCTCAAACTTGGTGGGAAAAAGGGAAAGCCCGTAGTGTAGCACCGTGTACGGTGGTTCGGCTTTTCGGGACAAGGATAAGGATAAGCTTGGTAACAAGGATTCATAACAAAAAAAAAAGAAAAAAAAAAGAAAAAGCCAACGAGTCAAGAGAACTTAGAAGGAACACACAAACAAGCACTCTTCTCGATTTCGTGGTTACCAGCAGTGGTTTATCGAGAACCCCAAGGATGGAGGGGTGTGGGAAGAAATTGTGGGGGGTCATTATTATAGTTACGTCATTACAGCTTAACACATCATTACCGACATAAGTATGTCTAAATCTCATATCACAAGGGCAACCCCTGTAGGGGGTACACAGGTGAGAAAGTTAGGGGGTGTAGGGGCAAATCACTGGTTACCAGGGACAAATACTAAACAACGTGACGGTCAGGAAGCATAATAGAAGTTCTGCTTCCACGATATGTAAAGTATTTGAAGCTGAACAGCAAGTTGCTCTAAACTTTTTGCACGCAGAAAGAGCAATATTGGAAGGAAGAAAAACAGTGTAGAGACACAATTTTTATCAGCTTCACATCCTCACTGGCCGATAGAACCCGCTTCCGAACGGATGCTATGCTCGCCGACTCGCATCTTTTTGGTGACAGCAGTTCCTCCTTTTCTGTTGCGCATGGGCTTATCGGATAAGCAAACATAAACCAGGGGCGGGAAACGAGGCTCGGAAAAGGACAAAAACATCCTAACGCAATCACGAAAGTATCACATTATAGCTAGTCGAAACGATACATTGTAAGCAAATGAAAGGGCCTCTATGATTTTACCTCGATAAGTTACTCCCTCATTATTTTTTCGCCATCGGTCCCTGAAATTATTCCCCAACGTCACGAATAGCCTCCAAAAGACTTCCTCGCATTTAGTCCAGGAAGAAATTAACGGCTATGACAATCTTCAAAATTACTCCCCCTTTGGAGTGTACGATTTCTCTCGACCCGTGGATACGTTCTACAAGCCCAAGCGTCTCGTCCCCTGCATGCGACCACCAGGGTCGTGGCATCCTCGGCCGGATTCGAACCCGCAACCTCAGCATCAAGAAATCATTTAATGTGATTGAGCTCTTATCCGACTGAAACAGTGCCCCCACTGATATACTTAATTACGATGCAAGCGCACTATCGATCATTTTCCGCGAAGTCATTTATGAAAGTACCTTCGTAAAAAGTACAGTTGAAAGTAGAATAAGGCGAGCCAGCTGGGTGTGACGAAGACTGAGGATTCATACCTTGAGTTTGAGGATGACTAGGACGTCAAAACGTACGACAGACATATTTTATTTCCGCTTTTACCGCGTTAGCGCCGCGAAGCAACCGTGTGTTTGAGCCGACGGGTAGTACGCGTTTAGTCCGACTACAGGGAGAACTATGTAGACATCCTTCTGGGAAGACAGCCTTAAAAAAAAAGCGAGAGAATAGAGAGTTTTAGCAGACCGTTGATAAGGTGGCTTGCGTCGAACCGTATCAACCGGAACCAATCAGTGGATAAGATTCCGAGTCACGCACCACTGCGATTGGTTCCGATAGACACGATAACCTTATCAACGGTACACTAAAACTCACTAATACCGGTGGTAGGATTCGTTTAGAATGACAGCCACCACGAATACCGTGTCCACTCTGGACACGTCGTTTGTATTAAAAAAAAATGATGAAAAAGATGAAAAAAGAAAAGAAAAGAAAAGAATACTGTCGACCCAGGTAGCAGAGTGAGTGAATCACAGCAGGTATGACACCCACTGATACAAAAAACAATAATAATAAAAAAAAAAAACTCGTCTGTACTTGCAGCTTAGTCACCTGTACTGAGGCCGTCGCCACACGCGCCGCATACAGAGAGTGTCAACCGAAGACCCAGGCCCTGGATCGATTCTCGAGGCCCCGTCAGACGCGTCCCAAACGCCACCGGCGGCGTCGCGCCGCATGGATTTCGCGGAACCGTCCGGCGCCACATCTCTTCGACGCCGACGACGTCTCTCCTGCCCTTACAAAACGGGGACCAACGCCTTCTTTTCTATCTTGTTTTCGCCTAATATAAAATGGGTTCGGCCCGTCGAGGCGGGGCTAAACCCACTCACCTGCCGCCGTTTATCATTACAAACAACCACAGGCTTTTCTTTTTTAGAGTTGGACGGATTTATTATCGTGGAAGGCGGGTAATTTTTGGTGGAGCACCGCAAACTACTCGTCCCGCTGCTTCCTGCTCGAGGTTTATGTAATCAAATGTGGAGGGGAAAAGTGAACTTGCAGATCAAGGCGACGGCGTTCTTATCGACTCGCGCTATTTGATAATCATCGGCGCACTATTAAAGCTCGAGGTACTGTTTCGAAAATACGACGTTGAGAGTACGATAAGAGGTTAGAGTTCTGAATAGAGAGGACAGAGTTCGAAGAGCGGTTCCTATAACCAGCGATTTATCCGGAGCCATTCCTCCCCTTTCTTTAATTCTTCCCCCTTTTGTTCAATTTTTGCTAAGTTACACACCCTAAAACGATGCTAACGGGACATGCATGTAGAGTAGACACATACACGCATGGAACACATTTTTCATTCGCGTTATTCGGGGAATACCAGTCCTGTGTCCTTTTGGTCAGTGTTTCATTTTTCAGCTCCTTTGTGATGTTTTACAGCACGAAAATTGTGCAGAGCTCCATACCACGTAGAGCACACGCAGTATTGCTATACAGCAAATTTACCTCAGTAGCTAGTGTATCGCGCTATATGAAAGAAGCTTCAGTAAGCTAAATTTAGCACGTATGTTCCAGAACGCATCCGATACATAGTTACGAACGAGTAGTTAAGTCGTTTTACGCGGAACATAAGCAGAAAAGACAACATGACCACTGCCACGTCAAAGCTCGTGGCAATTAATGTAATGTGAATCCACTAGACCACTGCGATAATGATCGGCATCCCAGCATTGGGTCGGTGGGGTAATTTTACCCACCTGAGAGTTACAACCCCAGCACAAAAGGAGAAAGGAATCCGGAGGACATCATACCGACTGAGAGGAGGTTCATCATTAAGAGAGAGAAATGAATTGAATGATGGCAGTTGAAGAAATGTAATCCACGGAAAAGTGAGATGAAATAATGAGAAGTATGCAAACGGGCCTTGTGGTTGTCCTATGTCTAATTGTGTCACCCACTACTATGTTAGGACAGAAATGAACCTACCATACTTCGTTATTCAACGTGAGGGCAAGATCTGTATGCGTGTCCTCGTGTAGTGACGCCCAGCGCCGCGCATGGAAATAGCCTTCAAATTTGGTGCGCGCCAAATATATCGGTAAACTGTAGCGCTCGCTCTGTCTACTCGCCTCCCGTTGTCTTGCGCTAAAACGCCCGTAAAAGTCGATATGTACCAACTAGCCCAACCATAGAGTGGAAAACAACATGGATCTCAAATGCTGTCCGCTAAGCAGCCAGACGAGAAAATAGCCAAGTAGCCATCGCCCAAATTTATGCGCCACAACAGTTGGAAAGTAGCCAATTGGGAGTGAAGTTGCCAAATTTGGCAACACTCTGTAAATCCCAGATTTTCCAGCCGCTCGTAGGCAAACACCGTGGTCCATCGCACACTTACCCAGATAGGTCCTCAACTCACTTGACAAGTCCCGGGTTGTTGAGAGTTTCAGATTCGAGTAAACATCGCATTCGTGACGGACGTGATAAAAAATATACTCATTCAGGCTTTGATTACAGTGGACGCTTATGGTGATATGTAGGACTTAGTTTCCATGCGGCGACATGCTTTTTTTTTTTCTTTTTAAGAACGGTATTTTAAACGACTACTCAGTAATCTTCGTGTCAGACATCGGTACTACGGTAGTCATGCTGCGGAATTCGAATACAATAAGCGGTTCGTAAAAAAAACGAAAAAGAAAAAAAAACTTCCCTCGATGGTAATGCTGATAGACGTAGGTGAGAGATGGTCAAATACTGACCTTATACGGGCTCGAAGATGCGGGCCACTCAACACCTTCTATGGTCATGTATCCCGGCAAACACTTGAGAGTCGATATCACACATTACTCCATCTGCGAGTCTTCCGATAAGAACAAGAACCCCGCGGTACAAGAGCACATGTGACGTGTCGAACTTTCTCATTAAAAGGTGTCGTCTAAATTACCACTCACTTGCAACGGTCCACCCCGCATTTCCACGATTTGATAAGCGAACAATACGTGTAATAAGTCACATGACCTCCCATACCACAATGTTCGATAAGGAGAATCCGGTTTTCGCTATCCGGGCAAGTCCTGCGATTGATACGCTCAAACGATTGTGCGCGGGGCAACAGAAAGAAACGCAATGGGTCGTCTCAGCAACCAGATCGTGCCGTATTAATCGCCATTCTGGCGCGTTACTAAAAAAAGAAGGAAAAAGATTGCCGCGCCGGGTACACAGGTACCTCCTTGCGACGTGTACAACAAACGGGACAGAAAAAAAACAAGTGAAAGCTGAACCCGACATCTCATGAACAAGAGAGAAACTGATGTAGATGTGGGTTCGATCCTTACAGCTGGCTAACCTTTTCAGTGACTTTCATCTTTCACCGACATCTCATGTCGGATGACGCAATGGGATCTTGCCCGTAAACAATCGTGCATGATGCCCGGGCACGCTTCCTTGCTTGCACTAATTGCTGAGCGCTACAGCAACTTCCGAGACGTGTTGGCAAGATGTTACTTCGCAGGCCAAAGTACGCTACAGCACGAGCAAGTGTCACAGCGGTACCGTCAAAGGACATGTCTGCACTTGGAGAACAGTCGCAATGGAAATATGGCAGTTTATACTGAGGAGACATGACCCAGAAGTGTTTTTATGGTCCCCCAATTACCAAATAATTTGAGGGGAAAACTAAATTATTACTTGCCCAGCTACAGTTTGTTGCTGTAGGCTGAAATGTTGCTGGGATAAGTGTGAAGGGCATTTTGAAATATGAAGTAACGTGAATGATAAGAAAAAAAAAAGTGTCCTACACAACTACTATAAACCCGATGTTCATTCGTCCTTGTCTCCCGATGTCAAACACTAGAAAAATTGTCTGGATTACTTGTCCAGCGGAACGTGATCTACATACCCCAGCCCAAGATAAGGCAATCGCAAAACATAAAAAAAGAAAACTGCTTTCAGACCGTCGTGGTGGTCGATTAGAGATGCACCCATCCCCCACCGAGCACCCGCGCGCTCCCCCGTCCCACAAGAGCGACGTCCCGGATTGGGGACGGGCCCCATCGGGAGGGGCAACCCTAATTTACGCTCGAGCGCCAGCTTAATTCTTCCCCCACCGACAGCTTGGTCAGCAGCAGCCACTGAAGCGAAACAATACAACATCTGCACATTGCTGTGCAAAGCTTATCTCGAGTATGGAAATGCCATGCAACGCTCAAAGACGTGCAAATCTACGAAACTCCACAAAGCGTTGGGAGGTCCAACGCGTGGAATGCGGTATCTGAACTGCCCGGGCAGATGATAAAACGTAAATATCGGGACAAGCGAGCTTATCTTGGATTGGGACTTATGGCAGCTGTATGTTGTAACTGTTGAGAAAACATAAGACATGTCCCTTTCTTCCTGGCGAGGAGACGCAATATAACGACAAAATAATAAACTCCACGGATGAGTCGGGTTACAGCACTGCCTCGCCCCCAACACTTCACCGGAAGGAGAGTGTCACCGGAAAATGGGTGACTCAAGAAAACCATCTGGTGTACACTTGGCAATTACTCACGAATTCTGAACTCATACAAAAGGAATTACAACGCCCCCGACTCCTTCCGGCTCCTTCTGTGGTAAAATATGAGATTCAGAATCCACGTACAACAGATGCAAGAGCTACACCCGATACATGGTGTCCGGTTTCTGAAACCCGGTCCGCAAATGAGCGCGGTTACCCAAGCACTGAACTGCATTTTTTAAAAACGGAAATGTGTTAACTGACAAAATTCGCAACCAAAGTCACGTGTGCTACAGGTGCAAGGAACAAGCAGCGCCGCTTTGCTACCACTGCTTTCACCTTGTCGTCTGCAAACGGCTTGTGTGAACTTGCGTTCTGCAAATGAGCGCGATTGCTGCCCCAAGTCTCAAAATAGAAAGGCGTCCCTCCGCAAAGTGCCCCTGGCAACCGCACACAACAATTCGTTTCGCAATGTCCTTGAACTTTTCCTTTCTTCCAGAGATCGTCTTGCTATGATATCGAACAATGAAACTCTCACAATGCAACTGCGATGACACCCGACGTGCGAGCAACAGCCATATCATATTGCAAATGAAACTGAGAAATCTAAAATTCTGTTTTAGGGAGAGTTCGCGCAAAAATTACTGCTGCAAGCACCCCACCCACCAGCCAAACACACGAACGTGTGCCACAACGACCTTCCCGCCCCAGTTACCATTGGTCAACTTTTTGGTACTTTTATTGGTAATATCGAATGCAATGAAGAGAATGTGCTGCACGCGAGACGGCGAGCACGTGTGCCGTGTCAACCGTCAAATCATATGAAGGTGTTTACGTGCTGAGCAAAGCACGTGCGAGATGCCATCTAATGTCAATGGCAGTTAGAAATGCAGCTGTTGTCAAGGTAGGCTACTTACAGCTCATTATTCGCCTCCCGCAGACAGATATGTTTCCAGAACGCATACTCGCGATCGAACTTACAGAACTACGACACAACTTTTGGCAGAAGTGACGTCTGATCGGCGAAAACGAAAAAAAGTTGTCTCCGCTGCACCACGTACTGCACGCTGTCAACAACATAGCAAACAAAAATCGGTCCCCCACCCGGAGCCAGCACAACGTTTGCTAGTCCTAGCTACGTGCTATCAAATCGCGATACGATAAGGTAACAAAAACAAGCCAATCACTTACCGTTGTCGTAACTGTCGTGTCTGGTAATCCGTTCGCCATCGATGATAAAATATCGGCGACGGACATACGCAAGTCCGACGATTCACTGTTTGTCGTTGTTGTGGAGTACATGTTGAAGATCGTTGCGAGGTCCGCGATGACCAAGTCCTGCTTTTATCACTTCGGACGGAGCCAGTGCTGGGACAGTACTAATGGTGTTCACCGCACCAAACCAACGGATGAATCATCAACGATGGATGAAGGTTGAGGGAAGCCCTACCAAAATTCTATACAAATGGTGACATCATCCTTTCCGCTAAAAATAGGAGACACGACGTCAGATATCGGGTCACGTGGTAGCCACAATGTGATGACGTGTTACTTCTTCCGTCTGCAAAAGCCCAGTTTCGAACTTACATTGCTACAAAACTAAATAAGATATCCGCATTCAAAATGTGTTTTAGTCGGTATTCACCAACTTTTATGTGGGAATAAATGAAATCCGGAAGATTAAAGAGAGAAAAATGGTCAATATTGCTGTCATGACCATATAAGGTAAGGTATGAATCACGTTTTTCGTCACAGGTTTCGGAGCAAAGAGGGAAGGGCTTATGTTGGTAACCACGGTACCAGGAACGCCGTTGGGCGAATTGGAGAGGAGAGAGATTCCATTTCCGCGAAAAGCTGGTGTTTTTCTCAGCCGCATTTGTAGGGGAAGGTCAGCGGAAGTAGTTATTTGCAAGACTTCGCAACATTACGTCCGCATGCTAATTCGTTCTTCCTAGAAACCATACGAGGAGTTCATTGAAGGATTACTACGTGTGGTTCATTGGGTGCTTTGTGAAAGTGGAATTTCCTGCAAGGTGTCTGCTACGACAAGGTACGGCTTCCGCAGACGTCGTCTCAAACGGATGTCCAATTTTGAACATGGACACGGCGTATTCAAATATGTAACAGAACTCAGTCTGTCGAATAAACAGATTTAAAACGTTTAGACTCGATTGTATACGGACTAAGTATACGAACTTTAATTTGTCGTCTTTATCCAATGTTGACTCTAGATTTTATATTCGCGAAAAGCGTCCGTTTAAGCATCGTTGGCACCGCATCTGATTCTGTCGCAGTAACAAAATCGTAAGACAATGAAATGTATTGAGAAGAATAAGATAAAATGTGTTAAAGAAAGCACCTCATGGTCCTCCTTTCTCATTTTCATTTCTATTCACACCAGGAATGTGAGAAACGAATTTTTATTAATATAATCGTGCATCGTATTTGCTATGTACACAGTTTATAAAAGAAGGACATGCCTGGGGATCAATGGAACCACTCAAGAAATGAGACGCTGGATGTGTTCGTAACCAGCTCTAAGAAGAAATTTGAAGCTGTCGTTGTCGGACAGGGTTTCTAACTGGCCTGCTGTCAGAAGGTCGTTCATGGACGGCAGGAATTCTTGTAGACTTGCGCCTAAAATTGACAGCGAAAAAAAATGCCGAAAGTGTCACGCAGTATTAAAAAAAGATCAATTTAGAAAGTTCGATATACCTTGTGAAAATGCAAGTTCGATCACTCTGTAGAACAGGAGCGATTTCATAGTTTCGATCGGGTTGTCTGTGTCAAGGTCTTCCCATCTGCGAGAATTTGTGATTAAAGTGTCACTCACAGTCGCGATAAACAACAGTATAGTAGAAACGCAAGGGGGCACCAACAGGCAATGATAAAGGGGTTCGATTTCAAACTGACCAAAATGTTGCGAAGCGAGAGTTACTATTTGTGTAATACGTCAAGATATAATGTTAGCATTATTTTTCCGCAAGTGTTCAGTACACTCAGCACTAGAGTCACTGCAGCACACTCAGTGCGGGTCTCTTTCAGTGAGAAGACCAGGAAAATATGTCGGTAGAAAGCAGGATGAAGATTGACATGAAAGATACATATGCGGACATCATGTTGAAGAGAGTATCACCAGTTACCTGAGGTTCAATAAATTACTCTTCAATTAGAGGATTTCGGGCAAAAGTGAGATAGCACAATGGGAGGCAATCCTCGTCGAAATTGAAGGAGCATTAAATTTTTTTTAAAATCCTGAAACGTGCACGTGCGTTGAAATATCTATCGGCAAATTTTGATAAGCAGATGAGTCGAAACCGCGCCGACTGGGAACGCAGGGAAGACATTCCACGTCAGAGGGCCACACGTTTTGGAGCTATGGAGATGATTGGTGGAGGTGCTGATCTTTTCGGGATTTTTTAAAAATAAAATGGCTTTCAACGAGGATTGTTTCCTGCTCTGCTATCTCGCTTTTGCCCAAAATTCACTAATTGAACACTTAACGAATTTTAGGTAATCAGTCATCTTGTAGTTACATACTCTCTTCGAGATGAAGTCCGCCTTGCCGTGTAACTCCACTATATCTGTGCTGCTTCCATATCTTCTTATATAAAAAAAAACTGTGAATGATTAAAAAAAGAAAGAAAAAGACACATTGTGTACAGATATGTTCAGTGCTTGCTACACATGATCTTAGATCTGTGCTTAGATCTGTGTACAGTCGAACTCCTTTACAATGAAACTCAAGGGACAGCAAAAAAAATTCGCAGTAAAGGTATTTTCATTAAAAAGGATGTCTATTATTGGACCTAGAGGCTCCAGCGGGACCGCAAAAAAAATTTGCTGTAGTGGTATTTTCGTTAAAAAGGTGTTCGCTATAAAGGAGTTTGACTGTAAAACATTACAAATCAGGGGACTGCCGATACTTCGTATGGCGAAGACCTGAGAGTTGGGACTACCATCAAAACCGCACGAAAGATAGTCCCGTTTGCAGCTCATTGTCTCCTGCATGCCATCATCCTACCCACTGTCACCGTTAATACTCGGTAATGAAACGTCACCGTTTGCCTTGGAAAGAAATGCATTAGGCCTAACGTACTGGTCACGCAGGATGGCTTGACACCAAATCTGCAGGCGCAGTTCTTCCATGCGCGATGAGTCGGCGGTCAGGAAATCTATGAGCTCTAGCGCTTTCATGAAGTCATACTCGTCGGCATTCACGTTATCTTCGCTGGTGTACATCTGCGAAAAGAGATTTGTGTTTTGTTTTTTTCCCCCTCCGAGATAGTGGTGAGTCATACGGACCTGTATCATTTCTTCCGGCGTCAAGACCCGCATGTCGTCTGGATCCATACAGTAAGCCTGAAAAAGTGTGTAACGTGCTTAAGTACGTGTAAATACAAATATTGGCACGTTACAGTAATGCGTTTCTCCCCTGTCTAGCCTAAGGTTGGGTGTTTGATCAGATAAGTTCTGACGCATAGTCAGCAGGGTGAAGTCTTTCCCCACCCATGCTTTCAATACTTCAGCTCATGCCCCCTGTCATATGATTACGGGTCACACAGTTTGCTGCTACTCTGGCAACTTTTGATTTCAGTCGCAGCTTATGATGAATTTATCCGAGTCGCATTATTCTGATGAATTTGTTAAACTTTGCAGGAAGAGTATGGTTTCTTGCTTAGGGCAAACTTTTGCCTTGACTCTCACGACACTTCCCATAGAAATAGCGTAGTAACGCACAAAAAAAGAAAAAGAATGATACCTCCAGTAATGAAGCTGGCAAAGTTTCCTGGTACATAATAAGATCGTGTTCCCTGCTCACATCTGTAGGAAACAGACATCAATCAATCAATCAGTCAACGTTAATTAACGAAAAAAAGAAAGAAAGCACAAGCTCTTCTTACTCTCCACGTTGGCGTTTCGGACTTGGAACGGTTCTTCGCTTGCTAGCGACGCCAGTTTGCTGAGACTCAGGAGTGTCTGCAATAAAAGCGCTTAACTTTAGCACTGTCACAGAATGCTTTTTCTAACTGTTCTTTCATTTTTCTCTAAATACTGCACCCGTGCGCTATTCACCGTGTTAAATTTATATGGGCTCTTTTTTTGTGTCACGCCATTTTTCTATTCCACAAAATCTGGTGCAATCAACCACCTCTTCACTGTCTCAACATCACACTCATCAAGTACAGCAGTTCTACGCAAAAACGTCTATTTTTCCGCAGAAAAACTGTCTGACGATGAATATATCAGTCGAACACGACGAAAATTGATGTTCTATGGCTGGAACACGGAAGAAAGGACAAAACAACACACAAGCATCAAGTGCCTAAGCACAATGAAAGAAGCAAGTCACTGGAAAGGTTAGCCAGCTGCAGGACTCGAACCCACATCTTCTGAAGTGCCGGTCCAGGGCTCTACCAAGAGAGCTAAGCTAACAGCTAACTTAGCTTAGAGCTTAAGAGCTTAGAATTTAGGTGAAAAATATGATGAATTCTATACGTGAGTAAATACAGTATGTTCCAAACTGACCCTCCCAAAGCCGGTTGTTATAAACTGCCTCGACTGTACTGTAATACCAAGAATGTCAGAAACGGTTGTACCTTTTTCTTGGAAAGGTGCCTCTCTTCTTGGAGACCCAGGTTCTTGAGGGTCTTTGCCGCAGAGCTCAAATCTCCCGTTTGAATGTTGTGAAGCCAGCTTAAAGTGTCATGGCCCCTGAGGAACCTACTTAGGTCTCCGTGATACGCCACTGGCTGTTGCAGCAATTTTCCCGTGTGCCCTTCAAATGGTGAATTATTTTCGTTTATTTTGGTTGTATTCGAAGCACCGCTTACTTCCACATTCTCCAGAAATCCGAAAGACACTGCATTTCTTTCTGGTCACATTGCACTTCTAACTCTTGATGAAGGAATTGATTGAATCTTTATAAAAATCAGTCCTATGTCATTTAATGGTATGATTCCTGCTGGACTGCTGTAAGGGGTTCATATGCCCTGTCACGGATTCTCCCCCTTTATCACCTGTCCCTCACATCCGTATGAAACGAAATAAATATACGTACAAATTAAAATACTTGTTCAGACTGCATGCAAAGTTTTCGTCGACAGACAGAGAAATCATCGGAACTCTGCTTCCACATTTAAGCTGAAAGGTGCACAAAACAGGCACCGAATATGCAAGTACTATACTACAAACGGACTTCCACGGTAAAAATGCGCAAGCCGGTCTCCTCCAGTTGTTTCTGATTATGACACTGTTAGATACGGTCTTCGCTTTCATGATTACAATGATAAAGAGAGTGGGGTCTCACCTTTATCCAGATACCACTTGAAGACAAATTCGGGAAAATCCTGCAAGATACGCGTCTATTAGCAACAAGATGTCCAAGTATCGCAGCTGCGTACCTGTCCGGCGAAGTTGGTCATGTAGCCTCGTAACCTTGTCTGGTTATCGGTCGCCTCACATATCTCCACCAGGGAGCCGAAGTCGTAGTACTTCTCGGCGAGTGCCGTGGCCCGTTCGTACTGGCTCGCTTTTACTGCATGGAGACACTTTACAAGTATAGTATAGCAGAAAAACTGTAATTGAACTTCTGTATGCAATAAGGGGATAAGTCGACTTATCCCCTTTTTACTATTTTTGTTGCAATGACATCTACATACCAGAATGCACCTGCCAATGAAAACTTAGGACATTATTGTGATTTGTTGGCCCGCTACAGCATCGTAAAACACGGGAAATGCGTGTGTGTCAATGGGACGGACAATCATATCAGGCCCCTTTTCTCATTTTGGGATTTTTCGACTTATCCCCTTATTGCATACAGAGGTTCAATTATGTCAGAGCCAAAAATATATCGCGCCGTAGAGGAAAAGTAAATAGCAGCGATTTAAAGGGGACGGATTTGTACACATCAGTCAACCGACGCGTACGCCACAGCCACTCTGAATAATGCTGGAGCCCGAAGTTTTAGAGTTTAACCCGAATGAAGGTTGCCTCTTTAGGGTGAAACCCGATTTTTACCCGTCAAGTTCCCCACACCGAGATGTCTGTAGGAATGCACACTAATTTGTTTGGCAGCAGATGGCAGTTACGTCACCACTTATATCAAACCAATACGGTTAGTTTGCGTAACTAAGCCCGATTTCGCTCCAAACTAAGCATACTGGAAGTTTTTCACCCGAATTCGCATTAATTTAGAGCACACGTTCATTTACCCGATATTCACCCCCCCGAATTAAGAAAAGAATATTTCCCGAAAACTTCAATCTCGAAATATATGGCATGTGCCGGTTCTTCATACTCCAAGTTTTCCATAAAATTCACTGAAGCGATTGTCTTTGTTTATCCCCTGTGCTTTTTGAGGAGGGGACACTGAAGGATCATAGCCACCCTACTTGCTACAGTTTAGGGGTCATCTCTTTTAGGCAGCCCAAGAGAGCTCTAAACTTTCTTTTGTAGACTCCCATAGAATTGTTCAGGGAGACGTAGCAGATGTTGTTGCCAGCACAGCCGGTGGGAGGCTCTTACTAATTTAATTTCTTTACTCAAAGGAGGCATGAAATACAAAAATTTCTCCTCATGGAATGGAAGATGACGTTACATTGACATCAATACAAAAGGAACAGGATTAATCCGTTGTGTCGTTCTAGGTTTATGAGTGAAAGAAACCACCATGTACGCTTTCCCCCCCTCTCTCGGAGAAGTCTTGGATTGGTCTCTTCAGATGGTCACCCGCGATTATTGGACAAATCGTTCGAGGAGACCAACAAGAGCCCGCCTCGCATTGTCGGCCTTCTTGAGGAGGAGAGGGATAGCCTAAATTGCCGTTTCTTTTGCTCATAAATCACGAATGATGCGACGGATTAATCCTGTTCCTTTTGTGTTGATGTCAAGGTAATGGCATCTTTAAAGTTTTGCACTTCACATAACCGCTGCCTCTTGGGGAAAAATAATCTGCATTGTCAACAACAGAGAATGGAATGTTCTGAGTAGGTCATGATCTACGAGACAGTCCATTTAAAGGTTACCTCCACGGGTCTAAATGACAAAAGTAACATACTCCGAGAAAAGGAACGATAAGCTGATTATCAAAGGCGTTTCAGTTCATAAGATGAGGAGAATTCTTGCTGAAAGGCTCTCTAACCTAGAGGTGCTATCAGTCTGGTGCGATCCTGCTGGTACTTGAGTTCCAGGGCTTCGTACGCCATGCTGTTGTGCGAGAGAGAGTCCAGACGGACCTTGTAGCCGTGGAGGATTAGGTCTGCCAGGTCAGTCAGCTGCTGGAATACTTGGCCTCTGGAAGGGGCGTCATCCGCCAACGGGACAGCGTTCGACACAGTCAGGGCGTGCTTGAATATGGATGGATGGATGGATGGTCTGTTAGTGCTGGACCAGTGGCTTCACACTGGACTTCTCGTGCGTGCAAACCTCCATGGTTCACCATGTTAACGCCGTGGTGTAAACCATTATGATGGTTCTGACTCCTTGGAGTTTTCATTTGTCAAAAATTGGGAGGCATACAATGGAGCCCTCAATTAGCAGAAAATTACAAATTTTCTGGATGGTCTCCAAACGGTATCTCCCCAAAAGTCAAAATTTTGCAGAAATTGAAACCTCCGACAAGCATACCCCAACTACTGACGAACGAAAACCCTACAAATTAATTACACATCAAAACTCCTAGCGTACAGGATGCTAGACAACATTAAATTATGGAGCTTATTTTCTGTAAAGTACAGGAAAAGTAACAGCTGCTCACTTCTGTACATTGTCAACGGCCATTTTCTTGAGTATATCTCTGGGGTGGAACGTTTACATGTTTGCAGCTTATAAAGAGGAGAACTGGTGTAGGTGTTTAAAAATTGCATTGTTCCGCATACATACCTGTTTTGTGAGCGTATCTGCCGCAAAGGCTGTCCAGGGAAAATATTCCACGTTCGTCTCCTGTTCCGCCTCGTAAGCAAAACGTTCCTTGTCCCGAAACAGGCATGCGTCTTGAAGGACTTTCTGCGTGTAAAGATATACAAGTAAGACAAGGAGGAGATACAAAGACACAAACCAACACCAGGGCCCAGATCTTCAACTTGTCCACGTGCCATAGCAAACGTAGAATGCATCGCTTCACTTTTGATTCGCCACGAGGCGACTCATTGTTCCAATGGGGTAGAGTATCACCCCTGGCAATGAAACTCCCCAATCATCATCATCATTACAATAATGTTCCTTTTTTTCTTTCTTTTATTTTTTTATGGGTTTATTTCGTCTCCCTTTGCTGCGAAACTTAGAATGCAGCGGGCAACATACGCCCGGGTTTGGAGTGAAGACAAGGGGACAAACAAACAAATGTGCAGCACGGGACAAGATCTGAGTCTCGTCCTGTCTTGTAAGTTTGTTTGTTTGTCCCCTTGTACCTTTTATGCTCAAATTAGTATGCAGGTTCACATCAATGCCTGTAACCGTCTTTTAAAAATATCCGACAATACTAGAGGTGAAGTGTCGCAACCCCTATAGCGGCATCCATCTATCCTGATTTCACTTGGATGTATTTGTGTCGCTGAGCTGTTTTGCTCCATCAAAGCCACAGGCATAAGAGGTGTAATAGCATCACGGTGACTCCCCCATATGTTGCAACGGCAAGACGTCACATAGAAGATCTGCCGATCATCCTAACGTACCGACAAATGCAAAAGTCTCTTAAAAAGAGTCTCACCACAAAGATGTTGTTGACGGTTGTGATGAGCGTGAACTCTTCTTTTGGCGAGCAGTCTTTTTTAAGCTGCTCTTCTTCTTCGTCTAGGAATGCAGGAAATATGCTGTCCAGGCCAGAAACCTATATAAACCCATAAACCCATTTACCCATATGGGTCCTTCAGGTATATTAAATGAAATAAAAGGAGCACTATCCTAAGAAACGGCATGAATTACGTAGGACTCCGAAAATCTAATCCAGAGTGGCACTTCTAAGTTGGTTCCAAGTACACATGCTGTCACCAACTTGGCGGAGGCACCACCAACATCTTATACTGAACGTGAATCCTTTTCTTTTTGAGACAATGGGCGCGTTAAGTGGCTGCTCCGGAGCGCGAGTGTTTGACACTCCTACCGTTAAGTGGTTACGTTCGTACTCAGAGTTTTGTACGCGAGCCTGCTCTTCACGCCCTAGCTTTTGGAGGGTGCACAAAAATGGGGTATCCGCTTTTATGAGGTATCCACTGGGGTACAGGCTTTTCCGCATTTAACCACAAAACAGAAGGCTCTATTGGTACAGAAGAGAAAGCATGAAAAGTGCATTCACGATGTGCACTAAATGGAAAGTGCAGTATATGGCCAGCCTCGAGAGAAGTTACATCAAGTTTTGTCGAATCGAGTGCTTACCATCTGGAAGAAATGATCCGTCGCCGTGAGCTTTCCCGTCGGCATTAGGGTACGGTCCTGAATCGTCCGTTTTATGCAGGCATCAACGAGTGCCATGTGCCTGGAAATAAAGAACAAATGCTGTCCCAGAGACACAAAAGCAGCTTTACGCAGAGGACTGTTCGTAGCGAAACCATGTCTTACTGCACTTGCAAGGACCGCAGTTGCATTGCAGCCACCAGTTTTTCTGCATGCTCCTTGAGAAGCAGCCTGGTTGCCATGGGCGTCCCGCGGACAGTGATGGTACGCAGCTACGGGAATATAGATGGACATTTAGAGATATCATGATCGTGTGACGCTCCAAAGAGTTGTCACTGTGGAGCATGCAACAAAGAGAGAAACGAAAGAGAAAACAAATACGGTACTCTGTGCTAACTTACGTTCTTATTCCGCGTATATTATTATGTTGAAACTCCGCAATCATCATCATTAAAATAAAGTTGTTGTTGTCCTCGTTACACCGATAATGGTGACTTAATTGAAAATTAATGCTAATTAACTTTATTATTATGTCCTTACAGTGCATTGTCAAGCTATTGGCAGTCAATTGAAATATGTTTCGGCCTCAGAACAGTTACTTTCCATTCTATCGGTGGTAACCAATAACTCTGTAATTAGGGAAGTGTCCACATTTTAAATTAAAAGAAAATTCATTAGCTTAAATTTTAACTGGGAAGTTAATTAGCGTTCTGAGTCTCTGTGTGTGTGCTCCCCGCAGTAAGAACATCAAATATAATGGCTGTATTTTGGAGCACACATAACTAACTGGTTCAATGCATTTGCTGGAGTGTTCCTTTTTACGATACCCACCCTGCCCCACAGTCCGACACCTTTGAGAAAATTCAGCAGAAGCTTATGAGCCTGAAGCTTGTCTTCAAGTTGATGGTGGATTATCACTGACATAGTAGATGGCGCCACTGTTAAAAAACAAAGAGAAACGCAATGAAGGTCCAACACTTCAGCGAGCAAACTCGGGGAGGCAGAAATCAGTGCCCTAACCGGCATGTCCGGACTGACTCCACCGCGGATCGGAAACTGGAATGTCGTCGATCAACCTCTCGCTCAGGGTGGCCACGCTTTGGTCGAGCGCTGCATTGCCCTCGCCAGATGGAAACATCTCATCGATGATGGCTTCACTCTTGAGCTGAATGAGTATTTGACAGGAGCTTACATATACGACAACATATTCTCAGATTTTGTTACTTATCATTGGTGTTATCTCACGTACCAACTCGCTCCGACAGAACAGGACAAAGGCGCTCCTCAACTTGCTGTATCGCTTTTCCTCAACAGTCTCGCTCTGTGAGAAAATTAGGTCAACATCACGCACGAGGTCAATCAATCAAGATAGAGGAGAAGAAAGAAGAAAAGGGTGAACTAAAAATAAAAATCCGTACTTCTGGGTCTGCAGCAACTGGTTCCTGCATCAATATCTCTGGAGTAGCGCTGCAAAATGGAACATACATCTAGACTGTTGCACTGTTCTTTCTTACACGTACCTGATGTCATGAGCGGGTGCGTGAATTGAACGCACGCAAACAATTCCGTTTGTGAAAGAGTGGAAGAGCGGAGTTCCTTCGTAAGAACCTGCACGAAGGTTCGTGGAAAACACGGTACTTAGAACATCTGGTAAACGCAGCACAAACAGACACAGAACGCAGGCGACAGCAGAACTGTTGCGCGGTCACCCATGTGAGCCTGCAGTTTTGCTGTCGCCTCCGTTCTGCGTCTGTTTGTCAATGCCAACTACTCCGTTTAGAGACGCTAGTCCCGCGAGATCGCACCTGCACCCAGAATCCTGTCGTGCTTGAAATCGATTATGTCCATGTCGCTCGAACCGTCAAAAGCTGTAAAATAAATGACATTTCTCGTGAAACTTTTATTACTATAGCCAGAAGTTTTCGGGAAATATTTTTTCTAAATATGGAGGGTAAAAATTCGTGTGAATAAATGTGCGCTCTAAATTCATGCGAATTCGGGTGAAAGTAACTTCCAGTAAGCTAAATTTGGGGAGAAATCGAGCTCAGTTACTCAAGCTAACTCAAGTACTGGTTTTGTACGAACGGTGATGTAACTGCAGTTGCTGCCAAACAAGTTAGTGGGCATTCCTACACCTCAGTCTCAATGAAGGCAATTTGCTGAGTGAAAATCGGATTTCACCCTAAAGAGGCAACCTTCAATTCGGGGGTGCAAATTTGGGGAAGAATCGGGTTAAAGCCTAAAACTTCAGGCTCTATTGATTACATGTCATGCGAGGGAAGTGCTGTAAGTATGCTGTGGATGTGGATTACTCCAGCGGAAACTTACACCCAATGCAGAAGACCCTACTGCTGTTGTACACGTAACTCGACCGACGATTCACAGATGGCAGCACAAACTTGTAGCTCAAAAGACTTTCTTCGTCCCGTTCCTGCAAACAAGCTTGGATCATGTCACGTTTGATTCTAGAATGCGAAAAATGTTGTAGCATACGAGAGAAATGGAATGTTTGTAGTGGACTTACGGTGTACTGTTCCACAAACTTGAGTACAGAGAACAACTCGAAGTTGCAGGGCTTGTTGCTCGATGCGGAAGTGGGAGAATGGGTGTCAATAACTCCTGTCGAATCCATTAAGAGAGCGTATTATGAACATCATGGTGCAGGATGACATCGAAACAAGGCACAAAATGTAATCGGATGGGACTGTCCAAAAACAAGAATCTGCCCACCCAATCAGAGTCATATACTAACCAAGTGGAAATCATGTAGAAGCCTTTTCTGTATGGTACGAAGAATGTTTTTGAATTTCTGGACAAAACTGTCTCAAAATGTGCTTTGGGGGAAGTTATATCCACAGAATGAGTGTTGCCATGATAACGTAATCAGAGTTGTACCATTTGGTTGGTGTCTGTTGCACTAAAACACGCTGGAAGAAAGTCCGTATCCCATTCACGAGACACGTAGGGGGTTGGGAGCCACTCACGATTTTCTAAAATTCTCTAACAATTTGAAGACTAGCAACAACGGGAGGAAGTGAATATGACCACCGTACCCAGAGCAAAGTGCAGCTGCTGTGACACTTGCGGATTGAGGGCAGCCATCAAAACCATGACACCATCCCTGAAAAAGCCACCCAGGTCGGGATGTTTCTCGTGTCTGCGCTACGGGCTACATATGACTAGAAGCAGTTTCATCCGAATTTTTTAAAAAACAATGACCGAGACACAGTTTTAGTTTCACAAGCACAAATCTACAGAACGCCTTACGTTGTGAGCTGCATGTCGATGCACCAGGCTTTGAGTTGAGACGGAAGAGTATTTTCTCTTTCCTTGTAAAAAACAAAAAAGAAGAAGTAAAAAAAAAAAAAAGAGTCAGGAACATGCAACAAACACACAAATAAAAACTCGTGAACATAAAATATCGGGAGGGCATTTCTTACCCACAACGCGGCGTGGAACTGTTCTTTCATTGGCCGATCTAAGTCGCATTCTGAGCAGAGCTGCAAAGTGTGTCCATATTTATTAAATAAAATCGGAACACTTTATCCCCGCACAAGACAGCCCCCACCCTTTCCCTGCCGGCCTCTTCGAGCAACCACTTCTGCAAACTGTTTCGAACCAGCACGTAGATGACCTTCTCGTCGTCTTCCTCCTGCGGCTCCGCGAGCACCTTCACCAGGGGCCTCTGCGGGGACGGAAGATGGGGAATTAGACTGCACGGTCGTTTCTAAATGCCTGCGCAGGCGGACAAGGAAACAATCCCTTCATCCTCATATTGTAACACCTCCTCAAGGTTTGTGTCACGCGTGCAGGCCAAGTCGTGGTCTGAGGAGCAACTGCCATGCACACACTATGGAAGTATGTCAGTTTACCGTAATTTCACGCGGATTAGCCGCGGCTTATGCGCAATTTTTTTTTTTATCACAGGCGCTCTGCGGCTTATCTACCGGTGTGGCTTATCTGATGACCATTTTTCCCTGGTATTTTTCCCATAGGCCAGTTTTAGCGAAAGACAGACAGTATCTCTGGAACAGTACCGCCCTGCCGATGCATAAACAATTTTTTAATGTGGCCGCGTCCACATTCGAGTAGACTGTCCTTCCTGCTGCCTTCCCCCCAAGCAGCTTTAAAGAAAGTGGTGACAGTGATTTGTGTCTTCTGGGAGGCCACTGGCCCGTCGAACTGTGAAAAACACGCAGCAAGGGAACAATCCAATCTTGGTAGAACACTCGAACTGACCTCCTTTGTTGTACACCATGCCGACCACGGAGTATATGGACCACAAGGTTTATAGCCTTCTCTATGGTCTCCTTCGTCGCACAAATCAGTCGCGTCGCATTGTCCACGGCTTATCTGCTTATCTGCCCGAAAATTTTCAAAATGTTCCTGAAAATGGGTCCTGCGGCTTATACACGTGAAATTACGGTATTCCACGGTCTCACTACGATCTACAGCGACTCCCCGTAATGGCTTTAAAATTTAGCAGGCAACCGGTTGGACAAGCGCTGTTTTGTACGTGATGCTGAAAGAGGAAAAAATCATATGGAACAGCCGTATTAAATACATTAGGCGTGTGTAGGTTCAGAGTGTGTCTAAGTCAGCTGGACTCTCGCCCTCTCACTACATACGTCAAAATGGCTTGGTCCATGGCCAAGCTCCAGCTTACCGACTCTCTGCCCTAAAAGCACTTTTAAACATTTTAGACACCCTAGGACTTGGGTCCTCACCGTGAGGTGAGTCATTATTCCACTTCACCACATTACCACCCGCAAGGGGGTAGAGTATCGCCCCTGGCGATGAAACTTCCCAAACACCACCATTAAAATAAAGTAGTTGTCCTTGTTGTTGTTGTGTTGTGTTGTCTTCAACAATGCGACACTGCAGCTTACAGTTTCCGAAGACTGTGCAGGCATAGCTCCGAAGATGAAGGAGGACACCCTGCGGCCGATGCCGAGAAGGAGGCTTTGCTGGGCGTGCAAAGCACTGCACTGTAATATCGTCTGCAATCATATAACAAAGGGGATATAAGACACCTCAAAACAATACGCGCTATTACCAACAAAATAAGGTTGTTTTTATCGTTCGCACGCTACATTACATTTATATCAGCGGTGATACAACACCTCGACAAAGAAGTACCAAAAAGCTCTTACTTGTCCATCTACTGTCTGTGGCGTGATCAGCATCAGAGAGCTTGTCGTGGTGGCCAGGATGCAGCCAATTGGCTACAGAGAAAAGTCAGAGGAACTTAGAACGACGTAAAAGGGACTTGAAAAAAAAAAAAATTTAACAGGGAAAAAAATGGGAGTCCACCTGCGCGTCAGTCAGAGAGAAGCATTCTTCACCCTGGAGATCAGCCACAGTGTCGAGTGAAGAGCCCTCGTGCGCGACATTGGGCCAATATCGAACAATACCCGATGGGGAGACTGCAATGGCAGCTGGAGCCATTCGCTCTCTCAGTAGAACGAGGGCCAAATCTGCTCGGTGGGCCAGGTCACTTGGGGGCAGCAGCAATTCCTGGCACTATCAGGAGAGCGCGATCATTCTACATCACCACGTTTGTCGATAGCAGTTGCTTTATTGATTACAGAAGGTGGGCTCACGTTTCTGTTTCTCGTGCCGTTTTTGTACTGCCACACCAGCAATTTTCTGCCGCACACCAGCCAGGCCCATCCTGCGCTCGATATCTTGGCGCTGATTTCTGTTCCAGCTGCGTGAGATAACGCCGCTTTATTATCAACGGCAAACAGTTAAGAATTATGTTACGTTCGGCAGAAACCAGGGCATCGCTGACGAAGACCGGGACAACGTTTCCAAAGCATTCAACGACATGATCCGGAGTCTCGCCGAGAACGGAACTGTTTAGTGACAGACTGTTGAATGACGACGCTCTGAAAACGAAGCGTAAAATCATGCTTAAGAGATGGAAATTGATCTTCGGGTTTTTTATGTGTACACAGTGACAACGCATGCATTTTTTAGATGTCTTTGTCACCAACCCCGGAGTGTAAGGAGACTTCGCAAAAGACGCACTGGAGAGCCGTTTTGCAGAAGACAGTGGTGTGTTGAAGAACGACGTGCTTCTCCGTGCGGACCGTCGTGGTGTAGACATCATGGTGAATATTTGAAAGGTCACCACACCACCAACTGGCAGTGTAACAAATTATAGCAGCGATTAAAAGCGCATAAAATTCGCATACACAGTTTACCGCGCACGCTAGGAAGGTTCCAACTTTAAAAGCCCCTCCAAAAGGTGACACGGAGCACTACGGAAGGAAGTTTAGAGGTTTACCGGTTCGTCACAAATTAAGGAACAACCACACTGATATTCTTGTCCAACTTTGTTCTGCGTGGAAAATAAACCGGCACGTTTGCGATAGTATTTTGCATTTAATTGAAATGATTGCACATATTCGAAGCCGCCGTAGCCGGCGTAGAGTCAAAAAACCAAAAACCATCAAAAACACGTGCGACGTGCTCACAGCGGTTGCTGCTCATGAATGGTCAACGTCAGACGTGAGAGAAAATAGTTACAAATTGGTGTATTAGTGATCCTAAGAAGCATACTGTGAAAGTAGAAGAGATACCGTTTCTATACTGCACTGAAAAATGACGGGAGACGACACATGGACGCCTCCCACAGAGGCAGAACTCAAGGTGTACGAGGCCCGGCGCGAACGGATGGATAAGATCAGCAAAATAATGGGCGATTATTTACTCAAAGGCTACAAAATGCTGAGTGACCTGTGCGACGTGTGTGAGGTAAGCTGTAGATGAAATGCCACAGCGTCACACCAACGTGCCGCTTTATTTGCAGACGATTCTCATGGAAGACCGCCAGGGTAACACCTACTGCATTGCCTGTTGCGAAGTCGATACGACAGAAAATGTGAAAGATAATCCAGGTACGCAATATTTTGCTATTGAACCTCAATATAGAATCACGCATTCTAACAGCTGTTCAAACGCAGAGTAATCAGTTAATTAACTGCCTGACCACCCTTTGGAAATGCACCTGGAATTACACGGTGGTGTCGCATAAATTTGCATTGGACATCTTAAATGCAAGATCAGTTCAAGGCATGTAAACCCCATTTGCCAGTTTATATGTCCAACTAGTGGTGCAGTCAGAAAAATATTTCGGGGTGTGTTCTACTGGAGACTTTACATGGGGCAGGAGGATTTCACCCTTGTTTCACCCTCCCAAATGCACAACCTCAGGTACGATTGGCGGTGTGGGGTCGGGGTTCAGTTTGAACCCTCCGAGACCAATAGTTGCCTTCGCGGTGCTAACACAGAATAAAAAAAAAACAACGCAAAAAACATTTAATTAACGTAAGCTGTTGTCTTTCTGATTTTCGCATAGGATCATGTGTGCATATAGTTAGAGCCTGAAGTTTTCGGGAAATATTTTTTTCTAAATTCGGGGGGTAAAAATCGGGTAAATAAACATCTGCACTAAATGCATGCGAATTGGGGTGAAAAAACTTCCATTACGCTAAAATCTGGGAGAAATCGGGCTCAGTTATCCGAACTAACTGTAGCGATTTGGTACAAACGGTGATGTAACTACATTTTTCTGCCAAACAAGTAAGCTGGTGCATTCCTACAGACATCCCAGAGAGGGCAATTTGCCGGGTAAAAATCCGGTTTCACCCTAAAGAGGCAACCTTCGATTCGGGGTGCAAATTCGGGGAAGAATCTGGTAAAATCCTAAAACTTCAGGCTCTACATATAGTGTAATGAGAACACGCTTGAGGTGCGAGTGCAAGTTATCTTTTTCATCTTCCTTTGCATCCGTCCAGTTTTCTCCGAAGCAGCCGCCCGTCGCCTCGTGGAAGAATCTCAGTATGCGACGGAATCCCGTGACAGCAATGTCGTTAATGACAGGCACCCGTCACCACCATCTGCACCTCTGCATCAGTGTACAAGTTCTGCACTTCCGCAGAGTAACAGTCTGCCACCTAAAGAGACTGACTGTGCGCCGGCGTTACCAGAAAAACGTCCTCGAAGGACGACAGATGAAGAAGGCGATCATCTAGATGTGGACAGCACGTTGCGGAGCGTGCGGAACAAAATGACGTGGGCGTCTCGAGAGCTTGAAGGCTGCCAGAGCATCGAAGTGTGTATACAGTTATGCAACTTAATCAAGGCTTGCGCAGAGACTATGGTGACGTTAGGCAAAACAAAGCATGGAGCGTGCACTGTAGAATAACCGGAGGTTTCTGTACATAAAATGTTTCAATGTTCTACGGATAGGTTTAATCAGGTGGTGTCTTCATTTAGCACTGGATCTACGTAATGAACCTACTGCCTGCACAATTCATGACTGAAATCTAGTGACCTTTTCTGTCCTGTTTCATGCTCATTCTTTGTGAATATCTTTTTAACTGCTTCACGTACTTACCCCCCGAATTCGTAGATGCGCCTTGACTTGACCTTGACTTTCGGCTATCTTGAGCTAGCACGCAACAGAAATCCTCCTCGACTTGGAGCGCATGCTCATGGTGAACTTGACTTGGTTAAAATCTCGAAAACTTCTAAGTCAGGGCAGTAGCCATGACTTCTGCATCTCTTGGATGGACACACTATTCCGGCACAGTTGCACAACTGTTGGGCTTTGGACATAAATAGGCTGTGAAATTTCAGAAGGCTCTGTAGACCTCGCAGTGAAATATTGCAAAAGTATATTTAAAAAAATAGATGAGATGAGGAAGTTACTCTACAAAAGGAACTCTTTTCCAGTTAGGTTACTGTGCAAAAAAATGTAAGTTACAGCTTTGGAAAGGTAAAAAGTTACTTTTAAACTTGGTTTACACTCTTTAAAAACCCCAGTGCAGGGGGACAATATGATATACCAACCAGCCCACACCATCTCTTTGATTAAAGGGACAATGAAGAGGTCCCAAAAACGTCTCCAAGCATATGTAATGCATTCCTAACTGCTATTCCATTCACCATGTGGAGTATGAACCCAACATTGGTTAGAAGAATGGAGATATTAACCAAAAACCACTGCCAAGAAAAGGAGACTGCTTCGACGCCACTACTGCCGGCACGACGGAGAAACTGGCTGTTACGTCAAAAGCAGGCGACCTTGGTGCAACCCTGGAGCGAGTAAAGGATGTAAGTGATGTCAGGGCACTTGCAGGGGGTGTGTCGGGCGACCACTCGATGATTTTCTTTTTTTGTGTGTGTGTGTGAACTGTGTCAACTGCATTTAATGCAAATTGGGCAAAATAGGATACGTTTGAGATAATAGGCCTTGAGCTGTTCTCCACGGAGAACCCATTTTTTGGAAATCTCTTCATGGACCCTTTAATGTTACTATCAAGCCACTTGTTACCTAATATACATTTTTTTGTACTTTACCTTTCTACACTTAATTCAGATCTTGATCTCACGGTGAGCAGTGCCAGAAGTTTTATAATAATTTTGTATATGAAAACTGTACCATTGTTTGATAGACTAAAGAAGTGTGCCTATGTACTTCTTTAGGGAGGCATTGGACGATTTTGATCTCGTAATAAGGTTCTTCAACGGCACACAAAGCAGGCATTGAAAGTTTAGGTTCCATGAGTCTCTATCCGCACTTTGTAGAACTGCCCAAAGTTTTGATCTTAACACACAGTGACCCCTGTCATTATAAATACACTGCTTGTCTCTGTCACCCAAGTCTCCTAATGTACGGCCAAAACAGAATTTGTAGCGTTCACCGCGCATCGCTGAGGGAGTTGAACTTGACGTGGGCAGTGTGACTCACACTTCAGGTTGCATAAGCACCATGAGCGATAATGCAATCAGTGCAAGTATGCCTTTTCTGAAAGATTGAGGTGCTATCGCTCAAACAATGTGTTTGAACCTCCCATGACTTTAAAAGATTTGTCCTGAAGGTACACAGTGCACACCTGTCAAACTCAAAGCTACTAAACAAACAGCAGTCATGCTGTTTATCAGTAATGTCAGCACGTGCAACTTATCTTTAACATTTAGAACTACAGTCGCCGTCCGATTTTTCGGACTTCGCGAGGATCGCGCAAAAGTCCGAAAAAACAAATTTCGCTTTCATTTTACTAAGCACTAGAAGGCTGGAAAAATTTGTCGATAACATCAGATTCTATTTCCCGAAGCGACATTTCGTCACTGTACACCGAAAGAGGCACCGCAGTCATCAGGTCCGCAAGTCGGCTTCACCTAACGCACGCGTGCTTTAGGTGATGCTCGCTTTACACCGCTGTAAAGAGAGCTTCACCGCGGGCAGAGAGCACGTTCTGGGCCTTTTGAATCAAGCCGTTGACCGAAGACGCAAAAGCGTTACGACAAACCATCTCACTCATCTCCAGCTCTAACCGGTTCCAACTCGTTTTTACCATCCTGATGACCGCACCTCATTAGTCCTGGCCAATCTCCCTTGCGGATAAGCGCCATCCCGCTCGTGGAGCAACAGCAGCAGCCTCTTCTACTCAGAGGAATGGAAAATGAACAGTCACTGCCTATTTTTTTTCTCAATATTTTAGTTGGTTGATTTGTTTTGATACGAATTTCGGATGATACCAATATTTTTAGTCACCGCAAGAGAGAAATTCGCTGGCTGGGCAAACAGAGTTCGAAATATCAAGCAAAGGGGGTGCACGGCGTCCGAAATTTTGGACGTTCTTACAATGGCAGCACCACTTGCCAAAAATGGTGACTGCTCAAAACTTTCACGTACCCATTTCCTCCTTGTAAGTGTCTGCAAAATACAAACAAAAACAGGAAACAGAAACAAACAGAGGACGCAGTTGATATGACCACACTTTTTATTTCCATGGCACCACCCAATACACACAAAAAATGAAGTGTCTGCTTTAAAACCACAGAGGAGAGACAGAACAGCCGAGAACAAGAAATCCACTATGTCTTCCCAGGTAAAACAACTGTTGCTGCGATATTACTTTGAACCATTTAAAAGGCCACTTCCTGAATAACGCACAAGACAAAGAAGGAAACAGGGGCAGCCCCTTATTTCTCAAAAAAGACACAGTTACACGACCGCTAGAGGAAGAATTCCGTCCCTAATGACGACGATGAACAACGTTCCTGAGCAAATGCAGGCATCGTACACAACGAGCGTATCAAACAAACAATTTCGCAGACACGTTTCACGTAGAGCTAGGCCCAAGAATCACCATGAACTGATCAAAACAAAAAATGGAACCTCGCGAGGTTTGTCTGCTCCGAGAATTTCTTGCCCGTGTTTTTTTTTTTTTTTTTACGTCTCTCCGTTTCTTTTTTGTACACGATATACATATAAGTAATGTGGTGGCGTGACATATTTTGTGTTTATACATGAATGCAACGTCCGACAGAAGTCTCTCGGAGGAGTGGTGGCGGTGTGGCGGGCCTAGTACCTCGGCCCTGATGACGAGAAGCACAGCTTCAGAATGTATGGAAACTTGCCATCTGCGTGCAGAGTACATGGGCGAGCATGAGACAAATGCTTGGGACACAATGTGGAAAAAATAAATACGAAATAAAGTTGTTGTTAAGCATGATGGTGAAAGTTTATATAGCCATTTATACTGGAGTTATAGAAAATAGGATACTCTACCGCAATTTATATGTACATATACCCCAGGAAATCATTGCCCTCCAGCGAAGAACATCACTGCCTGCGATTCATTTTACCCCCCCTTTTACCTTTGTTTGACAAAGCACGTGTGCTGCCCTCTCCCCTTGTACATACTCCCCTCTCATTCTTTGGAATTGTCGTGCGTCACCATAATACCCCATTCCTGTTGAAGAGGGCGTCGCTGTCGAAATGCCGAATACCCCCTCCTAGTTTTTAATAAAGTCCCCCTTTTATACCTTTTCCTGTAGAAGCACTGTCTCCACCTCTGATTCTTATTGATCTATATTTTTTCCGTGGGATTATACGGTCAGAGACAGATTTTTCGGACTTCTAGAGGCCGTACCAACAGTGCGAATAATTTCGGCAGTCCAATTTTTAGGCTATTTTGTTGCTCGTTGAAGTCTGAAAGTCAGTTGGCAAGAGCATCGAAGCATCACATGTTTGCAATTATACTAATGTAAAAAAAAAAGACGAATTGAGAAGTGTAGTTGTGAATGATGCGAAGTGCAAGTGTGTAGCTTTTCTCCCCAATGAAGCCCAAAAGAGTCGAGGTTTCACGACATACTTGGATTGTTGATAGGGGTGTGGTTGCAGACGATGAGTGCCTCGATCGCGTCCGAAACAGATTCAAATTCCAGGAGGCCCGAACTGCTGCGTTCCGCTGTGAACGTAGTTATGACAGGTCATGTTACTTATCAAGCGCAAAAAAAAAAGAAGAAAAGATTAGATAACTTACTCTTGGATGTGAACATCTTGATTGTGTTTGGAAATGGACAGCCAGCTTCTTCAAAGAGCTATAAACACACGCAACAGACATGGCTCTTAAAATCGCAGACTGTAGGTGATTTTCTAAAAATTATATCCATCACTCGATATTACTATATTTAATAATTTCATACTATTTGAGATCACCGTATCGCTCGTTTTCATTACTGTGCTTACTGCAATATTAGAGTTTTTTTTAAACCAAAGATGCAGCATCGTAGAGGTCGTGTGCCTCTTATTGGAAAGAAGGAAAAGGGAAAAAGCGGGGAGCTGATCTAAACACTAAAGGAACACTCAATTACCATTATATTCCCAAGCATTTGGGTTGAAAATCCTAAAACCACGCGCATTAAATAGATAGGAAAAAGAAAAAAATGTATCAACAGTTGGGTACTACAATACTTTTAGGTACGGAATCCCTCTGGACCCTAAAGGTTAACTGAACAATGCTACTTGTACACGCTTATATTTGAGGGAAAACTGCTTGAAGGGAAGTACCTTCTTGAGATCTTCCTCCCCGATGCCAAAGGGTGTATTGAAAAAGTGGAGGACCCGTGACGGGGGCTGGATGCGGTTCTTGCTGGCTGCCTCCGGGTTTGTGAAACGATTGTTTCTGTTGCCCATGAAGTCCTTGAAAGAGGGAGTTCCGTCGGACAGCTCAAACGGCTGTTGCACATCGTTCAGGAATGCCTGCTTGGAGTACCTTCAAGAAGTGGAATACAAGTCAAGGCACTTCCAGCTGCAGACGACAGACATTTTGTGGTATGAAAACTGGGCACTGTCAGGCTTGTGTTGTGTTTGTCCTCAGCGCCACCAAGAGGGGGGGGGTTATGGAACCCCAGGGCCCGAGCCTCTTCACGGGCCTGCCCGACCCAAGGCAAGGTAATTTCCCTAATCTACGACTACAGGACAACACACGCACTTATGCTGGAACAAGACACCATCAACTTCCTCAGAGCCACGGACAATCCCCATAGAACCAGTGGGCTTGAGGCACGCTGGAAACCCGTCTTTCGTGATGCAGTTGAACTGTTCACTTCTCCGATTACTGATACAATGCCACTCCACTGCCAATCAAGCAGTATCACCTAATATAGAGTGTCACCACATAGTTTAACGTACCTCAGATTCAACACAGTTCTAACATACCTCACTTTTTGATGTATGCCGTCATGCAATGCACCAGGAATGTATCCAAGCGGACTTACCCCAACTGCATTTTTGAGCCAAAGAAGAGAGCATTGTTCAAGTGTCCGACGGCACGTTCTACGGCCAAGGGATCTCCCATCTGGACCATGGCGCAACCATCCTTGCTTTTCAAGAATTTCACCTGATGAACAAAATTTCGCCTTGTTCTTAAGCGGTTACTTATACTTAAAGCCGCGGTGGAATGTTAACGTTTCCGCAACGTAGAATTTACAAATACACGGACGAGAGAAAAGCAAAAAAAAAAAAAAATACTTGCAGCATTTGCAATGTGCAAAGAAAAATTAGACTAAGCTCCGACAGTTTCTCCCTGGGCATTCCCGTCGTTAAACTTTTTCGTTGGGGCACATTCAGCCGTGTAAGTGCCAGCAGTACCAGTTGCGTCAGGCATTGCGACTGATCGGGTTTAATCCATGAAAATCTTGCAGATAGATTGAAATTCTTACATAATTCTGTAATATATCAAATATTCCGCAAAAAACGCTCAATTCTGAGGGAAACAGCAGGTTCCGTGAGACATGGCCAATTCTGCGAAACTTCGCGGAAACCTAGGGGGCTTTGCTTATGCGGAACGGCCGGTGTTCTGGTACGCTATTTTTACTAAGGTTGCTGAGAAAATAATGCCTCCTAATTTATTCTGCACAGTCACAACATCAAAGGTGAAGTTTGCGGCTGCTCTTTGAGGTTTCAAACCTCCTCCCACCATTATGCCATAAATTTTCGTTGCCGTCCTTCAGATGGCAGGAAAGTGAGTTATAAAGGGCAGCTCTCATGGACATATGTAAAATTTTTTTTTTTAATTACTAAGCAGAGGAGTGTGACTGAATTTCTCCATGCTTGCTCACTGGTGAAAATCAGTAGCGGATCCAAGGGGGGGATCGCCCCCCCCAAAACGCCAGTTTACACATTGAATTTCCCCCTCCCCCCCAAACCGAGGGTCTGGATCCGCCCCTGGTGAAAATGCAACACCAGCGTTTGTGATTACTGCGTGGAAGAATACACATTTTTAGCTGAATACTTTCGCCATTCAATAGCATAATTTTTAGCCCTGTATTTGTTGTACTTTTCATCTTAAAAATTAGGAGGCTTTATTTTCGCACCAAGCTAACCAAACCAAGGAGTACATGTGCATGGCTTGGTTCAGTCGCTTTTGCATGGCGCGTACAAAAGTTATCTCGTGCTTACTCTAACAACATTGCCGTAGAGGCAGAGAAGGTTGAAGAGCCGTTCCGCGTTCATCTTCTCCGAATTCAATCCGTACACCATGAGTACGGAGCCCTGGTGTGGACCTGTCGGCTGAGGTGCGGCTGCGGCTCCACCGGGTCCATAGTTGGAGCTGTCGTGCCTGGAACAACCACACACACGTGCAGAGCTTACCTCTCCACCACACACTAACTTCTCCTGCGAGCTCCATATGAAAAAAGTACATTCAATAATGAAGTAGTTCCATACCCTTCCATATCCCTGAAAAGAACAAGAAAGGTTGTTCAGGGTGCTGGTCAGGGTACTGCTCTCACAAAATGAGACGTTTTGCTACGGTGGTGCACTAAAATCAGAAGGTTCAAAAGTAGTACACATGACACTGAATGAGAAATGTGCTATGAAAGTACAGGTCAAGGGATGTGCATCCCTCTAGCTTCGAGCTCTCCCACGTTTATGAAGGCAATGTCCTCATTGCTCGAGCTTCATATATGGGGGAAACAATTTCGAGCTGGTCCCCCCCATGGTCTTCATCAGCAACAGAAGGAATGAAGCAACAGACCCAACAATAACCAGATGTTTGACAGAGTTGCACCTTTACTTGGCTGGCCATGTGATTTTCTTCCCTCCCCTCATGCGCAGAAACACACTGTCGTAGCGGATTTGTTGGTAATTTATAATGCGTGTATTTAAGCTGATTGGCTACTTATTATTGAGCAATGTGTGCACTGCAAAGCCAAGCTTACATACACAAGGCCTCGTTAATATTAGCATATATTTAAAATTGGAGTAATTCCACTACATTTCGTTTTGAGAGCATTTTTTGACCTCGTATCAGAAAGTGCACTGGCTCTCTGTACATTAATAAGGTCCTGTCTTGGCACAAATGTTAGTTCAAGCGAGCATGGAAAGATCTTCTGAACTTTTCACTTATCCATTTGTGATTCAAATACTCAAAGCATACTTCAATTACGGCCCAAGGAACTTTACAAACTTCGAAAATTACTATTTAAAAACACCTATTTGAGCAAAAAAAAAAAAGTATCTCTTGGAGCCATGTGGAAGAGCTCCTGCGATATTTACCCTGGAGCGCTTCCACGCAATTCTGCATGCAGGTATGTCCCCCCCACGCCCCGGTATGTGCATTGCTTAAATGCCAAGTACGAAACCTTATAACAACTGTTTATAGTCCCCTCTAGAGCTATCCATTTTCATTGCATCGTGCCAATTTTTGAACTCGCACCGATAAGCAACACCCAATGAAATCAATTATGAAATCAACTAACGAATGATGACTTTGAAATTGTGACAACTAACCCGTCATGAGGTGGCACGTTGTAACGGTCTTGCGGAGGTCCACTCGGAGGGACGCCGTAACCGTCATCGTAGGTGCCAGAGGGATTGTTGAACTGGCCTTCCCCTCTGCCTCCGTAGCCGAAGTTGTTGCGATCCATACCGAAACCGGGACCTCCGGAACCGGGACCCCTGCCATCTCCTGCAGCACATGCGCGGAGAGACGCAACGATCGCGTGGTTAATGCTCAGCACTGTTCCACAGTTCCAACGAGGAATTTTTGTGTTCTTCACCTTCTGCAATGTTCACTTATATTTCGACGGCCAAATTTTTCGCAGTGTCTTCTCAGAATGGTAAAAAACCTGGAGAGACCTTGTTATCCAACAAAGCAAGCTGGATTCTTGAGCATTGCCATGGGTGATGCTACCCAAAAATTGCCTGCCACTTTATCAGATAACGAGTTATCTCGTCATTTCTTACCATTCGAATTGAGGCCCAAAAACAGGCTTTGTGTAAAGTTTGATCGTCAAAAGGTAAATGGACGTCGTAGGAGACTACGAAACAGCTGTGAACCAAATAGAGCCTCCTACGTGACACTTCTATGGTGAAAACTCTCGAGGTGCGTGGCGCTCCCTTTGCAGTTGGAACATAGCTATTTACGCCCATTACTTAGCCTTCATGTTTCAAACACACATTCAGCGATACCAGGGAGACGAGGTACACTTACTGAAGGGTGGAAATCCACGGGGCTCACCGAGCAAAGCGGGGCGTTCACTGTTGCTCTTTCCTACAAAAGCACCAAGCAACATCACTTAGGCATCTCGCACAGTTTACACTGCAAAAGATGTCCAATGTTCCCAGCATTGACATGAACAAACCGAATACTGTAGAAGTGGTTAATTTTTGCGGTCTTACTAATTCGCAAACTCTGACAAAGGCACATCTCAGGAATATTTTGCGGGACCTTAATTAAAAATATTGAATTTTTTTGTTGCAAAATTTAAATATCAAATCTAAATTTAAATATTTAAATCATTAAAAATGTTAATTATTACATTAAGTATACTAAAAATATTTAATATATAAAAAATATTAAATATTATGTTAAAAGTATTAATTTAAAATATTTTTGCAAAATTTTTGAAAATTAAGTCCACGCAAAAATTACTACTAATGCAGCATCTCATTTAAACTTCCAGGCTTGGGAATCAAGCCCAATATGCCTTTAGCGCACTGCACATTGTAACGCAACAGTGCTTTCACTTCTTACGCAATGTGTTGACCAGTAACTAAGCTACTGTGAGCACTGTCAGGAGTTTCCTAGAACCGGCACACTACAGGCAGTCTGAGCCAGGCCAGAATGCACTTTTGAGAGCTGGAGAAAGAATCACAATGTTTTCTCTCTCCCTCTTATTTCTGAGGAAAAATGGCACCCCATGTACTGTACTGGTTCCCTTCACCGGTTCCTGAAAGCGCTTTCTGACCTGGCTCCGACCGGTCCCTTGCTGCTCCACCACACAGTGGCTGAACGATCGGCCGTATGCAGTGCACCCGTTCCCGGAAGCTCCCTAGTAACCGATAACACTAACAATTACCACGTTGTAACTACCTAACTTTTCAGAAACATTACTGTAAACAGTTACAGTCACAAGTTACTCGCAATTTAGTTACTACTCAAGACTTGTGTTGAAACAATTACTCCAGTGCAGCACAATGACATGTCAACGTTCATTCAACAGTTCATACAACGTTCATTTGACGTTCATTCAATGTTCATTCAACAGTATCGTACTCTCTCAACATGTAGCGCAATAAGGCTCCAACAACGAAGGCAAAAATCAGCAAATGAACGGGAAGCAGTCACTTCATGTGTATAGCCCTTTATAGTCAACGACGGTTCGACCGCAAACTGTATATTCTCCCATGTGACACTGTACAGCCAATAAACGGGCTTTACTGAGATGAAAGGAAGTGGCATATTTCTGTGTGGCTGTGTGTGTGTGCAACAGGTCCAAACACATTTTTCACTCTTCAAGACCCTGGTACCAGTGAAAGAAATGTTCCGACTGTGACGCCTCCCTCGGAAGTCTTCCCACGAGGGGGGAAGTTATCGTGTCATGTTGCCTAGGAGGGTGCGAGGCAGAAAGGGTTGGTGGGGTGCAACATGCAGCACGTACAGTGGTGTTCGCATGCACACCGGACACGAGGAGGAAAATGAAAAACGAGATAATAAAACAAGAATGTGACTATATAAAGGCAAACAAAATAGCAATTTGGAACAAGCATCTAAATTACTGGCGTAATGCAGTCCTTTCGACAACGGTTTCTCCGTTCTTGATGTCATTTATATTTCCTCTGGGTACCGGCACATTTACCCGAAGGGTTGCTAGTTATATATGAGAGTCTCCAGCCCTGCAAACCTTCCTCTCTCAACCGTGTCGCTCCCAGCTATTTATGGTGGAAAGCTCCAATGTACACAGTTTTTCCGCTACTTCCAAAAATCCCTTATGCTACGGAGCTACTGAAAGCCCATTGGACAAGTTGTATCAAGTCGTATCATGTGCTTGGAGACGATGCAATTTTCATTGGGTGATTCACAATGCAGCCACATGTTGAGCTAAAGAAAAGGCTTCCAGCTTCCATTACCAATCAAGGGTGTAGCTTTTCTCGCAGGACTGCGTGACAACGAAGGATCAGCCGCTGAAAAGACCAAGAAACGCGTGTGAATTTCTACGTGTGCAAAACCGCACGTGTCTTTGGGCACGCTGGGTTCAGCAAGGAAACTGAATAACGCTCCTGGCGTTTTGATCCGGATACGTTTGGAAGGTGCTACGCCATCAGCATCGGGATCAGCAACTAAATTCTGCACATTGTTCAACTGCGGTGCCACTCAAAGGGGCAACAGTCGAGCCCGTTTGGGGCGAGTGTGGGGACAGTAGGTGCCCCAGAGCATTTCATACTCCATTTGTTTAACGCGACACATCAGCGCACCCTGGAGTGTTGGACGCCAACGACTCTTCCACGCTCCCACTGCGCACCGAAGCAGACAACAAGCGCTAGGGGCTCGAAACGTTTGGAGAGACATATTTCCCGTCAAGCACGCGATCCACCGGGTGCAAGCGGCTGGCACTGGCAAAAATTGATGTGGACGATCAATGAAATTTATGCGGTAGATTATGCGTTAGCATTAGCTGACATCGTGACACCTTAAACCTAGAGGTACGGTTCGGGAGTTACACAGCAGTTTCGCCTAGGACTCCAATTACCGATCCAATCCAATGTCAAGGCCTCCGACAGTACTGGATGGTACGCTTGGAAGCAAAAATACAGACGTACAATAATTCTGCCAGTTCGAACAACTATCCTTTTTTGTTTTCAACTGCCATCATGCTTTCCTGTAACTGGGCAACTTCCATACAGATGTCGGCGCTAATTCGGGGGTCATACTCACGCCCAAGCACTCACCTTCATTAAAACTTACTGCTTTGGCATCTATTACAAATTTCTGCCATTTAAGTCTCATTTTCTATCGCGAGAAAATGTCCTCAAAACTGTTGTCGTCCAAACAAAGTAACTGCGCCCTCAGACACTCACTGCATGAGCGGACAACGCGAAGTAGTCTCACCAAGAGAGCAGTGTAATGCAACAAAGCAGTTTCCTGGGTGTCACTTTCTACCTGTTTGGGTGTGCCAAAAAGAGGAGCACCTACTTAACGCACCCACTGAAAAAAAAAAAGTCATTCTCAAGAGCCTCAGTGAGCATTAAAATGAGAACACGAGACTAGGACAATGACTAGGGCACTGGATGACGAGCAATGGACGAAGTAGTCATGCAGTAGTAGTCAAGAGGTTTGGAGTCTCACGTGGTACCGGTGGTTACGTTGCCCTTGGGAAAAACTTTAGACACAAAGCTTGCGTCAATCTGGAGCTACATAAAATGCTTTCTCGCTCTCAACAAATGTGCATGTTCAACGGCGTTCTACACGTACCGTTCTACTCCACTGACGTGATCCCGACGGGCCATTTCATGAACAACGATACTCGATATAACTACGATATACTCGATAACGATGGGATTGTGTACAACGATACTCCGATATAACTCTGTTTTCGAATCCCCGCCACTGTCGTCATAAACAGGCTCGACTGCACGAGACTCGGGATTGTGTATATTGACTAGGTCAGATTCTACAGAGGCGGCCGTTACGGTTGTGCTTGTCCAATTTGTTTACGTTCCACTTCCTGAGCTTGCATGCAACAATTAGTACTGAGGGTTACTACTACAGGGATACCGAAAAGCAAGCAGGAACTGGTTCCCACAGAGACAGGTACCAATGGGTTTTGCAAAAATTTGAAGCGGCTGAGAGGGGACACAGGGAGTTGAAGTCAAGGGAGCAAGCTGCTTCTGGACAATCTTGTGAAGAAAAACTGATTTTCTGCTTTATTTTGAGTGGCTTCATTCTGCAGCGAGCTTGTTACATCATAACATAGCTGGGACTGACTCAGTAATTTCCGGGGGGAATGTCTCCCAAAAAATTGTCCAAAACTGACGCGACTGTCTCTGTAAGATCTTGCGAGAGACCAATTCTTTAGTTCAGCCGTGATTTGCACGTGGGAAGGACATGGTTATGCAGCCGAAGGAAGATCGCAGAAATGTCACAGCCAGTGATTTCCTTCTCGCCTTATGAGATAATGGTTACAAGCTCGATGCTGAGGGATGCATAAGTATTGTGGGAGATGCAGAAACAACTGCAATTTACCGTCTCTTTCTGAAACAGGTCCGTCCAGCACTGTGCAAATTTTTATCGAGACCGTTCTTTTTACCGTTCTCACCCTAAAAAATCTTTAGACAGTCTCTGAGACTGCAGTCTTCTTCACACAGAACACCGATGTATGTACATGCACATAGGAACAAACACAGAAAAAAAAAAAAAAAAAAAACAGAAAAGGGGTCGCGGCAGTACAAGTAGACGTGTGTGTACATGTAGGGGGGGAGGGGCAAGGGATGGGCTTTGCGAACTTCTTACCGAGCACACAAGGCCAATCACGAGAGTGTGAGAAGTGACCCGGGTAAAAAAACCCTTTCCCATCCCCGTAGCACTCACACACACTCACACTTGCGCCAAGTCCCGGCTGTCCACGTCCAAAAATCCCATCATCACCGTGAGCGCAGCTCGATGCCCCGACAGTCCACCATCACAAGAAGTCTCTCCACATCCTAGACGAAGAATTGAAGGATGCGACACAACTGTTAGAGCTCTCTGGGGTTTTGCTCGAAGGGGGGGCAGAGGCACTGGGGTGGTGTCACACACAGGGTTGGTTGATTGGTTGGTTGGTTATGTTCTGTCCTCTCTCTCTCCCCATGTAATGTCTTTCTTCGGACGTGAAACAACTGTGGTGTTGTTTTCCTGTCTTCTCGTGTTTTTTTTTTTTTTTTTTTTGATATTCCCGATGAGGGAATGTGACTTTCTTATATGGCTCGTTTTTTGTTGTGGGTGCAGAATCGCTGTCCCGTCGGCCCCCTTGTGGTCGGGCTTCGCTGTGACACTGCCTTCGTGGTACTGTTTCTGGTGCTGTGGGTGACGTCTGTCCCAGTGCAACGAGCGTGTCCTTGTTCGCCAACCCTGTTACATTTTGTTTCCTCGTCTTCTTGTTGTCGAAAACAGTTGTGTAAGACAGTCTGTGGGCTCTCACTGAGTGACAATGTATTGTCGGACCAGCCGGTCAAAGTGGGGTGTTGTGGAGGTCCGATTTCGCACTGTCCTGTGGCTAGGAAAATGTATACGCTCTGTGCTCCTACAGCCATACAAAGACTACGGACACATGTGCAGGTTCCGCACTCAAGCGTTTTGTCATGTAAATGTGTCACATGGGCATGTACTGAAGGGGGGGGAAAACTTGGGAGGGAACAAGAACATGCTACGCTATGCGACATTCAAATAAGGCCCCCCAAGATGGGGCCAGCACTCTTTTGTAAGTTGCTGCTACAGACATAACTAGTGGATCGAGAGACAAAATTATTTGGGGATAAACAACTGTGCAAGAAACTATGCCACGTGGGAAACATGCAGGCAATGGACTGTCCGATGCAGCAAACTGACGAAGATTAATACCCGTAGAACAAATTATATTTTTTAGCGAAAATTCACACAATGAATTATCGTACCCAGCAAACACCATAACGCAGTGAAAACGAATGACCGTTTCCAACGAACACCCGTGCAATGAATTATCGTATATATAACAAATTATGAAATGTGAAAAAAAGCAAACGGGACCGGTATAACAAGCTACGAAATGACTAGACTGTGTCATCCTAGAGTAGCATCACTCCCGAATACGACACAGTATAATGCAGAACCCAGAAAGATTAGAAAACTACCCCCGTAACTGAAGAAGGAAAGGAAATGGTCGCAAATACATACCAAGGTTTGGGTTGGTGTAGTCAAAGCTCTCGCTGTCATTCTTGTACACGTTTAATCTCGTCGGCTGAAAGAAATTAAAGGTTGCTCATTTTACAACCACAGCATGTAGAAGCTTCTCCACTTTCACGACGCAGCGAAATAATTTCAGAAAGCTGACACTGTGGGACATTGAAGAAATTTTATGAATGCAGTTTTGTGCCGCTCCTAAGAAACAAGCCAAGCACTAATAGCAATGTCCAAGTGTGCGGCGAGAGTGAACACGTAAGGTACAAAATGCGCTCACACCTTGTGGCTCCTCACGTGGCATGTTCTACTGATCATTCAGTGCGTGTCATGCCAGACTATTCTTGTCAGATGTTGCCGGAGCAGAAGTTTCTCGAGTATGAACAAAAAGCAGTTTGCACTGGCATGATGCATTTGGATTGCCAGTGCTTTGATTATTTTTGCAGTGCGAGTTTAGTTATAGGGACAGTGCCGTCATTCTTTCATCTTTTGCCACTCAGAGATGGGGCTCTCGCTTGCGGCGTCACAGCCCTCTTTGCTCCCGGGGAGATTTCTCCAGAACTACTATTAAAGTAATGTACAGGGTGAATTTAGCGACGGTTACACATTTCGATTGCGTCGTAAAAAATAGAAGGTGACGTCTGTGGCGCTTCAAACTTTGCACACTTAGTCATTTGTCTCGAGTTTTATCGATGTTTGTTTCAGATGGTTCATTTTGTAGAGAAAAAGTTAGAAACCAAGCAAATTCTCACCCCATGCATTTCCTATGACCTATAACGCCCGAAACTGCCATGTTTTCTCCTCTCTGCTTCACGTTCACGTCACCACGTATAGGTGGCGCTGCCTCGAAACCCTTCATTTGGTCCATCTGGTTGTTGGTTGTTCCATAGGTTCTGGCTTTGCTTAGTCTCTAGGCAGCACCACCTATACGTGGTGATATGAACGCGAAGCGGAAAGAGGAACAAAATGGCGGTTTGCGGGCAGTATATAGGCCATAGGAAATGCACGGGGTGAGAATTTGCTTTGCCTATAACTTTTCTTCTACAAAACGATAGCATTTGAAAAAAATAACGATAGTCACTCGCCCGAATTTTTAACAAGCCTGCAAGGCTTGAAGCCCCAGAAACGTTATCTTACATCTTTACGACTCGATTGAAATGTGTAACCTCCGCTAAATTCACCCTGTAGATAAAATAAGACTAACTGGAGAGGACCCATGTATCAGGAAACTGGCGACAAGGCGCATATTTGTCGTGTCCCACGCAAGCACGCGCCCTGATGTTCAGGCTGACAAGAAGCACCAGCTGCCAAAAGCATGTGTCACGCACTTGGCTGGTATGACAACAGGGTTAACTATCTCCTGTTTTTATGTAATGCTAGCCAACCAAATTTGCACCTAACTATTTCTGGATCTCTCCCCCAGCAACAAGTTATTCTCTTACAAACACGTGTCAACGCAGCACTCAAAGTGAGACAACGCTGCCAACCGTTTGAATCTTAAATAGAGGAAAGTCCGGAGGTCCAGTTTCGAGTGCTTGCACAAGTGCACGTGGACTGAAATTTGCTCGGCTACTGGGCAGGGGAGGCTTCATTGTCCCTGGGAGACAGATTGGGACTCATCTGACGACACGGTATGGTACCGTTGCTCGGAAAGGCTGTATATGTGTATTTGGATATCTGTTAGAATGTGAAAGGTACATCGTTCTGAGGCTGGAACATACAGAGGGACAAACACAGCACGAGCCTCATCATGTTCACCAGATGCCACTGCCTCATACTTGTGTCGTATGTATACAGGATATCCCATTACATGTGTCATTAAATTATGATAAAAACTACAATGGCACGTGGAATTATGCAGTCAACGGCATTTGTTCTTACTATGTTTTTGCCACCCCTTTATGCGAATGTCGTAACTGACGTTTTATAATTTGTTTTTACAATCTGAACTTGGAAATTTGCCAAGGAAATGCCGCTTTTTTACCCCACCAATGTGAAGCACATGCCAAAATTCAAGACCCTCCCCTCTTTAATGCCGTAGCCCTGAGAGTAAATAAATAAAATTATTCGAGTTCATGATAATTGACATTGAGGGCATTGAGGAGCTATCCCACCGGAAAAAAAATAGCCAAACATCACGAGTTTCGAAGTCCGACGAAAGGAGGTCCCAAGCAGCAAAATGTACTGCAAGTCGGGTGCAATAGGGGTGGACGGGTAGGCGGAAGGCCTTGAACAGACTCGTGAAACTAAGGAACATCGATAAGACACATACCGTCCACCCCTATTGCACTTGAGTTTCAGTACATTGTGCTGCTTGGGGTGGCTAAACCCAACCCACACAGGGATAGCAGAAAAAGTGAGTTCTTAAAATTGGGAGAGGGAAGGCATGATCCCAGCGGAAGCCCGACGCGATAAGCCACGCCGATTTCATCTTTTTCTACTATCCCTGAGTGGGATGTGTTTTCGCAACCTCCTTTGGAAAGGACCTGACAGCAAAATATTTTGGAAGGGGTTCTATGGAGACTTTACGTGGGGGACGAGAAATTCCCCATCGTCTCCCTCTCCCAAATGCAGTACCGAAGGTACGATTTCGAAGGGGGTTGAACCCCCCCTCCAGGCTACACCACTTTTTACTACTGCGTATGCGCGTGCGCTGCGGCGCTTATGACCTTGAGGGCGCCGGACAAGGTTATCTCCGTAATCAATAGATGATGCTGCCGACGGGAGCAGTTTCGAAAGTTCATACGCCGGGTTCACGGTAAAGGTCAATTGTTATTAATGAAATGATGCAAACATACGTAACATTCATCTTACAAAAAGCGAAATGGTGCGGACGAGAGTGGGGATCAATGGGGATCCAAAACAGGTTTTAATCCTCTGTACGACACACGTGGGTTTTGAAATGTGGCAGCCGTTCGTTTTGGCGCGCGCGCGCCGAAGGTGGTTCGCTGCACAGCCGCTAGGATACGACGCGCACGTCAAGGTCCCATTTACACGTATGGACGAATTCAAAACTAACTCTCGAACAGAAATCGGTTCATCAGTGGCGACGTGACGCGTTCGTCAGTCTCATCAACGGGGTCTTGCCCTTCTTTCCCCGCTTTCACCTCCGTGCCTAACTGTGGCAGCCCGTCGACAGTTACTCCCGAGCTAGGAAATCTCCCGGGACACAGGTAGTGGACGCAAATGGGCGTGGCGTCTTCCGCCATTAAAGCGATGGACCCACGTGGTATTACTTGTTCAGCCTGCCCTCGATGAAGCCGCCTATTTATGGGGGAGTACTGCCCGCTTGTCTCACTGAAGGGAAAGGACTGGGATTACGGCGAATAGCAATTGCCTCGCGAGCGTTCCAGCCGGATCCGTCGTTAGTTCGCAACAGCTGCCGGGGTTTCAACACCGGTTCGCAATTACGGGAGGCGCTCCTCGCTGTATCGGAGTTTTAGGAAAACGTATAAGTTTCGCGATAACGTTTCGGAAAACATGACGAGCCAATCGCCCGATTCCTTTCGAGTGGCTGACACGTTGCTGATATCTGATTAGCTTGGATTTGGTAACTTCCCTTATAGTAGTTCTTTTTTTTTTTTTTCGTAGAATTCTTTCAATGTACTAAAACTCGCTAATGTCGCGATCCCCTTGCTTCATTAGAGGCAATTGTGAGTTTTAGTACATCGTACGCCATCGCCTTTGCGTACGTAAGGGATAGCGTTGCGGTTCTGCGCAATGCGCAAAGCCGATTTATTGCGCGTGCGCATCAACACCAACGCTATCTCTTACGTACGCAAAGCAGACAGCGTACGATGTAGTAAATCTCACTCATAAATCGCCACAGTTTCCGGCAGTTTAATGCTCCTACATCTTTCGTTCTTTCTGGAGCCTTGCCAAGAAGAAATAGCGTCACCGTAGGACCTCACAAAGGACGGATTCCTCCGTGATATAAAGGCGAGAACAGCTGTCGCGCGCTTCTTGAGTGTGTGGCAGCAGCTAACATCAATGGCAGAGATGGGGAGTAATGCATTACATCTCGGTAATGGGCATTTTGGCAGGGTAATGACACTGTCTGAAGCCAATCAGTTACAAATGCTGCCTGGTACATCACATAGTAATCTTATCCACGGTTGCTCATTTAGATTATATATATACCGCTCTCACTTGTCGACGAAATCCTTCGTGAATTGCGATTTTGCAGAAATTCTAATTAATATAATCGGAATTGCGTAAGAAACTAAACGACTAAGCACACCACTTTGCAGCGGGAGCTTCAAACACCACGTAGGAGACGTAGGAGCACCGGCTAGTAATTGTAATGCATTACAACATAAAAGTAATTTCCCCAACTCATAATCAAAGCGGTCGAACCATAAATTATTTGCCCACAACGGGAGAAAACGAAAAAAAAAAATAGTTAGACGAGAGGACGCTAACATAACTGGTGTTCTCGTGAAGGTCATGTTCGCGACTTTGTTTTTCGATACGATGGATATAGTAGTGCAACGAGCACTAGTCGGACTGCAGCTACTGTTTCAAGATGTTATCTTTCGAGACAAATTCAGCGCGGTAGAATCCATAGCCTCGATAGCAGTCAGGATATGCGGTGCATGAGCATAAGAACAAATACGGGAAACTAACTCAGCACCCACCCAACGGCACTTACCCGTCACACGCACGTTCCGAGCGGCCGGGGCCAAACGAGCAGCCACATATTAATTAAGCCGTTCGTTCGTCGACTTGGGCAGAAACGGGATCCTATTATGGCTGGGAAATAATGGCTGGATTTCGCTCCACCGATTTGCGATGCGTCCCTAGTGGGTGTGCCGGCCACATGAAGCAGGCTTATACAGAAAATATGCTCCAATATACCCTTCCATTAAAAGAACTGGAGATCTGACATCTGAACTGAGAAACAGACAGGACGGGCGCTAACTTCCAACTAAGTTTATTGGAGTCCCATTTCCCTTGATAGGAAAATGGGACTAACTTGAACTAATGGGAAACTAACAAGGGAACCGGTGTGCTCAGAACCGGTGCGAACAGAAAGTGACACGTGTGCTGTGAGGGGGTTTCTGCTTTCTTGCTCGTTTTCTTCAATAAACTTAGTTGGAAGTTAGCGCCCGTCCTGTCTGTTTCTCCGTGTATCTTGCGCTCTCAGTTCAGATGTCTCATTACCAACTAGCCCAATCCTCAACCCTTCTCATGGAGATCTGAGCTGGAACGAGTACATCCCGGTACAAAAGTTAGCCTAAGTCATTTTCGACAATCAGTCCGGTTCAGTAACCGGCAGAGCTGGAAAACTCGGGTCGCACCTCGGAAAAAAAAAAGGAAGAAGACTTAGCTATCACCACAAGTAACACATCCCAAACAGCACAATGTACTGAAAATCGAGTGCAGTAGAGGTGGAAGGCCTTGAACAGACTCATGAAGCTAAAGAACATTGATAAGACACATACCGTCCATCCCTATTGCACTCGACTTTCAGTACATTGTGCTGCTTGGGATTTCATCGAAGCGCGAAACGTACCGGCGAATGCGCGTCAGGTAGCGCAAAAATCTCTACAGATAACAGAGTTTTAGCAGACCTTTGATAACGTGGCTTGCGTCGAACCGTATCAACCGGATCCAATCAGTGGATAAGAATCTGAGTCACGCGCGACTACGATTGGTTCCGATAGACACGATAACCTTATCAACTGTATACTAAAGCTCACTAATAGTGCACCGTACGCAAGGGCCGATAGCGTACGATATACTAAAACTCACTCTTCTAAACACGCATTAGCCAGCCTTAGTACATCGGAAGAACTGTACGAAAGCTATACAGGAAGTTATCAAATCCAACATTAGCAATGTGATATCACTTGCTCCAAAGAAACGGGGTGATTGGCTTATGTTTTCGGAACTGTTATTGTGAACACTTTCGGATATACTAAAACCCAGTATTATCTAACGCAATAATTTCCAAAGTAGCCTTAGGGAGGTATAACACTAGGCCACAATTTTCGAGTACTCAAGGTAGCAAGTGCAAGGACGCCGGTACGTTTCATTACGTGCTTATTAGCACAGCAATCAAATGTTGCAGTGCTATACAGACAGTAACATCTAAACAGTACACTACAGAGAAGGGGCGCCGGAGGTCCCTCGACAGAAAGGGGGTAAGGATGTTCCGTGTAAAAGTAAATAGGTAAAACGAAAATTAAAGCACAAACAAATGAACGAGACGTAAGTAAGGTGACAATTACTTAAATATGCTGCTGCGAGAAACAGTTTCACGCAAACGCTTTAGTTACTGAGGCAATGGCCAGTCTTTCATATTTAGGTTAGGAATGTGTTTCCTGTCACAGGTGTTGTGACGCTTCTAGTCAATGTGTTAATGCCAAATAACGAATTATTCTTCTCTCCCTATTATATATTTTTTTTCGCCAACATAAACGAATTCTTCTCACTTAAAAAATGCTATCTGGAGTAATCAATATTCATAGAGGGAGACACGCAAATCCTATAAAAATATGCATTATAAGAGACAATATAAAGCACCCTACCCGACCTCTTCTGCATGAAAGTGGGGCAACGCCCCCTTGCCTCCCCCACCCCCCTTTCCGACGCCCATACTTGGGAGCCGATACAAGTACAGAATTAATGCAGCAACACGTACCGAGTCCGGTACATCACGGTACACACGTACTTTGCCGTCTTCGCCCCGGCATATCCGCGACGACCGCACCCTGTTGCGGGGGTCTCCGACTCACGCCAACCTACAATGCACGCTAGCGTGACGAGTCCCCATCGCGGAGCGGGGCTTTAACTTCCGAGGCGCCAAATTCTCCCGACTCAGGTGGAAGAACAGGGCAGGTACCGCCCGTGATCGCGTCGATATTACGAGGACGAGGGCCCGGAACGAGCGACAGACACGCCACCTGATAGATTCTGCTTGGGACTGGTTGCCAGTCACATCGCCAGCTGTATTTAAGGCTGGAGAAAATAGTCAAACGCGTGCGTGATTGATGGTGGCGACAGCGACGTGGTTTGTTTAACGTGTTAAGTGATAGCCATCGAATAATAAGGGTAGAGTCTCGCTTTCGTTGGTGTCAACCCATAAAATATGCCGCGTGCTGGACAACAGTTTATGGAACACGCTAGCAGCGAATGGGAACGTACGGACTTGCAAACAGGTGACTGGGTTACCTAGGCTGTTACCCATTCGCTGCTAGCGTGTCGAGGAAGGAATGCGCCGGAGCGTGTACCGTAAACTTTTGTCCAGCACTGTACAAATTTAAAGGGGCAGCGAAGTGTTCCCCAATCGAAATAGGGAAGTCATCGAAGAGCCAGATACCGTGTATTCATACGAGCGACAGCCTCGCGGAATATTCTAGTGGAAGAAAAAGCGAAAACACTGCCTCACAGAGCCGAAGTTCCGACCCGTGTTACGTTGAGCATTCACGCGGTGCGGAATATCGGGAGTGGCGTACTGCACATTTAAGCAGACGACACATAGCAGACGACACCGTCAGCGTGTTTTCCTGTCGTCTGCTACGGAATACCTTGTGGTCGCGTCGCAGGATATTCCCCATGGTTAGCAGTGCAGTGAAGCCACAGCGTCGAGCACTCACGTGATAGCAGAAAGCTACGAGTTTTTCGCATCTTCTGCTTTTGAGGGAATGTCGCTCCTGTGAATACACGGATAAGGGCGGCAGTCCCACCTACATTTATCGATTGCCGTGCAAGTACGCTTATATTTACGCAACGCTGGCAGGCCGATCACACTCTCCCTCGTCTTCTTTCTCGGCCACGTGCATGCAGACAACGAACATGATGATTGCCGAGCTCTACATCGCGGGTTCGATCCCGGCCGAGGACGGTATAGCAATGCGGGGGAGGTAAACACTGCTTTCAGCACCGTGTGTCGGAGATTTCTGGCGCACGCCAAAAGAACCCCACGTGGTCCGAATTATCTGCAGTCCTACCCTGCGGCACGTACAGCATGTCGCCACACAAATAGGCCCACTCACCTTACATTTATATGTATTCACATCGCTCGTCATGCTGTGGAGTACACGCTTCTGACACGTGACGTAAGCTAGACGAACGCAAGAAAAAGCGCGCGTCTCTAGACAACGCGTATTACCCGAAGGAGTTACATCACGCAGACGGGCGTATATACGGGTCAATGACTGCAAGTATACCAGACTCGCCTACGCTTTGGAACCTCTATCGTTCTATAGCTGGCTTTGTGCGCAACGTTTGCACTTTACCCCCCTTCCTGTATTCGTAATGCAGCGTAAGAGCGCAAACACACGCGTAACGAACCTCGCGTGAACCTCGTCGTCCATCGTAATTACGCATTTAACGCGTCGTAGCGCCACCTAGGCGGGGACCATTCCCGCTCATTAATTATGGACTCGAGGAGACGTCGCTAAGAAAACAGCCTCAAATTAAAGATTCAAGCGCCAACCACGTGTGTGCCTCAAAAACAATCGCGTTCAATTAGTGATTTTCAGTATACCGTACGCAAAGGTGACAGCGTACGTTATACTAAAACTCAATGAAGATTAGAGGATTGACGTAGTTAAAAAGAATTAGGATTCATCGATATGTTTTTTTTTTCCTTGGAGGGGGAGGGGGGGCAAGTAATTGGAACCGGGTATATCGATAGATTTTTTTCAAAATTCCACTATTATCGGAGCTTGTCTGAACTGAACAGAGACGTTCTGCCAGCAGGAGGACGCCATTACATCCGCGCTATTCCTCCTCGTCCAATTCCAACCTTATTATTACAGTCCATTCCGCAAGATGTCGCCCTTAATAGAATTTTTCATCTCCAGTTGCGTTCCTTAAGCGTAGCTCGGGATGTTCTTGCGAGATGTTCTTGAAGCGTACGCTTCGTCGTTAATTGGAAAAGGAAGGGTAGACAAGAAAGCTTAGGAACCCCGAGATGCCATAGCGTGGAGTTGAAAGCTTCATAGATGGAGTTATTTTCAGATGCGAATCCAGACTATCGGAACTCGTTGAGGCGGCTACTAAATTTGTACGCGCGTCATGCCCAAGATAGTTTCGAATAACTAATGGAGTTTTCGTTAATTACGAGTCAATTTAACTTCGACGTTTAACCGGCAGTATTTTTTTTTAAATTCTGCGTTAGCGCCGCGAAGCAACTATGGCTAAGAGCGGTGTACAGACGTGGGCAGATGGAGAGGGGACAGCAGGAAGGAGTGGGGGTCAGCGGGGTTAGTATGAGTCCTTGGCCGACTTCATGGCGAACTGCGACGACATTCGTCTGGAAAGTCTTCGGAAAACCCAAGAAAACCCTCAGACAGCACAGTCGGTGACAGGATTCGAACCCGTATCACCTCCCAGTCTCGGCGTGGAAAGCGATCATCCTAACCGCTATGCCACGGGAGCTGGCTTTAACCAGCGGTAAACGAGGAACGTATTTGCCCAGACACAGTTAGGAGATCTGCGCGGGGTGCCTCGGCGCTCCGAAATATGGCTAGTACGTTTCAGATCGACACCGACCTTTACGTAACCACCTTTCCGATGAATTCTAAAATGCTCGCATTGCCCCGAACTGCAGCGTTGATATCGCCGTTTGTTTTTCCGAAGGGCCCCAAATGGATCTTTTTGACCATGGCCTATGCGCATGACCTTGAGGCGCCGGAGAGGGTTATCTCGGTCTTCACTAGATGGCGCAGTATGGGGACGACAGAAGTGGGGAGACCGCACGAACGGCGCGAGCTCGTTGGTCCGACTCCGGACCGGTTTTGGTCCTTTGTGCTACCCACGCGGATTTGTTTCGACGCGAGCATGGTTCACTGGAGTGCCGCTAGGATACGACGCGTATGTGAAAAAGGTCCATTGAGCAACAGCCACGTTACGTCACCGCTTCATTTACGGTTTCGGTCTTACCGCGCTTTTCTCCTCTCCCGCACACGCGTGGGTGACGCGATAAAGGCGGGACGTGCTCTCTCCAGTCGGCGTCAACGTCGAAAAAGGGTCTCAACATTGACAATATTTTAAATATAACGCGAAAACGCAAAATTATAACTAAGCAGCGAAAGAGAAATGTGTCTCCCTCACTAGCACCACACTGCGGCGATCTGAAATCTGCTAGAACACCGTGTGACCCCCCCCCCCCATTATTCCCACTAACAGCGTTCGCGAATTGTCAAAGCGAGGTTTACTTCCAAATTAACGTGGCGCACGAACGAACGAACGAACGAACAGGCGAACAGGAACGAACAAAAACACACGGTTCAAGGACAAGGGAATCAAAGAGTACGTACCGGGGTACGAGCTTCAAAGAAATCCCCACCGTAGGCAGAGGCCCCAGTGTGTCACAAATTACCACAAATAAGCCACCGTATCGCTACAGAAATAACGCGTTCCGAGAGACAACCAACATCCGCTGCGAGAACCACCAGAGATTCCGACGAGAGAACGAAAAAAAAGAAAAAAGAAAAAAAAAAGAGTAGGGATGAAATCCTAAGAAGTAAACCTTCCTTCGTCGCCACAGCAAGAAAGGAACTTGCGAGGGAAGCAAATCTAATGAAGACTTCCCGCGCAAAGATTTTTTTTATCCTTTCCTGATTACTCGGCGAATAAAAGAGAAAGAAAGAAAAGAGGGGATATAAGGAAAAGACGATGAAAGCTGAATGCGAAATCAACCCACACGGGATTAGGGATGGACGTCTCGTCGGCAATAAAAGGACGAGAATGGTTTGAGGTCCCTTCGCCAGGCCAAAGAAAGCACGTCTCAAATGAATGCACGGTTAAAAGAAGGAGAGGGGAAGAGAGAGAGAGAGAGAGTTTAGCTATTTCCATGGCCAGTAGAAACAGAAGTAGAGTGAAAAATCACTGCGGAGGCAGAGCTAAAAGCACATGGCTCCGATTCATGGTTCAGAGCAAGTTACCAGGCTACGGCTTTCTGTAGGGTATGCCAGGTTAGGAACACATTATTGTACGACAGTTAACCTAAGCCTCCTCTTACACAATGTAGGACATCAACGGATCCCATACGACCTGTTGAGTCTGGTAACATTTCAGCTGGACTTGCTACATACGCGTTCTATAGAGTCACTAAATAAGCTTATTTAGTGACTCTAGCGTTCTACAACGAAAAGGAGCAACATAACTATGAACGTAGCTGACCAACCCTCGACTTAACTGACGGCACATTAATTATTCGCAGACGTTTTCTATCTCTATTTCATCATGGATCGATAAACTTATTCATTAATCGGTGGGCTTCGCCGCACTACAGTGGACTGCTGCGGTGTAGCCTACCTTCCAGGTACCTGCGGAGCGTCATTTCGTCGCGATTTCCAGTTCGAAAAATGCACCGTTTTTCGCGACACCACGTGAACGGATCCTCCGAAACACGTTTCGGCTTCCGTTCACATCCCTTTGTGTACTTCGGATCGTGCCGGAAGTCGAACAGGAGGAACAGGCACGATAACGTTATATACAGTGAACCCTCGTTAATATGACCTCCGATAATCTGACATACGCGCTTTATGACCATACTCTTGGGGAACAATTTAGAGAAACCTCTGCAAATGCCCCCGTTAATATGACAATTCCGCATTATGACCAAAATTTTCGGGAACGACCATGGTCATAATATCGAGGGTTCACTGTATACGGAAGTATTACTGGCGATGCTGCGTCGAAATCCAGAAAGCTTACCAGTACAAAACCGTTCCAAAGTTCATGTCAGACAATTCCACGGAGCGCAGAACGAGAAATTATATTTAAAATATTTGCACACAATCGAGTCATTTAATTATCCCGCGGTATTTCCAAAGCAAAGTTTCACAAAAATATAAAACATACATTTGGTCACGTGATCCAGCTTCTCAATGTGTGCCTCTTTTACCCAATCCTCCTTCCCGAACCTTCATCTCCTCCGGGTTCGAGAAAAAAAAATCGCAAAAAAGAAGCTCCGGTTACGAGATTTAAAGATTGCTCCCCTAGTAATCATCCAAAAGCTTTCCTTACAAGGTCACCTTCCTTTTCCCCTAAACCCCAAAAGGCGCCTTGGAAATCGAAAACCGCCTTTTTCCGGCAGACGGGAAACAAGAGAGAACAAAAACAGTCCCTCAAATAAAACGCGCGCGAGGGAATAAAGGTAAGAAGCCACGGAGATGCGAGAAGAGGAAAAGTAGAAATTTTTGCGGCCCGCTTGGAGAGCCCTGTCGCGCGATAATTCGACAGAGCTGGAAATTTCATCTCGCACAGTTTGAAGAGTTTTCGAGTGTGCATAAGACGTTGTTGTCGGCTGTGTCTTTATCACGCACGAACCGTTCTTTGTAGGCCACAACCCGCAGGACGATCATTTCTTTACAACGCGGTTTTTAAATACCGACGCTGGATTCCCTAGTAGAATTAGAATGAACGCGACGCGTTAGACGTTTAATACGCGAGTAGACGTAATAAATTTAGCGGCCCGAGCTTACGACTGGATTTTATCGCTACTGGTCTACATGGATGCCCCAAAGCCGAAAAAAACAAATAAAGTAATATATCATTGTATAAATAAATATAAAAACAAATATCCCTGCGGCGTGCAGTGGTTCGCCCACCGATGCTTACGTTATTCGAAAAGCCGACCCTAGGCCTAAGAAGAAAAAAAAAAAAAAAAAAAAAAGAGGGGGGGAAGGGAAAATAGGCTATTTAAGACTAGGTTTCTTCGTTTTCGGGTTTTATTATTTTTCAAATTCGGGAGGGAAAAATCGGCTTCTATTTACAGACGAGAATTGGGGTAAAACTCGGGCGCTACGATCTCTGTTTGATACGTGATCGGGGAATTTTCGGCTGAAACGAAAGGCATATGAAACGAGCCAATGCTGCGACACTCGGACGAGAACCAAGAATTTTTATATTTCCGCTTAGAACTGGGGCAGTAAATGACCGCGGTACTCAAACACTTGTCCGAGCCCCACAAAAGCTCGCCTTTGATTCCTGCAGGAGTGGATTATAAAAGGTTTTCACAAATAGCTCTCCTTGCTGATATTACGATTCATTTTTCCTAGAACATAGAACGACAAGTTGAAGCGCCGCGAGGATTTCGGGTAGATATCGACTTGTATCCCAATTCTTGAAAACTTGCTCGGAGGGGGGGAACTATCGTGAAAAATCGGGTTTAACCCGAAAACGTTAAGACCTATAACCGCTGTAATTATGAAAAACGAGCCGCTCTCTATCACACACAGTATAGTCGTAAGTTTTCTGCGCCCGAAATCATAATTCGTAGCGACCCGCCGAAGCATGGAGTGAGACTTGGCGGCTAAAAATGCCCGGACCGCTAACTAATCCCGGCGTAATCATTTCGAGTCCTTCCAATCAAAATATTGCTTTGAGCGGCCGTAAGCATACACACGAGCCGCCAACGACAGCACAGGGAGCCAATCGTAGCCAGAGGCTTTGAGTGTTTCAAATCGTCTCCGGCCATTCGTTGTGGCAGACGACAGTTTACGCCGTCTACGTGGAGAAGGAAAGTGAGGAGGCATTCGGTAGGACCCGATTCGCGTTGCGTTATACGCGACCGCGTGACGAAGGAGGATAGTTTAATAAAAGCCACCGGCTTATCGATGCTGGCCTCCACCAACCGCACACTTTCTCTAACCCCGAACGATCTGAAACAGGAAGGAACTACACGATGCCATCTTCCTGGAAACTGGAGCAGTCAAGCAGGACCGAGAAATCTTGGTCCCGGCTACTTCCTTTCGCATCCCTGCGTCTGCATTGTATATAAAAGGCACTTCCGTACGCACCGCTCAAATGCGAAAAAACAGATACCCTCGCACTGGTCTATAAAAGAAGGAGCGGCGGTAAAAAAAAAAAAGAATAGCTAAACCACGCTATGACCATAAAAGCATAAAACAACACACCTGCTTCGCTCGGGTAAAAAAGAGAGAGAGAAAAAAAGAAAGGGAGATAAAAGGATGGCCCAGTGACTGTCTGGTAAGGACCCGCCCTCTCTTTTTAGTTTACTTTTGGGCCTCCACTCTGGGTATCGTAAAATGCGATGGACTGAGCAGCGTCAAATGTTCGTTTGCCGATCGGAAACACTGAGGGGAGAGTCAGGAAACGAGTCCCGCATGCGGGGAGGAAGAACCCCCCCCCCCCTTACAGGACAAGTCCCCCTATTACTACGAAAAGCAATCTTGCACCTCGCTTCTCTCGAATGATTTTTTTTAACGATCTGCTCGGAGTAATCTATTAGGACACACAAACGTGAAAAAAAAGTATGTCCCTGATAGAGAGTTTTAGGAAATCGTAAGTGCCATCCGATTCTGTATGGCTGTCAGTCAATGAGATATCATATCAGCAACGTGATGTGACCCACTCCAAAGGAATCGGGCCAATTGGCTTATCATGTTTTCAGAAACGTTATCGTGAATTTTTTTCCTAAAACGCCCTAATAAGGCATAAATGTAGGCGAGCTGGTGGAGGAGTCCATACTGAAGAAGCCAGAATTTGACCACAGGGAAAAAGTACGACCTTCTTTTTCAGAGTGAAAGTGATAACTGATAATCAGTAACATACAACACAATCCTAAAAATTACTCGCCACCCTTACACCAGACGGTTGGACACACATCTAATCTTGTACTGGCTACAGATAACCCCCGGATTTACTTTAGTTACGCCACAAATGCAATAAATGTGCCATCGTTAGATAGTAGTTAGCTTCAGTAGATTTGAGGCATTGTACGACAAAGATACGATAAACGGTCACGTCAAACGAAACTTCATCAATGCGCTTTGAGCCATCTGAAAGGAATAGCACGATCATCTTATCGTGGCTTTGGAACAGCTACCGTCTTGGAAACTTTAGGAACGGGAATGCGTTCACGATACCAGTTTTCGAAAACCAATGACGCTATTCCTTGGAAGTGATTCACATCACATTGCTTTCATTTCACAACCTATCGTATCGACCTTCGTAAAGTGCTTCCTATTTCAATAGTATACAGTCAAACTCCTTTATAGCGAACACCTTTTTAACGAAAATACCAATACAGCAAATTTTTTTTGCGGTCCCACTGGAGCCTATAGGTCCACTAATACACATCCTTTTTAACGAAAATACCTTTACTGTTTTTTTTTGTGTGTGTTTTTTTTTTGCTGTCCCCTGAGTTTCGTTGTAAAGGAGTTTGACTGTATATAGTATTTCACTATAGCGTAAATATATTATTTAGTATGTGTATTTCATTTTTGCATATTTCAACTATCGCTTTATTATCACCCCCTCGTCGTTCGGCGCCCCCTCTGAAGAAAGCGCTCGGGGCAGATGCCCCCCCCCCCCCCCCTCGTAACGGCTCCGCAACAGCCTCCTTCCCCAATTAACACACTTTCGCTCCCGCAAGAGTAAAAAAGCGGAACAGAAAGATGACAGTCAAAGAAGAAATATTCACAGACAATGCCGGTTCCAAGTAATACAAATTAACTCACCTTGGCGTATTCAATCTTGAGCGTGCAACAGCCGGAATAGATGTCCGCTCCGTGCAGCGACTGCTTGGCTCTCGTCGCAGAATCTACGCTGTCGAATCTGACGAAGCAAGCAGTTAAGGCTCAAGACCACGCTGCTGGCATTACACGATTATGACAAGTACGAAAACAGGGTTGCCCAGCTGCGAGAGCACCAAATTGGTGGACGAGCAATAGAACCATCGCCGGTATTTGTGGGTGGTACCGTCGAAATGGACTATATACTACATGGACTATCTACAATCTACTACTACACGAAACCACGTACGACTAAAAAAGACACTGACAACTTCGAGATAACGACATTACGGGTGGGAGCCTCCACTCGAAGTTCATTTAAATAGAGAACACGGCAAGCATTACACAGACCGCTCGTAACCCGCAAAAAGAACAAAAAGAGTGACTCGTGCGACTTCGTTTAGGAGGAGGAAGAAAGAACCCACGAAAATTAGGCAAATAGCGCTCTACATGATTAAACCTACAGCGTTGTCATTTTTTTACTCCAATATTTTTTTATTCCAAAGTTAAATCTTTTTTTTTTTATCTGCGAGTCCTCGCTTACTGGAAAAAAGAAAAATGAAAAGGATAAAAAAAAAAACGCTATAAAAACGAGGAAAACGCTCAGTAGTTACAAATGCACGTAATCTCCATTTTGACAATCTACCGGTATGCGTCGCTAAGGAAACAGAAAAACCCCGTTTCGTAGAATGAGATTCTTTCCAAACTGATTCCAAACGAGACCGGGTTCCCCTTGCCCCTTATCGGAAACCTCTCCCCGTAACGAAAAACGTCATATTCTTTTCCTCCAGATTCCTCCTTTCGCAATCACGATGTGTACGTAAACCTCGAGAGGCACATAATAAGCATTATGCGTTTACTGCGTGCGCGTGTATATGCGCGGAAAAGAAACAAGCTCGCAATGATGGCTATCTATACGGGTATATCGCACATATTATGGGTATAGGTTAAAGCGCTCCTTTGGAAGGGAACGGAAGGAAGCTACGATGCGATGAAAGCAGCGCGAGACAAAGTATATTCCATCTCGCTAGGTCTGGCTACTGTCGTATTCAACCGAAGAACGCCATCTCTCCCCCCTTGAAACGTCCCAGATGGAATTTCTTCGCGTCATGCTCCTGTTCGAACAAAAGTCATTTTCGTACTTAAACGTAATAAGAATATTTTATAAAGTTCACGTTCAGCACCCGAGATGCCGTTTCTCGGGATGAATGTGTTTGGCGAAGGAACAGCGCGTGATTGATTGACGTTACCAGCCGCCGCGACATTGTGGTTAGAATGACCGCTTTGCACGCCGAGAATGGGAGGCGACGCGCGTTCAAATCCCCGCACCAGTTGTGCTGCCTGGGTGTTCTCCGGCACAGTTCCCCGTGAAGTCGGCCCAGGACGCACACTAACTCCCCTGTCCCCCCACTCCTTTCTTCTGTCCACGTCTGGACGCCGCTCATAGCCATAGTTGCTTCGCGGCGATAACGCCGGATTTAAAAGAAAAATCGACGTTATCCGATAGAAATAAAGGGCCGGGATATTTCCAGCAGAGGCTGTTTTTCTACTTGCCGCTAGAGCGGTCTCTCTGTTGGAAATATGCTCCGATAAGGTGTCCACGCTCGCAAAGAAGGTTGGGAAATCGGTCGAGAATGTACAAGGTATATTAGGGAGTGACTTTTTCGGAATTCCTTTCTCAGATTCGGGGGGGGGGGGGGATCGGGCGCTATTTTTAAATCTGTAATTCGGGGAGAAATCTGGCGATAATTGTGCATTCGGGTATTATCGGGTGTTTGTTTCTCCTCTCGTCTATTAAGTCATTTCCTAATCTCTATTGTTTTGTTTTTTTCGGGATCGTGACCTTCCAGCGGAAATCCCCGAAGGAATAGACACATATGGGTGTATTGCTGGGAACGTAAGTGACCCGTTCTTACATGTGTTACACACGTGGCGACCTTTGTTCGTCTTCAGTGGAAACGTCACTCGAGGATTTCATAGTGACGGGCATTCGGGCAGAAATCAGGTTTAACCCGAATTGGTCGGAGGTCAGTTCGGGGGGGAATAACCGGGTTTAACCCGAAAAAGTCACTCCCTAGGTATTGTGTATACGCTTTCCGGGCCTTTTCAAAGACAGCGTGCACTCTTCGGTGAGCATCTCACCGGTCTACTGAGGACTGCGACAGCGTATCAAGGGCTGAATGCAGGCACAGTCTATTTGGGTACGGCGTCTGTCACTTCAAAAGCGACAGGAGTGAAGACGGAGCAGTCTGTGATGAACAAGCACTCCCGACTAAAGACGCGGTCGTTATATCATCCCCGTGCGTCCCACGCGTGCATCAAAAGGCGCGAGACGATGACGAAACGTCTCGCTGACGTCGCCGATAAAGCCGGGCAAAGCGCATTAGGGCCAAACATTCGTCAATATCGGCGAAGACGGCGAATTGAGCCTCGAAAGCAATCTTCCTTCTTGCAGCGTCTCCTCGAAGAGCAAAAGACAAACAGGAAGACGCTGGCTATATATGTGGGGATGGAATTACAGACACCAAGATCAATATAGGAGAGATATCGCGAGCTGTTTCCTGGCCGGTATACGGACAACAAGGGGAGTATTGTGAGAGAGACGTGCTGTTCTGACAGAATCGTGGATATTACATTTTCTTGGGTGTTTGGCTCGCGGTTTCCCTTCCGTCTCATCCGAGCAAACTTTTCTTGTCCCTTATTGACCAAAGCGGCAGGAAGAGAGCCGTAAATAACATCACGCATCGGGAGAACACAGCACTCGCAAGCTCCTTTCTTTTTTAAAATTCCGTGTTAGCGCCGCGAAGCAGCGGTGGCTATGAGGGGCGTACAGACGTGGACATATGGAGAGAGGACAGCAGAAAGGAATGGGGGGGTTAGTACGCGTCCTTGGCAGACTTCAAGGGCAATAGTGCCGACATTCGTGTGGAAAATCTGCCGGAAAACCCAGGGAAAACCTACAGCCGATAGTAGTATTCGAACCCGCCACCCTCCCACGGCCCCAGCACGACCTTGGCACACTAAGCAAAATATTTAAAGAGTTTTGGTGCATCGGACGCTATGTCCTTTGCGTACGTAAGGGATAGCGTGGTGGTTCTGCGCAATGCGCGAAGCTCTCTATGTTTTGCGCGTGAGCGTAAGCACCAACGCTATCCTTTACGTACGCAAGGGTGATAGCGTACGACGCACGCGGTATCGAGCAGCTGACGCCATTTCCAGTACATGCGCCTACAGGCGCCGAGCAGTTTAGGGAATATCAAAACGGTCCTCAGTCGCACACGTCCCTGTGACGTAGCCAAAAGGGCTGTCTCTTCCTGTTCGCGTCAACGTAAAACGGTAAGCGGATATCCACACTATCTCAACATGTTGGCGGCTTCGAGGAAATGAAGTTTTCCACACGGAGTCTACACGTACCTCACAATCGAACATGACTTTAATCTCGAATCCGTTGACGGCTTCCCAGACTCAGTGTATGTGTTCCGACACTTGGCTCTATGAAAAGAAGTCTGACTGGACAGCTAGGTAAGACGCAGGAACTACGTCCCGCACCCCAATAAAAGTTGCAATCGGTCAGTTAGCGCCGACATATCAATACCCGTGACCTAAAATAAAACACCGCAGACTCGCCAGACGTGGAAGTCTCGATGTCGTCGACAGGCGTGACAATTTCCGTGGATGCCGTCCGTCAACTGGTCTGCACAGCTAGTCTGTATCGGTGCAGACTATGCGAGAGGCCATCTTAATCGCAGTCTGGGCAGGAATTGGAACGAGACTCAAAATGGCGGTACATCCGGTTAGACCACCAAGAAGCTGTCTAAACCGGGTATTGGAGCACGCCCTCAGTCTTTTCTTTTGATTCTTAAGGTCTGTTCCGACATATAACGTTTCGCTATATAGCGCTACAAAATAGCGCGTATTTTCCTCCTCACAGTACTCCGAACCGCTAAAAATTAGCGCTTGCCGGAGTTGTGCTCGTGTCAACTTTTTCAGCGCTAATATTAGCCCTACATTCGCGTTGGCCAATGAGGAGGCTCTTCAATGATGACGTCGCGGAAGTCGCTTCCAGATTTCACGACACGGCGACCGTATTAGAACCGGCGAGTCTGTCATCCAAACTATCTGGTAGTTTTTGGTTTAGTCAGTTGATCGAAGTTGTTCGTTTTCCATGCTGTCGAACTCCGAAGGTGCCATGATGGGAGAGACCGGAAACAACCACCGAACTCCCGCTGAATTATAGCGCCAGTGTGAATTTGCAAGTGTGAACCGTCCGATAACAGTGAGCGCTATTTTTAGGCGCTGTTTTGTAGCGCGATATCAGCGCGCTGCTCTATGTCGGAACAGGCCTTTATCGTTCACACATTTTCCACACCGCGTCTCGCACGAAAAAAAAGAAAAGCTCTCTTCCTCAAGAAGAAACTGCGTCTCCATTTCCTTCAGGAGTACCACTGTGGCACCAGAAGCTCTCAGGAAAAGGCCCATGTAACATGTTTCCTCCCTTTCGCAAACATCCCCCCACTTGACACAGCATCCATCTCGCGTGGACAAACAGTGGCCGGTGCCACAGAGCGACAAGGGCTACAGGCGCAAAAATAAAACGCGAAAGAGTAGAGCGTCCACCACAGTTGCCAGATAGCGAGCCAAACATTTGCACGGCTGGCTACGGTTACCGCATCTCCTGAACCGGACGCATTTTCTTCCTTCCCTTTACTCAGCTTGAAGGTTTCCCGGAAAGGGAATGGAACACATCCGGCTCCAGAGAGGCGTTGGAAGGGGACGGAAGTTGAGTGTTTTTGGAACCGTGTTTCCCGTTATTTACAACTTGCTACGAGGTTAATAGCGGGCCGCCCTCTAGCGACAATAAGAAGCAACCAGCGACACGCTGCACCTGGTGTGACCTGCAAAGTTCCCCTTTGGCGGAGCTCACCCGATAGTCTTTTTGTGTTGGCGCCGCGAAGCAACTGTGGCTATGAACGGCGTACGGACGTCGACAGATGGAGAGAGGACAACAGGAAGGAGTATGCGTCCCGGGCCGACTTCAGGGGGTACTGTGCCTGGAAGGCCTGCCGGTGACGGGATTCGAACCCGTCGCTGCGTGGAAGATGATCATCCTAACCACTATGCCACGCGATGTCGATCAACCTACTATTCGCAAACAGTAATAGTAGTAGTGGTGCGGAGGCCCCTGGTTGTAGCCTTCACAAGCATGAACAAACTATACAACGATTGCGGCTACGAGTCGAGATTACAGTATCAGTAACTACTAATGCTACGTCAAAATTGTGAGCACAGTACGACAGAGGTTCCGACAATTTGAAACGGATTCTCAGGTTTCCTATTGGTGTAAACGGAGGCAATGAAAATCAGCATGTGCGCGGGCAGCCTTCAGGAAAGTGCGTCGCACGCAAATAACACGAAATAACGTGCAAAAGTTTCCGAGCGAAGCGACGCTGCGAACGATTTTTCCTAAAATTAATCACTTTCGTGCGTCATTTCGTCGCACTAACACCCCCACCCTCGAACCAACGTGCGCCATTAGCCGATGGCAACGAACACTGCTGCAACGTCGACGAGCCCATTTCTGCAAACAAACGCCTTTCGCGCGGGGCAATTAAAGAGGGACGAGAAAAACGAATGAACAAGAATGGAACGAACGCAGTAACTTCGCCTGTGCACTTTGTCGCAAGAACATGACGTTGTATGGGAAACGTAAGCTGCAACTTTGAAAGCCGAAACAAATAAGCCTCGCTTCCACTTTGTCCCTCGATGGCATTTGCCATTGTACAGGCGCTACTGGCAGGTCAGAGGCACACGATACACAAAGAGCGCTCGGTATTAGAGTTTGCTGGCAACGACAAAACAACCTTCCATCGGGGAACAAGCACTATCACTCCCGAACCACACCCACCACATTTACCTGCAACGCTATCCCTCAATATGCTCTCTCTCTCACACACACGAACGAGAGAGAGAGGAGAGAGCGATAAAAAAGCGTATTATTGATTCCACTCGGGCTAAACGACTGGACCAGAAGGGGTGCGGCTGCCGCTCACAAAAAGAGCAAAGCGGAAAAATTGCGGGCCTTTTCCGCCAACGCAAACAATCTCTCCCTCTTAATGTACCTTTTCCTTCTTTCCATCGACCGACATTTCGCATTGTACGCAAAGTTTTTCCTCTTTCTTTGGCGTTAGATACACTGCGGCAACGAAGCTGCTCAATCGCTATAGCGCTGCACAAAAGAGAGAAATGATGGGGAAAGTTTGCCCCCGTGAACTTTGCACTCGCAGAAGAGTACCGTTTTCCCCCTCTCTTTCATTCCTTCTCAATCACGGGCCCTTTTTGGCAACACGAACACGTTCGCTACATGTTCTCGTTCCTCGAGATTCGCAGAGTCAACCCATCGAAATTGTTCTCTGAAAGTCAAGAAGAAAAAAGAAAAAAAAGAAAAAACGCACTCGCCGTATGACGATTAAGGCGTCGAAACGTGAACGAAAAATGATCGAAAAGGACTAAAAAAATTTTTTTTCACCCAATATCAATATGGACAGAAACACGAAAAAAGAACGCGTGTTGATATTTAGAAAATCAACTCTGCCGTCGTTCTATCACCCATGGGGGTGCAAAAGTAAAAAAAAATGAAAAGAGTAAGAAAACTGCTCCACGGAAGACATTCCAAACTCATCCTGGAACACATAAGGGAACACGTGGGAATATGCAAATTTCACGCCGTGCGACGAACGAGAAAAAAAGGAATGCTATATGCGAGCGACATTTCCGCAGGGAGGCTTTGCCGCAAGCCTATTGTCTCGGTGGCAGAGCACGCTTTACAGTTCCAAATGCCACGAGATGCGGGCAGAGCGGGCGTTCGGCGCAACAAGAGGACTGTTCCGAATTTTAACCGAATTCGAGCTTCGTAATTTAACAACAGTGATAGATGACTTAGATACTATAAAAACTTGAGGGTAAACGCATTTTACAATGTGTGTGTGTATAAAGGATGGTTCTAATACTTTTACCGCTATATATTTCGAAAGGTGTTCTAGTCTTAAATTCCACATGACGTACGTGTCCGTAGGTACACGTGCCAACATTCTTTCGATGACCGTGGCGATTGCTTTGACTCCTAATATTTCTTCCAGTAGTCATTGGCAGTATAAGCGGTATTTAGCGCTCTTTACATAGGGTATGGCGTTAAAGAAGAGAGAGAGAGAGAAAAAAAAAAGAATTCAGCGCTACTTTTGATATGTACGATTCGGGATAAAACCGGACGGTACTTATGCTTCCGGGGTATTGTATGAAAAGGTGTTCAGCAACGAGGAAAAATTCACGCGCATTTTGTGCACAAGACCAGTTCTGTAACTTTGCCGCACAGATATTGTGGGTTATGTCGAGAATCAATTAGGTGAATGTAAGAGTTGTACATTTTAGAAACCTCGAGAATATTGTACATTTCCAACTCAGTGGAATAGCCACCCGACAGAGCTTCGGGGAAGGCGCGTTGGACTGGGGACACTTGACGCCTCAGGGGGTCTTCGCGACCAGATGCTCGCTGGCAATAAATCAGTAGAGTGGGCCAAGGAAGATGCACTGTCCAAAGTTGCATGGTGCACGGATTGACAGCTTGGTCCGTTACCCATAAATACCGAGTAGTGGGCGGACAATTAGGGGGTGCCTGGTTCGTTCTAAATTCAAACTAGGCCAACCATGAGTTGGAAACGTTTGAACCGGGCTTCTGGGATTGGTGTTTGCTGGCGGGGGGTTGTGTCTCAGATGTCACTCTTTTAAGCGGAGGACACACGAAAATTCGTGTGTGGAAGCCGCAACGACTTGATGAAGACGAGGCGAAAGCCCCGTGACTTCAGTCGCTTTAGTATTGTCTTGTATATAGTTATGTAAATAACTATGTAAATAAAGCCCAGTTATTGTTCGGGAATACCGCCTGTCGGACGTCTCTTGGGAATATCTCCGATCTGTGAGCACATCAACGGACCACCTTCCAGCAACAACGGAAGAAACTTTACTGTGAACATATGTTGCGGCAGCGGTACTTTGTGTCAAAACAGACGCACACCAAAACCCACTCCGGAAGACAACAGAGTTTTAAACGAGACAATCAAGCGACGAAGTTTTACTCCTTCGAATACAGAGATAGGCGGACAAAGCCCCCGCGCAAACCGTGCTATTTCAAACCTTATTCTCGAGAAATAAAAGGACGAAGTGATGCCCCCTTCCCCTATAATGACCCCGCCAAGTTTAAGGAGCCGAAAATTGGCGATCCCTTCCAAAGCTTTCCTTCCGTGAATGATTCCAATCCGTCATCGTCAAAAAGACTATTTCCGCTGGCGCGTTAAAAAGTGCATGCCTCGACGACACCTCGGACTTGGCAAGAACCGATGCTGCTCGCTTAGAAATAACGAGAGGAAATTAAATTTCGAATAAACGACCCGTAAGTGCCGGGTAGCGGAAATCCTTTTGACCCAAACCAAAAGCTACAAAAGCCCGCTAGCGCTGTCCCCGCGTTGCTTGAAATCAAACTGCAACGAAGTTGATTAAAATTCGCGGTCCATATACTTCACCCTGGAATTGTCTCGCCGGCAGTCACCGTGACGTCACCACCGACTGCTTCCAGTTTTTTTTGCCGTTCGAAGCATAGGGGCCACAGAAAGCTGTTCGTTGTGTCGCAGCAGTTGTCGCCAACATCGCATCGCCTTTGTTTCGGTCTCGCAGACAGCGCGTGCCCGTTAATCGTCACCAGGGGTGGGAAATCACCTTTGTTTTGTAATACATTACCGCAACTAGTCACTTTTTCCCAGAAGTAACGCATTATTAACATTATTACTTTCATCAAGTAAAAGAGATGCCGTGACTCATTACTCAGTCAAGATGTAACGCATTACTCCTCACGTTTGATGGTCACGAAACTTGCGAGGCAAAAGCGAATATATGTGGTTCGTTTACCTTCGTTTGTGATTTTCCCGAATGGAATGCTCACTGCCACGCAGCTATACGAAGATACTTGCGGTCGAACACAGCTTTAATGTCGTGCCAACCGAGCATTTTAAGCGCCACGAGTGCTATCCACAGAGAGAGGGAATGAAAGTGGGAAAGGAAACAGAAGGTGGGGAATAAAACAATCCGACAACACGTGCGACCGACGGAGAGCACTTATAAGCGCGTCAAAAATAATAATGACGGGGGTGAATCACATACTGGTAGTTGGCTATTTCAAGATGCCAAAACTCAGAATAGCCGAGGAAAACAAGCGAGAACCCTTTCTTTTTCTCCACGCCCCAGCTTCTACGCAGACGGCACGCGCCGTGCGAGACGGATTGGTTCCCCTTCAACCCCCGAACGCCTCGAAAAAAATGGGCTAAACTCAGGATGTTCGGGAGAGCGAATATAAACCGCTGTCATCTTGAGGGGTTGTTCCCTGTCAGCTATTCATCTCCATCGACAGCAAAGACAAAATAAATAAATAAAAGCTCACGAAGTCACGGTCTTGTTTAACTTGAGAAAGAGTTCAAAAGGCAGGGATGTTCAGCGCATTAAAAAAAAAGCAATAAAAAGCAAAGAAAATAGTAATTTAAACGCTACAAGGATGGCGCCCAAACTGCGTTGATAGTGCGCTGTACCAACAGGATAATTGAAGCGTGGCAGTCATCGAAAACGCCAGACAGCGGCGGAATGGTTGACATATTTCTTGTCAGCCAACTCGATGCTTGTGTTGTGTTTCTTTGTAGTATTTAGTTAAGTAATTTAAAACACGCGTTCTCAAGTAATACACAAGATGTACCACCATCCCACACTTTCTCACGGGTTGTTTCTTAACCCAGACTACGTTTCTAACCGCATCGACCACTCCAAAAAAAAAAAAAAAAAATACAAGTTCCTTGCCGCACAAATAATTTTCTTCATTCTTTTGTTCCATCTGCAATATCGGATTGGAATAGTCTTACACAGCGCATTGTACACATTGTTAATCCCAGTGCTTTCCGGGACGAACTATGTACATATTTTCAGTGAACATCTTTTTGGAAAGTTCCTCTTTTCAGTCTCTCTTCCCCCCCCCCCCTTGCTTTCTAACATGTTATATAACAGTATGTGTAAATATTGTATAATTTTAAGTTTGTGCTATAATTGTAGCTCGCGGGTGTTGTTGTAGATTGGTTTTGTACCACTTACTGAACTCGCCACTTTTTTGTCCACCCCTCATGTAATGCCCCTGGGCCCTTGAGGTACAAGAATAAATAAATAAATAAATAAATAAATGGTAACAAACAAAGGAAACTGACATTTGGGAGCCCATCCGTGTCCATCTTCAGATTGAAAGCAGCTCGTTCACCCGCGCGTTCTTTATTAAAAAGCTTCCCTAATTAACGTTTACACAAATTCGCGAAGCCAACGCGTCTTTTTACCGGCTTTAATTAAAAGCGGACCGCGTTTGCGTGTCGAATGACACGGTATGTCCTCCTTTGAAAAGCACACGCTTCTGAAAGTAAGGCGTCCACGCTGTCCCGAATTTAGCTCGCTCACATTAACGAAAGGAGGTAACATTGTACAACTCTCCTGCCAACTTACCTTCCGTTGGCGACCGAATTAATTCGCTCCTCGAAGCGCCTCCGCTGCATACTAGAGCGACACTTTGGACACAGGGTAATTCCATTACGCGAGCCGCAGCAACCAGATAAAAAGCTCCTAAAAAGTTAGCGAGGTGCCTTTTGTCAGGGCGAGTCGCAGTGATGAGCGATGGTGCGTCTTACTGGTGTTCAGAAGCAGGAAATGGGTAGCATCGAGTGGCGGAGCATCCGTTCTGAAATCCGCCTGAAATCCGTTCTGAAATCCGTTCTGAAATCCGCCAACGGGGCTTTCGATTAAATATTTCATAACGAAAACCCGAGACTAGGGGAAAATAACAAAAAAAAGGACGCACACAAACAGAAGACGTGTGTTTGTGTGGGTCTTTTTTTTTTTAATTTATTTTCCCCTGGTCTCGGGTTTTCGTTATGGGTACCTGCCACCAGCTCGCTTTGCTTTCTATCTTTTTTAAGTATTTCGTTTTCACTTATAACTCGGGAGAAAGGTGCTGACGCAAGGAATGGAACCAAGCAGCCTCCTGATTTCCGAGCAGGGATGCTACGCAGACTCCTTAGAGCCATGCCCGCGCAAGCGCTCTATCGTAAATTTATAAAACGTGGTGCACATCCAATTCGATGCCAATGACCGTTTTACGCGGCTATCCCTACGCGAAGCCATCCCCTGCTACAATAACACGAAGTCACGCACGTAGGAACCATACTGGATAGTATTTAAATGGGATTCGATAGTACTGAATTTGCGAAGGCCTCGGAGAATACTGGTACCGAGGGTCGCGGGTTCGACCAGACGACCAGAGACGTGTTAGCACAACGAAACACCATTGGCTATGAGCGGTGTACAGGCGTTAAGAGATAGAAGGACCGGGAGGCAGAGGGGATTCATTTGTGTCCTGGGTCGACTTCAGGAGGGAACTGTGCATACATTTGTTGGAACACCAACGGAAGACGAATCCACAAGAATCCACTTCTCCGGAAGAAAATCCGGAGAAAACCTCAGCCGGTGACAAGGCTCGAACCCAGCACCTCGTAGTCTTCGATATGACCTTGAAGTACTATAGTCGTGTTCAATTCAAGAAATTAGTCCGTCGTATACATACGCCGTCGGTATATAAAGAGACGCAATAGCGCGCCAGGAGAAATACTGCAGCGCCACCACACAGCGTAGTGTCACGTGGCCACTGTTAACAGCCAATACGGCAGCAGAGTGAGCGTAATGGGTTACATTATCTTGCGGAAGAGCGAGCGTGACCTCTCTGCTCCATCATATCCGCGGCGCAGTAATATACTGTGCGCTGACGGACTAGATCTCTTTTCCTTCTTAAGTTACACACGACTATAGGAAGCGAATGATGTATCCAGTCAACTTGGTGGCAGGGCAAATAAGTACTCTGGAGGGGGAACCATAAGGAATGAACGCAGCGACCTCTGGACAGGAATGTCTTTGTAATCTCCGTCATGGGACGGCTATAAGTACGAAAGAGGTATTCAGCACCACAAACGAGGGCACACACAAAAAGGAGGATGCACAACACAGATGCCGCTTTCCATTGGACGCGCTCGGAATTATTCATGAGAAGCGGACAGCGGCACTTCATTACGTCCGGCGCATTCCCACTGCCGACAGAATGCCGCATGAATATCAAGAGAGAGAAGAAATCGATGCGGCGCATCATATCGGATCGTGCAAAGATTATATGGAGCTAAAGCAGAGATAAAAGCGAAGCAGATAGGATCGAATGGGGGGTCATTTCGTGTCGCGCGGGATAATAATGGTATAGTGTCCTGGATGGACAGAGATAGGTGCGTGCGTAGAAAGAAGCGGCACCAGGCAATGTGTGATAACGCCTCTGGAAACGGCGTTTCACCGCTGCCATCAAAATATTCAGAATTCCAGCGAGTAATTTGACTATCGCATTCCAGAAGCTGTCAAGACCCACTGATATAAGCACGCCGCTTAAGGAAAGCAGGTGCTACACGAGCGACGCACTGCGGCACCGCGATAAATGTACCCCGAAAGATCAGAGAGCCACGCCCGAATTCACCCAAAACGCTTCCATTGTTACGAAAGGTTTCGAACCTCGTAAACATGAGCCTTATACCTCAGAAACCAAATGTGCAAGACCCGCATTCCAATTTCGACCGTATTTCCGGGGAGGGTGAGCGCATCAATGACGCCGGCATCGACGAGAGCAATAAAAATGAAAAGATGGAGGAGAAAGTTTATTAAAATTGTGTCGTAGAAACCCTTCGCATCCTGCCAGAGATGCTGAGTCTTTACAATGGAGCTCTCGAATGATTCTTCTCAGACAATAAGAGCCTTCATAACGTCCCTACTCTCTCGGCGAAATCGTGTCCACCGTTTTGGCCCACCGAAAGAATCATAGAATTCCTTCTGTTACGAGAACCAATAGGAATGGCCCGAGCCCCTCTGACGTCACAACTGGACGCGGAAGTCTCTTTAATGGAGCAATGAGGTGACGTGGCTCGAAACTCTGCCTCATCTGTCAAGCGGTCCGCCAGGAATTACCGTGCAAAATATTTCCACTCTGCGGTGTATTCGAATTTACAGAAACAGCAGAAGAAAGCAGACGCGGACGGCCGACGCGATCCTCGCGTGACGGGGAGAGTCTTCCCCGAGCCTTTTTTTCCTCTTCTCAGCTACTGTACGTCACGGATCACGTGCCGGGGGTCATGTTACGTCACGACATCCTCCCGGTCAGCGATGGGCTCTTTTCACGAGGAGAGGATTTTTGAAAGGTGTGCGGAACAGCAGGAACAGAGACCTCGCGCTCGCTCTGTAGGTCACCTGCGTTTATTGTTCTTTCGCAGGAGCTCATTTTTTTTCGTTGCAGAACACAGCCAAAAACTAAATAAATTTTGGGGGTCAGAGGAAGAGAGAGAGAGAGAGATGCGCAGAGTAGAGAGATGTCTTCCCTCAATACTCTAGCAAGCACCATGTCAACAACCACACACGTCATATGATCGCAAGCCCTTACATGTCAATAAGTTGGAACATTCAAAGTGACATTATTACCAACCACAGTCTCGATCCTCGTTTCACCGTACGGCGAAAAATGATATACCAGTTGAACGGAAGGACGTTTTTATCGATAAAATATCGATGCGCCAAGAAACTATCGACGTTTTCTATCGATATTTGAGGATATTGCGACATTTTTGCACCTCTATCTACCGGCCTGGGCCAGATAGCCGCAACAGCCTTTGACGGTCCGTGTCACATTTTCTGGCGAGGAATGTTCAGGAAAACCTGGCACGACTTCTACTTTCCACGTGACAGCCCACTCCGTCACGCCAGGAACGGCAGACATTTTATTGCGTTCCGCACCACCGGACAGCATCGCATTTTCGTGTCATATATATATCGCTCTTCTAGATCAAAAGAGTAAGTGACATGAGGAGACCCAAAAACGAAAGGGCGACGTTTATTAGGATTCCGAACATCGACGATGACGTCCCAAATTGGATATGTCACGCGGTTGGCGAAAAATTCAGCTTCTATCTTCTTTCAGTCGAAAGGAAGGAGCTATTTGGAATAATGTAGCCCCAACAATAGCGTTATATAAAGAAACCCGGGGTTACTATTAAGTATTATTCCGCTCTAGCACCGCGAAGCAACGGTGCCTATCAGCGGTGTAGGCGACGTGACGTAGCCATTAAAGGAGTGCGGAATTCCCCCCCCCCCCAACCGCAAAAAAAAAAAAAAATCGTTTTTCGGTGCAGAATGTTCTCCAACGAATAAAACTAGTTCGGTGCGAAAGAATGGCGAGAGTAGGTGACCTACAGAGCTCTGTTCCGCGCACCTTTGAAAAATTCTCCTCCTCGTGAAAAGAGCGCATGGGCAGAACGAGAGGACGTCGTGACGTATACTACTCCCCTCACGTGACCAGTGACGCACAGCTCAAGCATGTAGAAGCGGCGCGTGAGCTGCGAAGAAAAAACAAAGAAACAAGGTACGGAGCCTCCAATACGTCACGCGAGAATCGTGTCGGCCGTCTGCGGCTGCTTTCTCAGACTGCTTTTTTTTTTTTTTCGTAAATTTGATTACACAGCTATCACGCACCGCAGAGCGAAAATATTTTGCATGGTGACTCCTGGTGGACAGCTTGACGGATGAGGCAGGATTTCGAGGGACATTAAATGTCATCTCATTGCTTCTTTAAAGGAGTACAGAGGGCCTGTCCAAAATATTTTCAGTTCAGAACATCCGATTAAAGTATATGCGTCAATTTGCCGAACAGCACAAAAGGTTTTTGATGCATGCAGTTTTTTTTCCCCAGAAAAAATAAATAAACGTACACAAACAAAGGAGCCCTCGTTCACTCTCGACTCGCCCACCGGGGTGTAACAAGGAGGAGAATGAAGACCGTGACGTCATACCCTCTACGCAGTCAGCGCCTGCTTCCCTAGGGGGAGATTAGGAATTGAAAGGGTGACTGTGGGCATGGAGGATTTTGTTGTCCCGCCAGAGTTTCCCCGTGTGCAATGCTTCTTCAGAGCCCTGAACAGCTGACTAGCAGCAGGTGGGAGGTGGTCAAATCGATCACGGCACAGTTCTCCCTGAAGTCGGCCCAGGACGCCTACTAGCCCTATACGCTCTTTCTCCGTCGGTCTCGGCGCCGCTCAATAGCTATAGTTGCTTCGCTGGGCTCGAGTGAATATTCCATTTAAATTTAGTCCGTGGTGGCAGACCATTTAAGCGAGTCCCGGCAATGCCTGACACGGGTGTGAGAAACCGTCGTTGGGCTCCCACCTTCTCCTATACATTCACCTATTCCCGCTAGGCAACAATTCATCGAAGGATGTTCCACTCTAACCTTTACTCAACGCGTCCAATATCCCTCTTTTACTGCCCTCGCCTAGACCTTGTAGGGGAACAGCTGGACGAGACCATAAAAGCTACCCAGAGAGGCCAGCCGTAAATCCCTACCCATAAAAACGAACAAAAACGGGATGAAAAAAAAAAAACGAGGAACAGGATCGAACGAGAAGAAAAAAAAAGAAAAAACAGGATCAGAAACGAAATGACGGATGATTAGAGAGTTAAGAAAGGCAAGAATGATCGGAAGATAAAAACAAAGACGAAAAAGTTTGGAAAGGAACGCAAAGACAAAACGAGTGAAAACCAGTAAGAAAAGGAAGCGGTACCAGCTGGCTCGTCTCCCGCAGAGACCATTCTGCTGTCCCTTACCACCACCCCTTCTCCGGAGGGTATCACTTCAGACGATCGCCGAAAAGTCACACATACAGATAAGAAAACGGCCATTTTTGCTACTAACTGCCCCGCAAGCAAAAAAAAAAAAAAAACTTTGCTGCTGTTTGCCAATGGCTGGCGTGCAAGACGGCATCCCGTTCTATCCCGAAATTCCCACGGCGATGAGCAGAGAAGAGTTTCTTCCCGAGGTAACGGAACGGGGGAAAAAATCTCTTTTTTCGGGGAAAGTAAGGTAGCGACTTTGAAGAAGTTACAAGGACGCCGTTTCGTCGTTTAGGCGTCTACGAAGAAAGAGGATTTGGGTGAAAAGCGCTGGATGATTTATAGGAGTGCTTCGGATCGAAGACGTGCCAGAGACGTGGTACTTTGTTACAGGCAATTTGGTTACTGGATGCCAATAATGTCCTGAACTTTGAAGTTCAGTCAGGCAGAGCCCTTTGGCGAACGGCGGGCTGGCGTCTGCAAGTCGCGCAGATGTGTGATAGGCTCGTGGAATGTCGTTGCTGGTTTAGCGCAGGACGTGTTCCTACAGCCAGGAAATATCGTGTTCCCCTCGTGAGGCGAACATGGTCGCCTCAGAGAACTCACATCCATAAGCGAAAATCGGCGGATTTACGAAGGGCATTTCACTTAGTACAATGCGATGCGAACGCCAAGCGGACGAGCACGGAGAAAATCGCCTGGTGTGCTCGTGCGGTGGCGACTCAAATTGGTGTGCCCGGCCTACGTCATCATTATGTTAATATCACTGGGGCTTCCTTAGGCGCAGAGCCGGCGCGAATCTTTAATGAAGCTCGTCCAGTTAATATGTAAGCCGTTAACTTTCGGAAGCGAAAGTAGACTTGCGATGCGGCGCGTGCCAAACATTACTGAATATACCTTATACACACGTTCCCGGGTGCGATAGTCCCCCTTTAAGGGACCTAGCGCAGCTAGTGATTAACTAGCGCACGCACAAAATCCCGCGGTAACACTCATTCTCAATCCGGTGACATTCAACGAGACCTCCGGCTCGGAGAAAACCCAGACCAACTGCCGCGGGGGGAGTTAACTCCAGGCCAATTAGCAGTGAATTCCGACTGACTGTGACTAACATTGCGCTAGTTAGGCTGAGCAGAGAGACAAAAGGGGGCTCCCTTCCGTATATTGCGCGCTCGGATTACAACGGACGGGTGGAAAAATCTATCGTGCGAGTAGTTTCGTGTCCAACTTTTGAAAGGTTCTGCAAAAATTGGGTTTATAACGAGACTCGGATTGTTAGTTATTTTTTGTTGGAGAGTAGAGGGAAGGTTAGTATGCGTCCTGAGCACACTTGAATTTTAATTCCGCGTTAGCGCCGTGAAGCAACAGTGGCAGTGGGTGGTGCACAGATGGAATGAGTGGGGGACAGTATAAGTCCTGGGCCGACCTCTGGGGGACATTCGCCCCAAAAGTCTGCCGGATAACCGAGGGAAAACCTCAGGCACATCCGATGCCGGGATTAGAGTTCTCAGTCCTAATCAGGACCTTTGCGCAGGCACACACCGCTGGTAGATAACTGGAGCGCCTCAAATATAAAATCAAAAGGCGCGGGAAAATCGGGTTTAATAGATCGAGATCGATTCGCACACATCTCACAAACTCCAAAGAGAAATAAATGGTCGTCGGATATCCGACGGTGTGTTCAAAAACGGCAAAACGTTCTTTTACCTCGCGCGTTTTCCTTCTTTGCGAGAGGATTGACACCTAAACTCGTTTAATATCTTCCTGAAGTCTTTTGCCGTTTCAGGCTGTCGGAATTCATATCAATCACCGAAGAGCGATGGAATTTCGGAGAGCGTTTTGCAACGAGTTGGTGGCAAACGTAGCACTAATGTTTCGCAAGCCCGTTTGGGTGATACGTCTCTTGGCTCCCGTAAATTGTATTTTCCTCTCGGTCGATTTTTACGGCCGCAGTTCACGTAAGAGTGACCGTTTGTTTTCGTACAAGAAAGAAAGCAGATTCGTCCCGATGTATGCTGATCGAATCAACGTTCCTCCGGTTCACCTTTTAACTTTGCAGCAGAGAGAAAGAGAGAAAAAGATGTTCAGAATCACCCCAGCCGCCAAGTCGCGGAAAGAAAACTGTATTCAAAACCAGGACCAATATGCATGCGTAGATATGCGATATTGACCAAAACGGTCATTTTTGTCCGATAATAACCGACTGCGGAAGTAACACTCGATTTTCGGACATGTTTTTTTCCTTCTTTTCTGTTTTGTTAAAGAGCGGCACTCCAGTTCTTCACCTTCGAACCCACATTTAGCACAGAGAACCATTACCCCGACCACTCCATGTTGTCTATGGTTGCACCCGAACCTTTCCCTGCAATTTGCGTACGACGTTTCCAGATGAGAAAGCGACCCCTAACTCCGATCTTCCTCCGCCAAGACATCCAAATAGGAATCTGAAATGCCGTTCGGCCAGGGATCAGGTCGTGAGTCCTGGGCAGACTTCGCGGCTGTGATCATAGCTGACATCTGTCTGGAGAGAGGGGTCTGCTCCTTCCATCGGCTGGCAGTATGTGACGTCACGTCTTTCGACCAATAGTGAAGACCGCTTTTTTTTTTCCCTTTCGCTTTGTGGTTATATTTGGCTCCGCCCGTGCCGCGTCTGAAGCGGAACAGTCGCCTTACTTCTTCCGGACCAATAAAAGTGCCCCGCTGATCTGACGTCACAATACGTCAGAAGGAGCGGGGAGAGATCGGCGCGTTCTTGCAAACTGATGTTCTCAGGAAATGTGCGCTTCCCAAAAGAAGTATTTTGACTGTTCCGGAAGGTAGTATGTACATATGACGCAGTAAGGACAGAAGAAGGTAGGTAGGTAGGTCTAGGTATCATCGCATGTTCTCACCCAGTGCTGCGCTTCCGGGGTTTTCTCTAAGTCCACTCGAGACTAGATTCCGTGCGATTCGTATGAGGACATTTCACGCCTATTGTAAAACAGAACGTAAGAATTCCGACTGATCTTTATCTCACCTTGGCTGGTCCTTCCCCTCTTAAGAAGTGCGCATGTGTTGAATATCCTTCCATTTTCCTATAGAGTTGATTGCTTTAAGTTCAGCTTTTTTCCAAGATGTGTTGACGATTGGAATGCTCTTGAAGGTTCTGCTCGCGAGCTACCTTCTAACCAGTTATTTCAGGCACTCCTGCAATAGTCTATTCCGACTGCAGTATATGTAAATAATAAATAAATAAATATACATCAGTACGTCCGAGGTGCCTTCCTTTAAACTGCGTACTGACGAGATGACGAAAACGTTCTGCATGGTGGTTCCTGATATAGGCTGCCTCACCAACGAAACAGGGTTGCGAGCAACGCTGAGTGACCTTCGCTGCTTTCAACCACAGAGCCACAAGAGTTACCACACGTAAGCTGTCAACCCAGACAGAGACAGACCTTACATCCTCGATACGGGTTCCCTGAGGAGGCGAACAGCCATCCCATCGCATCCCCATCTATATACAAGCAGCAGCAAAGTCAGCCAGCAGGGATCGATGAGAGCCTCTTGGACTTGCTTCTTCGAGAGACATTCAATTACAGGCGCCAATCAGCGACGTCCTCTCGAGCGGTCAGTCGCGCCTGACTGACCAATCGCAGGAGAGCAACTGAAAGTTACGTCAACGGCGACTAAGGCAAACTAGGAAGAAGTCTCCTTCAAACGAATTTCTCTCTTTCGGGCAGGCTTCACTACCTCGTGTCCCGGGGGATAGGCGCCATCGAACCCACAAAATTACTCCCTGTGGCAATAATCGAGTTAAGGAAATTAGTTGCAATGCTGACGGAGGCTGCGAATTGCGCACGTTAGCGAAAGTTCTTAGCCCCCCCTCCCCTAACTGTCACCCAGGGGTCGCGGTATTTCCCCCGTCGGTTCACCTAAAGTCGGGGATATGCATCGAAAAGTTAACCGCGAGTCTGCAAGACATTTGCTCGCTTTTTTTAGGTACATAAATTAAATTTAAAAAGAAAAAGGTCTTCACGAGCGTTTCATTACAAACATAAAAATTCCAAGTGATAAACTGATGTTCTGAGGCTGGAACAACATAGAAGGGACAGATACAAACAAGGCCTCAAATTGCCTAAGAAATCAACGATGAAAGGTGAAAGTCACTGAAAAGGTTAGCCAGCTGTAGGGATCGAACCCACATCTTCTGGATTGCCGGTCCAGGGCTCTACCAATTGGCTAACCAATACAGCTGGCTAACCTTTTCAGTGACTTTCACCTTTCATCATAAAAATTCCGTTCGCGATAGCCCAAAGTCGATCCCTGCGTTCCTTCGCGAATTTTTGTAACTCGTACTTACACTTAAAAATCAATCACCCGAAAGGAAGCCATTTGCTAACAACGTTGCGTCTAAATTGCATTTTTAAAAGTCAGTTCCGTCCTCAATCCTATATAGACTCGAGAAAAAAAAGTGGTCGAAAGAGTTGCCAGTCTGGCAACCGTATACAGAACGCAGGCCGAGGATTGAATGCGCGTGTGTCCCACTTTGCGACAAAACTTTGTCGAGATCATAATGAGCACCAGAGACGTGGATGGCGCTAATTGCCGGTCCACTCATTTAACCATCCATCTCCGACGCAAAAGTTGCCTCGTCGCCGGAATGAACGCCGGCCGAAAGAAATAGCGGCCTGCGAACGAGCCGATGAACATTTACCCCATTTACATCGCAGTTTCCCCGGCAGATTCAAATTTCCAACGTCGAGAAACGGGGAAAATAATTTACCGCCTACCCGAGGGAAAAAGGAAGGATGGGGGGTGGTAGAAGGAAAGGGAGATTTCTCTCTCTCTTTCCTGATATGTTTCGTAAGAGCGCACTGTATCGAGGCGGCTGAATTATTCATGGTAGAGGGGGGGTATGTATATATCGTCCGACTCGCGTCGAAGCGACGTGATGTTCGCATATCATTCTTGATGCGATAGAGCACGTCCCTTCCAGCAGCGTCGAGATGCGATTTGTTCCAAGCTTGGCACATTATCGCCCCCCTTTTTTTTTTCTTTTTGCGTGTGTGTGTGTGCTGGTACGGATAAAGAAAAACTAGGAGGATAAAGAAAAACTAGGAGGATAAAGAGGACCCGTCGTGTGCCGTATGTTTTATGAAAACATATAGGGGACGATTGATAGGACGAGCTTGCACACCTCTTATTACGACCGCGTCGAAGTGAGTCGAAGTGAGTGACGGCTGGAGAGCCAACGGCTAATCGTACGTTGATAAACGCCCGTATCTTATCATATGGATGTCAGCATAAGTAGGCAGCGGGAAGTATTATTGGACGGTCCCTCACACTGCGCCAACAACTGCGCACTAATGCGCACTCCCAGTTATGCCACTACGGGATGTCTATGAGATTACGCTCCGCCGAAGCAAGCGTACAGAGATATGTGCTATAAAGGAGGTTGCCTTTGTAATCTCCTTCCTTCCTTCCCAACGATAGCTGCTACACGTGTTCATACACATAGCGTGGGTTTCGGGCCTCGAATTCGTCGATATTCACGATCGAGAAAAGAAAGAGACTTCCCTCGTGATCAGTCATCAACTTCCACGCGAAGGCCAATTGCAACGTTTTATTTGAGAACCTGGCCTAAGAAAACGGTTTTCACGCGACGTCACGCGTGACCCATTGGGTTCGGACCCTGACGGCACGTGAACTCATAAAAAAAAATGACATAGCTATTCTCATCAGGGCACGAGCACGAAAGAAAGCAGCGAATATTGTGTGGGGCGCATTATGTACTTTTTTGCGCCAATAATTTCTGGAAGACGTTCGCCGTCGGCAACGTAAAACAGCGTATGAAAACAAAGCGCACCTCGTGTACCTGTTTAGTGCCCCCCTTAAAGTCCCTGGCGGAGGAAAGCAATCATTGGAAGGTTTATAAAAATACCTACCGTACAACCGACACATACTAAGGGATGCTACAAATACAGTTCAAACAGAAGACACATTGAAGGCGCCGGCAACGACCTCAAGAAACCTCTATTTCGAGACCATACTTCGAGTTACTGCCGCCCCGTCGTCAAAATTTTCGTTTCTCCGCGAACGAAAACGTAAGCCTACGTGGAAGCGGCAGCTGCCTGCACTTTGTCTCGGCGAACAAAATACCTTCCGTGCCTCCCACTCAATCTTCTACGCGGCACCGATATAGCCGCTCCATCCTTCAAGAGGAGACGACGGGCTCCGAAGACAAAGCACCGCGTGACATTCGACGGATCAGCTACGTAATTATAGTTACATAAAAAAGGAGAGAGAGCGGGAAAGGGAGCGGTATGAAGGTAAGGAGGAGGTGACGGGCGGTTGAACCGATGCGTGCTGTGGTTGTTCCTTTCGAACGACTAGAACCACTACAAGTCACATGAACAGAAAGGCAGTCACTAAAAGAGTGAGTTTGCAAAAAGCTACTGAACGGGAGTCGAACCCACACTCGCTGATTTTATGTCAAGTGCTCTTTCCATGAAGCCAAGCTGATAGGATCTTATCTGCAAATTACCGAGGGACTCGAACGAACGAACGAACGGACGGACGGACGGGACACGAACTCGCTCTGTCAGATATTTTCACTCTATATTTCGAAGAGAAAAATGAACACGATTTCGCGAAAAACGAGGATTTGGCTCGAGATTTTTCGTCCCACTATGAACGTGACAAACTGAATTAAATTGCATTAAATGCGAGCAAAATTAGTCACCTCCCGGAGGCAACATATTCCCGAGTTTGGGCTGAACACAAGGGGGACGACCCCTGTCTTCAAACCAAACTCGGGGATATGTTGCTTACGGAAAGTGTACACCAGCTTGCTTCCATAATCCTTCTGCTCAGTTATGTCCGACCGCGACGTTACCATAGCAACATCTTTTCCACCAATGACAAGAACTGGCTCCCGTCAACTTCGCGAGCGGCATTGTGAAGAACAAGAGCGCGCTTTGATGCATAGCCTGCCAAAACCAGATACGGACAGAAGGGTTCCGTGAATGGAGGGGCAGTTTCCATAACACGACGTCTCTCCGAACAGAGCATGTGTAAGAGGACACGCTTGTTCCTCGGCAGGCGGGGCCTTTATTTCGAGAACAGAAGAGATTCTCGCTGTCACGCCCACGGCCATCCGTAACGGAGGAAGAGTCCCTTCCCAAAATGTTCGAGAGGCTCAACGCCCCTGTCTGCGCGAAACAATCTCACGAGTGTGCACAAGCACTTGATGATCGGTATGCGCAGGTGTTTATACGGACAAAAGAAATCCACGCGTGCTTTGCGAGCAGCAAAGCGAGCAGACGAACACGACGATCCACAAAGCCACCCCGGAAGCTTTAGCGAAAAGCGGAGTTATGCGTACCCGAATATGGCATCCACAATTGAGCCTCTGTATGCAGTAAGGGGATAAGTCGAAAAATCCCAAACCGAGAAAAGAGGCCTGATCTGATTGTCCGTCCCATTCACACACAGGCATTTCCCGTTTCTTACTCTCCTGTAGCGGGCCAATAAATTGCAATGCAGTCCTAAATTTTCTTTAGCAGGTACGTACTGCTATGTAGATGTTATTGCAGCAAAAATAGTAAAAAAGGGGATAAGTCGACTTATCCCCTTGTTGCATACAGAGGTTCAATTGAGCCTCTGTATGCAATAAGGGGATAGGTCGAAAAATCACGAACCGAGAAAACTGCGAGTGAATATTTGGTAAAATAATTGCAGATGAGGTTCCTCGAATAACCCAAATGCAAAATGTGTAACATATATGCGTGTGTCAACTCTACATGCTTGTCCCCTTAGCATCGTTTTCGGGTGTGTGACTTGGCAGAAATTGAACGAAACACAGCATCGTGACATACCCCCTTTTTCTATATAGCACCGCACGTACAGGGTTTTCGTGCAGGAAAAAACACTTTTCACGAGTCGGACTTTTATGGTGACGCCAGGACAGGCGAAGTTACCTTTGTGCAGTGGTGCAGCCTATAGGGCGCGATTATCGCGCTGCTAAACGAGCACAATATTGAAAATAATGTTCTGTATGGCCAGCAAAATATGACTTATTAGCATAGTGCACATGTTTTTTCACGATTACAACACTCAGCAGCACTGGTGGCACGGTCACGTGAGGTAGTAAGAACATGTTTTTCGAGTGGAAGACGAAGTTCATTTCCGCATCGTAGCAAAATATGAGCTACACCATTTGCATGCGCGTGTAGAAAAGGGGCATGATCTGGCTGTGGTGCATCCCATTGACATACATGCATTTCCCGCTTCTTATCCTCCTATAGCGAATCAATAAATTGAAATACGGTCCTAAATTTTCTTCGACAGGTGCATACTGGCATGTAGACGTCATCGCAACAAAAATACTAAAAAAGGGGATAATTCGACTTATCCCCTTATTGCATACAGAGGTTCAATTGGAAAAGATACGACCGATAAATACGGCGCAATGTATAGAACAATTCCAATTAAAGTATACGACTGAAAAGTAAGAGGTTAGCTCGTGGGGAGAGAAGTTTGTTTACATTATGGCCAAGAGGGATATATCAGAGTGTCAGGGACTGACAGGTCGCCCCCGTCTGGAGCTGAAACTGCGCTAAACCCCCGGAACGCTAGAGGCCGTCCTACGACGAGTAATTTGTCGACGCAAACTAACTGGACACAATCCTATAAAAAGCGCCATAGATCGCGCGCGCATCACGAAGCTTTCACGCGCATTTCTGCACAACGCACGATAAGGTAAACAATAGTCCCCGTATTCGGGGCCTCCGAGACCCGACAGCAAAATTTATATAGCGGAAAAAAATATGAAGTCCTCGTAAATCTTGACGCTTCTTCTCTCGAGACGACGCTGTGCTCCCGAAACCTCTGTATACGCAGCGTGCACTGTTGCCTATCGTAAGTCAGCGCAAGAAGTGGGCTCTCTCCGAGAAACCGAGTCGGACAGGCATGAAACGAGCTGTATGCGAGTATACAGCAAAACACATACGAGGAACCTGGTTGCGTATAGAGACTGCTCGCTCAAAAACTTGGCGCGCGTGTTTAACTGAGACTCGCAGTACCAGGTACGGTCACCAGGTACCAGGTACAAACAGTACGGTCGCATAATACCCCTGTCACACGGGCATTTTCGATCCTGCTCGACCGAACCTGCTTGAACCCAATGCAGATCGGATGGTGCTACACGGCCGCTTCCAACCAGGATCGAACTTTGATCCTGCTTGACTCAAGACAGTTCCCATAACACGATTGAGAATTTCAAGACGGCTCGACGGCCGCCATTTGCATTCTCGACCCCTGTGAACTGTCATAACGTAAGACGGACATGCGCGCGAAGCTACAAATGATGCTTACATCGGTATACGATAAATTACCACTAATATCGCTGTTATACAGGAAACGCGAAATTAATGAGTTCCGTTTATTCATTTGCACAGGTCAACCATTCAATGCGCATTGAAAGTGGCCGTGTAGCAGCGTCAAAACTCGAGCGTGCTCGGGAAGTTCGATGCAGATCGGATTCGAGAAGGATCGAAATGCCCGTGTGACAGGGGTATAACTCATTACCGTTGTTGGAGTCTAAACCCACCTCCTCCACCCCACACTTGCTTCGCGGCGCTGACACAGAACTTAAAAAAATATATAAAAAATAGAACTCCTCCACCCCGGTACAGTTACAAAAAATAAAATAAAGGGTCGTTCGCCAACTGATAAACACTCCACCTTTGTATCATTTGCAAAGAGAATATGGCATAACGTCTAAAGGGAGCGCTCTCCACGGCTCTTCATCCGGGCTTGTCAATTAGGACCCCTCTCCCCCCTCCCCCTTTTTTTTGCATCGAGTTTTCGTTTGCGAGTAAATAGCGAATGCAATCCCATAAGGAATTTGTCATCGGAAACATAATTTTGAGCCCAACATGGCTCACTCGGTGTGGTCGGCCCAATATGGTTTAGGCTCGCACTCGCTGTGGTCGCCTCCGTTATTGTTCTCTTTTATCGCTCATTTCATTTCCTATTGTCCCTCTTATTTCGTACTGACGTTATTTCTGGAGCGCTTCTTCGATAACGCCACATCGAAGTCAATTTATCCGAATCGAACTGCAATGCTATACTGGCAATGCCGAATCGAGTCTATTAATCGACTCCAAATTCATAAAGTGGGACACGAACCAGGCAGCCCTTTGGAGCCCTTTTTGGACGCGAACCCACGAACTCGTGGGGGTTACGGGAACACAGTACAATCCGGACACCTTCGAGCGCAATGTCCAAAGAAGAAATAAAGCAAAAGGGCCGGAGTAGCGTGTCATACGAAACCTGAAAAAAAAAAAAAAAAAAATGCTGACTACTGGCACACCGTCATTCCAGTCAATGATCCCCTCTCTTTTGTCGGGCCTTTTCTCTTCGGTGCGCTGATTTTGTCGACGTTGGCGGCTGCCCGGCCGTGCGCGGGTCTCCACACGCAACAACAATCCCAGCCTCAAAACAAAGGTAGACAAAAGCGCAGACGTTCCTGGCGTCACCCACGCGACGGAAGGGAGAGTTGTTTTTTTTTAGTTGTCCTCTTTCTTTGGCCTACGCGGTTGCCAAGTATACGGACAAAGCCACCATGGGGGGGTCACGACGGAGGGATTGTTTCGTTGCTTCAAAGGTCGAGCGAGGCTTCCATGGGTGACGCGTTGGCAACGTTGCGCGGCTCCCGAACGACGCGACCAGAACGGGAACCGCCATCGGAAAAAAATTCCACGGAGATCGCTCAGATTCGTTTCAGAGTTTATGCGTGTCAGAAGGTCTCTGGTTCTCACAGCGCTGCAGCTAGCGAACGGAAAATAGAGCGAAAATTGGAAAGGCAGCGCACCGCAATTCGTAGCGCTCAAAGTCGGTTGCGTACCATTTCTAAGATCCGTGTCAGCGCCGCGAAGCAACTGTTGCTGTATACAGAGGCGGAGAAAGGACAGCAGGAAGGGGTGGAAGAGTTAGTACGGATCCCTATGGGCAGAGAGGCCAGCCATGTAAAAGGCTCGCTCAGAGGGCACAGTAATCAGCAGCGCACACCTTGGAACAACGAGCGACTGCTAGATTATCCCGCAACATTTGTGTCTTTCTCTCTTGTTTTGTGTTATGATAGGCAACGGTCACCCCTGTGCTTCTTGACGATATGCAAGGATACACAGAGGCGAAGCGTGCAAGCAATCAAAATTCTTCTCGGTGTTCTCATCCTGTGCCGGGCAATTACCAGTCTCTCTCGCACACTTTTGACAGAGGGCGTTATCTAGGCACGACAGTCCTGTCACTTCGCTCTCAAACACCCGCTCGCATTAAAGGAACCGTCACTTCACTTCAGATTTGAAGTGAAGAAAAAAGAAGAAAAAAAGGAAAAGAAGAGGATCAAAAGAAAAAAAAAGTTCCGAGGACGGGAGCATTAAACGGGGATCTTACGCGGAACGGACGGACACGGTAATTTTCAGCTCAGATAAAATGTTAAGGGTGGAAAGAATTAAGATATAAAAAATATATCCTTAAATAAATGTCGAGCAGGAGCGACCCGAATGAACCGTGAAATGGATGCGAAACTCAGAAGAAGAAAAAGAAAAGAAAAACGACGGACACGGAAGAGAGAACAGAAGGTGGAATAGAAGAAGAAAACGGTCGAAATTAAAGTAAAACGAGAAGAGAAGAAAAGGTGAAACGGAAAGTACATCCTGAAAGCCGAAGGTAGGAACAGTCTGAAAAGCAGTAGTACGCTCACGAAGAGAAAAGCCGGAATAAGTAAAAGACGAAACGTAGAGAGGCGAAGGAAGTGCCGTGGTTTCATCGAATGAGGAAAGAGTCGAAGAAATAAGAAGAAATGACTTAATGATGTTGCTGTCGTCCTTTTGGTTCCCTTCGGAAGTCGAAAAGAGGGAGTAACTTGTCGCAGTCTCTCTCGCTTTGCCGAGAAGCAAAACTTTCCGTCGTTCACGCGACACAGAAAAAAAGCTTCGCAACTTACATTTAACTTTATTTACTTTCGTCAGAACATTGAGTGAAAGCAAATGTGCGGATCAAATAAATGGCGACGTTAAAAAAAAATACCAACGAGCCGTGACATGGCAGAGTCCTTCTTGGTGCAGATTCGCAGCTTCGTTAAATGTCACGCTCACCGGGTGCGTCAACGAAGAACGACTGAGAAGATAAAATGTCATCATTTTAGAAGTGTGGATGTTGCGTTTGTAAGACGACTGTGCATTTACTTCTACACCAAGATGCGGCATCTTAGAATTCACGTCACCGCAAAATCGGAACCAGAGAAGAAACAAATACTTCACGAAAACAAATACTCAGCTACTACACGGTTACACCTGACCCAAACGTACACGGAAACGTGCACGCCCGTATCCGAATGGACGTGGCGTTTACCCGAAGCATGCTTCACTGCACGGTGACTGCGCATGAGGCAGAGCATCCTTTACGGGACCCGTGAACGCAGTCACCGGGTTTAAAAATAATCGGAAACAAGCGCAGAACGTGTGCGACGTAAATGCGGCAACACGCAGACGACATCCAACAGCGGAAAGCAAACAAACGACAACGGATGACACGTCGACAAGATGGCCACCTCGTTTCCGATAATAAGCAACGCGACGAAATAGACGGTTGAAAATACAAAAAAAGCGAGATGGCATGCTCCTAAAGCAGACGACAGCCGCCACAGAAAGCAGACTCACTCAAGCTAGCAGACGACAGCGCCTAGTAGACTTCTCGGTATGAGTATGGGAAAGAAATGCAGCCCCAAGTTTGAACGACACTGGGAAAGAAGAGAAAGCTAGTCTCTTTCTGAAAACAGGGATGTGGAAAGATAATGACGCATGCGTACCAGAGTGGGGATGTTTACGTAAACCAGGGAATTTAATCTCGGAACTGTTTTGCGAGAACAGGATTGGGGTGTGCTGAGCGATCCCGGCCGTACAGTTCTTTCTGCTGTTCGGGTTTTTTTTTTTTACAACAATTCAGAACATGGCATTCCTGGTTATCATCTGTCAGTAGGGGAATCGTATTGTGCTACACACTCTACGCTGATGAATATTGTCTAAGTAACGGTTCTTCCTTTTATCTGGGCAGTGCACGCGCTTTTTCGCACCTTCTACGCCGTCTAATGATGTAATTACCCTACCCAAATCGCCACACGCAAACAAAAAGATCACAATCGTTTTTCCAATTTTCCCTCCGATCTTTGCAGTTCCCCGCAACGCCCCCTACAATCGTCTGTTCCGAAATCCAATTACAGAAATCCTGCCAAGAGCAGTTAAGTGCCAGAAACTATGCAACCCCATATCCCCAATTTCCCGTTGTCGCTCTCCGAAGAGCGGTAAACCATAGCGCGCAGTTGCCCCTCGGCGACCTATTCGGTCCCTATTATCGTAGAAAGCGGGAAAAAGCTTCCACTTTTGTTTAAATCTGTAATTGAGTTAGAGCCGGCGGCAGCGCAGACACGCGTGAGAGGCACCAGTACATGAGCTTCGGCGAATGTATCAGGGTTTGTGTATCACGGACGAAAGAACGTCTTCGATAGAGTCGTTTCTTCGAACCCGTCATTGGCGAAAGTACCTGCAGGTACCGAAAGTGCTGTCTACTCCCGCCGTTTTTGCTGTGGAAAAGCGAAAAAATTTCAAGGAGCTCCGGATATTTACAGTCCGTTGCGTGTATCGAGTTCTTACGCGTCCTTCTTAGAGAGGTACAGATCCACTCGCTCCGAGATCGAACGGTGTCGACGCGCTGCGGAGAACGAAGAACTATCGTACTGTGTGGACGCGTCGTCTGCTTTTATACACAGACTCAACTCCGATCATTGGCCCTCATGTTATCCACAATAGAAAGGTGACAGTGTCGCCCCCTATAGGTCGATCTCGCAGCGAATACACTTCTGTCTGGAATTGAGACGTCACAGGAGTCTACCAACTCTACTGGTCCTCGTGAGCACACTGCCAGTGAAACACCTGCTTACAAATCATTGGCTTCCGCCATTTCTCTCCGCAGCTTTTCTTTTAGCCTCTCTCCCGTCGATTTCTTATTTTAAACTTAGGCGACGGTGGCGAAGGCGAAACAATACAGTCAAATCACGTTCTTGCGCAGCAATATTTCCGTCCGCGACACGAAACTCTTTCAGACGTTACAGGAGGGAAGTGAACGAATCTGGCCCGGTAATGGAGGAATCAATAGCCCTTTTTTTCTCACGAAGCCCCCTCGTAAGCGAGCAGGACAGTGAGTGATTATGGCGCTGCTATCTCCTCGGCACGGGAACGACGCTACGGCGAATGCATTGAGACGTTGCTCGCACCGCCAGAGGGTTGAGGCGTCGTCTGCAACGGAAACGTGTCGACACACGAGCGACATTTGCTAGAATACTCCATCGGAAGATGCGGAAAACGTTATAGCTTCCTGCTGCCTGCCACGTAAGCGCGAGCGTATAACGTCCAGTCTTTTCGTGTTCTGCTAACTGCTGGAAATATCCTGCGACGCAGCCACAATTCCGTAGCAGACGACAGGAAAAGATGGTGTTGTCCGCTAGGTGCGCCATTCCCGGTACCGTGTGCTGCAATATAACACGCGGCGAAACTTCTGCGATACCAGATACCGGCAGCAGTTACGAGAAAGGCCGTTAGTCTCCTTTGCGTTGTATCTTCTTTACCATCCTCCACACATATTGTTACCACGCTTTATATTAGCATTTCCGAACCCAAGTGTGATGCAATCATCGCGTAAAACTTGTTAGGCCTTAGGTTCTTGGGTTCTGCGCCAACTTTTGCTAGAACTAATGTGACCATATTCCTCAGACCCCTCCCCCCCCTTCCTGTGGGACATTGGGGGGGGGAGTGCCGCTGTCCGAAAACAAATCGTATGCATTTCGCTTTGCCAATGCTGTTTTTTAAGTGATTTTCAATTAGTATTCTCTTTATTTTTTATTATTAGCATTTTACATACTGCCAAGTGCACACATCACATCAAATACTTTGGCTGGAATGTATTCTGTTTACTGTGTGTCTTCATGCTTGTAAACACGAACAAAAAATCTTGCCCCCGAACTTGCAGTTCTATTTTGTCATTATTGTCGACTCGATCTTTTTTGGTGCAAAAACATCGGCGGTCCATTATCGCCACGATTGATCATTATATCGAGACCATTCTTCCTCCCGCCGAGACAACTTTATGAGCAAAGCGTGCTATCTTTGCTTTCCACAGAGTATTGCCAAGAGGATGGCTTTCTAGCCATCGCATCATTATGTGTGATCGGCTAGATCGTGGAAATATATGAGAACCGGAACGGGGCCACATAGGCTTGGAAAACCCTCGCTTAGCCGCATCTTCTTTTCCCATTCGGGGATCGTTCCAGCCAAAAGCGGGACAAAACACCGTCCCCAAGCAGGCCGGTGGGACAGCAGGACCTGTCCCGCCTGAATCGGGACGTCTGGTCCCACTAGCTAGAACACAAGAGCGTTTTTTCATACTACCGACTCTTATGCCACGTACAATGCCAACCTACAGCCGTAACACCCTAGTGAAACCACGGATTGGCCACTTACGCTAAAATAGAGCCAGCACTGAGAGGGCAGAGAGGGCATGTCCTACCTTTCTGCAGGTATACACCGAACGAAAAAAAGGATACTCGACCATGGCCTGAACACCGTTCTTCTTGAAGATCACTATCCTCAACACCTTCCCACTGGGCGAACTGATGGTGTGGATGACATCCTGATGGAAAAAAACAAAGCCCTCCTTTCATTTTAAAGTCCCGCAAGGGTACAGGACTTGGAAGAGAGAGAGATATAACTCACCACTGTGATTGGATATGCAGGATTCAGGATTGTCATCAGAAGAATGTGATTAGGATTCTCTTCTTCTGGCCTGTGTAGAGGACTATGCGTGAGACAGGGCAAGTCCATCCAGTTTATGCGCTAGTCATTCCACTTACAAGGCATACAAGGTTCTTTGACACTGGTCATGCAGCTTACAGTGAACCCCCGTTAATCTGACATACAGTGAACCCTCGTTATTATGACCATGGTCGTTCCCGAAAATTTTGGTCATAATGCGGAATTGTCATATTAACGGCGGGGATTTGCAGAGGTGACTTGAGGCGTAGGCCCGGGCATCACCCATCCCTGTAATTTCTCCTCTCGCTGGCCCTGCCTAGGGGTTTGCCCCGTTACTTGTTTTTAAGCAAAGAAAGGACACTGATAATGTGTCCGTAATTGATGCTGCTATTGTCCATTCAGAAAAGTTATTTACTGAAAACTGTTTGAAGCCAACAAAGTATAATTATGTAGGCTTTTGTTGTGGGTAACGGTGTGGGTGTCTGGTTCAGGAAGGGTGTGTTTCTCGTTAATATGACAATTCGCTTCATTGATATAAAGCCAAGAGAATGGCAGTGGTCATACTGTACACTGGTTCACTGTACATATACGGTCGAACCTCATTATTATGACACTCGTTAATCTGACACCCTCGTGTTATGGCCATTTCGCTCGGGAACCATTCCGGCACCCAGTAATTCCTCCTCGTTAATATGACAATTTGCTTATCCGACAATGACAGATTCTCTGCACAAATGAGAGTGAGAATGCGTGTATTCTATTCTCAATATTATTACCGCCTGCGGTTGAACGAGTGGTCCTCCTGACCTACGGATAGCCTTTGGTTTCTGATGACGCATGTCAAAACTACGTTCGCAGCTTTAGGGTGACGCATGATGCTCTTTGTGGCACCGGCAAATAATCTTTGAAGGCCAGTGCTCTTGGCCACCTGTTCATATTGGACTGTTGTAAAAGAAAGACGCGCAGAATATTGAAAGAATGGCTAGTGTGTGTGTTCGTCTTTTGTAGTCTCCCTAGTCTCTGGGGTCTTGTCATCATATGTGCAGAATATGTTTACCATTGACCAATGTCAAACGATAGTGCAATGGCATGCAACAGTAGTATCACTGGGAAAACTACAGCTTCAAAATGCTATTAGTAGTCACCTTTACCGTATGTTTTCCACAAATAAACTGTAAGATGTTCTTGAACAATGTGTTCTGTAATAACTAGGGCCTGGATTTTTGGGCATTTGCCTATAAATGCCTATATAAAGATCTAAAGTCAGCATTTTCGGGGTTGCTTGCCTTTTTATCGACTCTGTTGGACTGTAGCCTTTTGAAACGTTTTTAAAAAGGTCATAACAGCATTTTTACAGAAGTGTAAGTGCACCTTTCAGCCTAATGCTGAGTGAAGCGATTTCCTCTTCATTTCTGCACGTTTGCGTTTTTTGTTCCTTTCTGCGTTTCGTTTCCTTCAGCTCCTTGGTTAGTTAGAGGGATTCATGCATGTTTGATCAAAAGATCTGACCGTTCAATATCTTCGAGGGCGGATAACTCAGAATATTACTCAATATAACGTGGTGTCAGCATTTGTGTTCCAGAAGTCGAAGCGCGTGTGGTATCGTAACCTTTAAAAGAGCAAGCTTTCTTGGAAGGAGCACACCCACAAATGCAAAAGAGCGTACCAGATTAACGTGCCTATTTCTGCATTTTATTGCCAATTTTGGTGTTTTTCAGGGCCCAAACACCTGCCCTATTTCCGTCGTTTTTAGTGCCTAAATTTCCAGGGCCCTAGTAATAACGCAGCAGTGTGTTACGTGCAGGCTTTTCTTTGTATGTATCTTTAGTGCATATCATATCATATTTTGTTAATATATAAATTCCCTTTTTTTACCAATATCTGCGGGAACGATTGTGGCCACATTAACGAGGTTCAACTGTATACCGTTCTCAGAACGAGGAGCCACCAATAAGAGGAACACAAGACTTGGCCCAGAATAACGGTCTCTGTTCCAAATATCAGCAGCTCTTCCAACCATATCTTCCTTTTCGTCCATTAGTATTGTTGGCTCCTTATTTTGTTACTATTATTAAAACAACGAGCCAAGTCGAGTCGAGTCAAGTTAAATTCTACCTCAGCTCTCCTTTTAGCCTAAACAAATAAAAGGCAGAGACTGTAAGGAACGTACCCTCTGCCACCACGCTGGTTGTTGTAGAACTTGTAACTCTGCTGGTTGTTGCCATATCCACGCTCCTGAAATGGAAAAGGGACATAGTGAACCACAGCGTTTTACAACAGCTCCGATAAAATCACGACGGTCACGAGAGTCATAACAGGGGCACCTTCGATATCAGACACTTCTCCCTACGGTACTAATACAACTCTATCTCAATCTAATCAACTTCCGTTGACCTCGTTCTACGACAAGATGAGGAAAAAAACATCCGGACAGACAGTGAACGTGAATGCCCCACTAGAGCAGTGCATCGAGGTGTTGTAATGATGGGAAATTGGCCTCGCTTGATTAGATAATATCGAAGTAAAGACATATGGAGACAGAAGAAATGTGACATGTTCTCGTAGACAAAAAAAAAAAAATTTGTGCCACACGTTACCAAGGAATCGATTACACACTTGCGGAGGAAACCACTTGTTCAAAAATAAAAAATCCAACGGATGTCGGTGTTATTGGGTTAATGTGAAAACCCTTTGATTGAACACCGTTCCAACCCATGGCTGCATCGGAAAAAAATGATGGCAGGTTTTGTGCTTCCCTTCTGCAACTTCTGTAGCACTATCATACAGCAACTACTGTATCTGTCAGGAAGTAGTTTGTTATTTATAGAATGGTACTCCGTTCACCCACCGTAGAGAAAGCCTGAGCTCAAACCTTTTCTACAATGGATCTACAATCCACCAGCTTGCCTGCATTTATGCTATTTTATGAGTTACTCTGGTCAATGGTTGCATAGCTTTAGTCTCACACACGGCAGAGACTGCCAGGGGTATGTTTTTGGACATAGTTTGAAGACATCTCGAGAGCACCTGGCTTTCAGAGGTCTGGACACACGTTATGTCAATTTGTAGGGCTGCAGCACGCAATACACAGCTACAGTAATAAACACCAAAAGGAACAACAGTTTTTTTTTCTTTTTCTCCAGTAAGTCATGGCGCAGGAGGAGGATTATAGGATGCTCGACCAAATCCGACTTTACAATGCAAATTCGTCTGCAAGCTACAGGGTGGCAAGACATAGTGGGGGAATTACAAGTTGACTGACCAACTGTTTTGCTCAAAACTGGCAGGTAGACGTGGCCGACAAACAATCCATCGCAAGCCACAAGGTCGTCACAGATGAGGTGATATCAGGAATGATAGTGCTCAGTTTCACTGTTTATACACTGAAGTGTTAAATTTACCACGCCTATTGTACGATTAGAAGGCGACTATTTGCATAGCTTGGCAAATGCGTGACTTCCAGTCGTTATATTCCTTATTACAGCAGAACCACATCAACCAAACAACATAGCCAACCAAGCTTGGTGGCTGAAGTTTGCAAGAGCTCGACACAATAGGAAGAAGGTCGCAATTTCCACAATGATTTCCCCGTTCTATGACCAAGAGCTACCTGAAGAGAAAATTCGGCAAAAAAACTGAATGTGATGTCAGAATAACACACAACAGAAAGCAAAAAGCACAATGTTCGCACACCCACATGTCTAACTCGTATCTCTAGAGTGCGCACGATACTCTTCCTCGATGTCGGCAATCACGAACAAGCAGCTGCGAATACAAATATATAAACAAATGACTCCGAACGGCCTCGAACAACTGCGCCGCACACAGGACTGCCGTCGCGAACAACGCATCGGACCGGCATTTGACAACCAACTCATCCAGCAGCCTAATACCGGCACACGAAACACTGTCTTGGCTTTGGAATGTGTTTTGCGCCTCGATAACAAACTTTTACGGTGACTTACGTAAATACAATTTACCTCAAGTCGCACATCTGCAACGACTAGAAAAACACCCGCGATCAGCGGACATGCCGAAAACATTAGCACCCAGAGGCGTCACTAAGCCTATTAAAGCATGCTGAAAAAGGTACCGCGAAGAAGGGTTGCGGTTCAAGTTGATGAATATCGAAGTGTAATTTGTCGATGAACACTTACTCTGCCTTCGTCGGTTCTTTGTCGTTTAGCCGCGTGGCCGTCGTAGTTGGCGATCTCTGCCATCATCCCAAACGCGTTAATCCACAAACAACAGACGAGCAACGAAGACCTACCAAAAGGTAATGGCCACCAAACAACACGGAGCGCGCAGATAGAACGCGAGAAACCTCCGCTAGGTGGCGTTAAGATTAAAATTATTATACAACGGACTGACTAAATGATTGGTGGCATAGGAACAATGTAGTTGTTTCCAATGCGAACACCGGCAGTATGAATAGTTCTGATCATCTGAAGTAATTTCAATCTCAGTAATGTGTCAATTCTAGGCTAGGTGGCGAAAGCTACCGCCCGCTACAAAGAGAAAAGCCACGGTATTCATCCATCCATTATACCGAGACTAAATTCTAAATTCCTATATCTTTTCATTATGTCACGTATATATTAAACACGCTTTATGTTCGTTATGATAATCACTTCATGCCACAACGTTGCACAACGTGCCCAAAAATGAATTTCGCTCTACGGACACTGCATGGCGCCACCCGTCGGACATATTTTTGTTGGCCTTTCACGTGATTGGTCTGTAGCCACATGTAGCCAAAAACTCATCCCCCTGTACGTCACTTCCTTCATTATGTTTTTATTTGTGCCCTCTCACAACAAATACACATCAGAGCACGAATACAGAAATTTCCTCCATGGGTAAGTCATCCGCTCGTTCTGCTTTTCGTTTGGCAGTATAACGACACAGAGATACTGATCAGTTGGTGAAGAACTGAACTGCTTTTATCATCCGTTGTCATATTCGGTATGGATGTTAGGAATGATCTTGAAATATTCGACAGAGAAAACATAGCTGTTTGCTCTTGCGTCGGAAGTCAACCTACAAAGGCAAAATAACACTGACATGACGTCAGCAATTCGTGTGGTTATGTGCACGTAGCAGACGATAGGGTGCAACAGAAGTCGTCTGCGAATGACGCAGATCCGTGCGTGCCGTCGTACAACATATGCGAGTATAGACCCATGTATAGCCCTACCTGTTATCACAACAGCCGACAGGACGCGATAAAGATTCGACATCCTTGAAGCTGTGCATAATTTACTTAGAACGGCACCACCGCTTGCAGGAAATCTGAGCGTGAGGAGCCCGTCGAATCGTGCAGCTGATCGCCTGATTCCCTTGCGGGAGTGGTGTGAGTCATCGCCATTGCCTCATGTCGGTCTCGTGTGGAGTAGCAACAAGTAAGCTTCATATTGTTGAGAAAGCTTTTTGAGAACCAGGATTAGCTCGGATATAACGTCGAAGGAAAGAGAGTGGTGACATTTCAGATTTGCTGTCGTGAGGTTTTCATGCGTCAGTTCTTCTGTTTCACTGCCTGCGTGTCTGCTAAAGCGGTAGCTGGCTAGAGTCGACCAAAATAACATGCATGTGTTCACATTTCTTTGTGCTCGTGTTGCGAATGTCATTGATTTATCTGAGTTGTGCTGTGGTGTAGTTGCGTGAGATCGCATGCTTTTTTACACTGCTTCGAACTAGAATTAACATGAGTGGACGTGAGTATATGTTTATCGTGGTATGAATTAGTTTATAGGAGATTAGTGTCGACGAGCTGCCCCTATAGTCAGATAAGCATTGTAGGTGATAAAAGTACTATGACTTTCATGTAGTCAAGAAGCGTGTAGAAAATTCCGTGTGGAATTTTCTTCCCTCTCCTAAATGGCTTGTCTGCTATAATGTCATTCCCTGTTTTGTAGAAAAAGAACAAACTGACCTTGCAGATCAAGAAGCGGTGTGCCTCACAATTTATTTATCTATTTGTATCTTCACCAAGCAAATAAGTGTCGTATTTATAACCTGTCCTCAAACTGTAATTAAAATTCCTGCATACGCAGCTCTAATGAAATGAATGTGCGTGCATGAAAGTGTCTCATGCGTATGTTGACTTTACTTTCAATATGCTATCACACTGGTTTGAAGGACCTGTTCAAAATAGGCTTGCTAGATTCTGAACTTGGAGAAACTGGGTGACAAACGTACAAGAGTGACCCAAAGTTTTCTGTGCTTCTACATGAAATACATATTTTAATTTTCTGCATTCTTTTCACGTGGCCAGTGCACACCAGGGGGAGCTATAGCAGGGAGGTGTGGAGAGAGAGATGCCAGAGCCCATGAGCAAACTACGCGTAGTTGCCAACTTGCCGTCTAGTCAGTATCGTCAGTCCTACCTGCCCACCAGGTCCTCAATCCCTTCGTGTGGAGAACGCCTTGCCTGCAGAGGACCCAACCCCAGGTGATCTACTTATCATAATCCTGATTATCATAATTAGCGAGGTGCACAGGTGCAGTTATGTACTCACAACTTCCTCGTTTGAGAAAGGGAGTTGAACGGTTTGAGATCCGTGCAGATAAAATGCGCGCACTTTCTGCGGAGATCCACGTTCCCATCTACGAGTGAGCATTAGTGTTTCTCCCAACATCCCCAAGATGGAGCCACCACAATTTAGAGTACCCAGTGGTGCCAATATGGCATGTCCAAGTACGTCATCCGTTGCGTCGCTGCACATTCGACTACCATTAATGGAAGAGCAGTGCGGTTGCAGATCCAGCAAATGGGGATCCCACGCGGATGAGAATAGTGTCGATGTTACGCATGCTCGCCTCTAATCACGATAAGCAGTTTTGGCATGCGCTGTCAGCTCTGCTTTATGAATAGAGCCTGAAGTTTTAGGGTTTTACCCGATTCTTCCCCGAATTTGCACCCCCGAATTGAAGGTTGCCTCTTTAGGGTGAAACCCGATTTTTACCCGGCAAATTGCCCTCACTGGGATGTCTGTAGGAATGCACTAACTTACTTGTTTGGCAGGAAAATGCAGTTACATCACCGTTTGTACCAAACCGCTACAGTTAGTTTGAACAACTGAGCCCAATTTCTCCCCGAATTTAGCGTACCGGAAGTTTTTTTCACCCGAATTTGCATGAATTTACTGCACAAGTTTATTTACCCGATTTTTACCCCCTGAATGTAGGAAAAAATATTTCCCGAAAACTTCAAGCTCTATTTAGCAATTTGTTCCAACTGCTCTCGCAATAGAGTGATGGCAGCTGAAGAAAAGTCACCAGTAGTGGGATTTGAACCAGCACTCTCTGGTTGCCGGTTTGGAGATGCTACCCGCTGCTGAATGCTGCTGAATCCCACTGCTGGTGCCTTTTCTTCAACTGGGTATTGTGAGGCTTGTGTGTTTGTCCCCCTGTGTTTAATTGCCTCATCCGCTACAATGTTATGTCCCCTGGTAGCGCCCAGCTGTACTGCTCCGAGTGTGGCACTAACCAGTGTGAAGCGTGTGAGTTGCTAATCCACGCCGAGGCACGTTTCAAAGAGCACCCACCCAGGGAGCCCGTTGCATCACCCGACCCCAGGTCCCTGTGCGAGGGCCCCTGCCCCGAGCAGAACCTTGCGGACATCCGCTGTCACACTTGCAAGAAGAATCTTTGCTACACCTGCGATCGCAACGCCCATCTTCTTCGACGGCGCTTTGCCCACATCAAGGTAGGCGTCCTTGCCTTCAATTCGCTGGTCAGTAGCCAAGAGGCTCACAGTCATTGTCAAAGCTCCCAACTTCCTGCAGCGGAAGATTTAACATTTGCACGAAGTGGGATTTACAAATCGGTGGGCAAAAGAAAACGAGCAAGAAACGGATGGTGCAACATTCTCCCAACATTGCTTACCGACTCATACTGCACGCTTTTCCGGCCTTTTGTAACTTTTCGGTGCGCAAAGAAAATTACTAAAAGTTACTAAAAATTACGCAAAAAGACTAAAGTCTGACAACTTCTCTCCGGGCATTCCTGTCATTAAATGTTCTTTCGTCATGGCACATTCAGCGGTGCAAGTATCAGCAGTATCAGTAGGGCCCTGTGTTTTAGGGTAAAACAAATTTTGATCCCCCCCAATTTGCATCATCATCACTTCGGGTTAAACCTGAAAAAACCTGAATATGAACTTCGAAAAGTGCAAATTCAGCTACCAATACAGGCACTGGAGAACACTAAGCATTGGACATTCAGCACAGCTGTTCTGCATCTTCTCTCAATCTAAAATACAAGAAGCACTCTTTTTTTTTATTTTCCACCCGATGTTACGGCACCTGAAATAAACCCCGATTCCCCCCAAATTTTCAAAAGACATAAAACCCGAAAACACAGGGCCCTAAGTATCAGTTGCATAATGCAATTCAAGTTGCCCTAATAAGCATTGCAGTCGTGACCAGGGGTGGATCTTGGGGGTCCTGACCCCACCCTTTTCGATTTCTGTCCTTAGATAAGAGTTTTAATTGACCATAAGTAGCGTAGTAGGATGTTGTCCAAGGCAGGACCCCCCCCCCCCCCCCTCAGAAAAATCCTAGATCCGCCCCATGATCATGACTGATCGTGTTTAACCCCCGAATATATTGAGGATAGATTGAAATTTGTACGTAATTCTGTAATAGTATATCGAATATTCTGTGCAACACACGAGTTTCCGAGGGATACACCTGGTTCCGCGAGCCGCAACCAATTTCACAAAATTCCGCGGAAAGCTAGCGGCTTGAGTCATTGTTTTGCTGAAACCAACTTCCTTCGCTGTCCCAACAACTTCACAGTCCGGTGAACCTGTGAGGCTGTAAATTCCTTCACGCCTCACGGGGTCACCTTGCATGTGCGGTGTGGGCTGTAAATTTCTTTGTGGGACCTCCTGGCTAGTCGCGTCTTTGTGCTAGGGCTGTTTGTAGAAACGTTTCAAGAAATCTGTGATTGACCAAGTAGATACATACACTATGCTCCAGGTGCGCTTCCAGCATTACCTCGACCACCTCAAACCAGAAGCTGAAGAAGAAGACGAGGAAGGAGATCAGTACTTTTCCGTTGAGCCTGAACAGAGCGTCTACGTAAGTGGAGACGACATGATGGAACCAATCTCGATACCTCCGGATGTCGTCAGCAGCACCCGCAGTGGAGACAGTTTGGATGCAAAGAAAGAAGTCTCGGGCAGTTTCCTCTTGGTCGACGACAAGGAGGCTCTGCAGGTTGGATTCTTTTCAGTGTGTGTCTGTCATGCCATCTAGAAAATAGATAAGCATAGCCGATGACCTCACATAGCAAAGTGCTAGTACTGAATCTGAAGTTTTATGTGGAATTTTGAGAAACTACGAATCTCGATTGGGGGCACACAGCTTTGGTGACCGGAGACGGAGGTACATGAGGCCTTTCCCCACACCACCCGACTGAGAGGAACACAAAGGTGCACTACATATTTCATGTCGGCAACACTGGTGGAGCCCGCATCCGTCCCGTCCTTACCACAGTCTCCGACCGATTTTTTGGACTTCTAGGAGCCATGAAGTCTGTTCGAATTTTGAGTGAACGACGCGAGTCCATTTTATTCCGAAAGCCTTCGCTCGGAACATTTAGAGTGACATTTAGAATGTGACTGCGCAAACGCTGAACGACGTACCGTGGCGAACTTCAGCGAGTGCAGTACCATCCTCGTACACGTTCATCAGTGTAGTCATTGCATCAAGGATTGCCGATGTGGACGGGGGGATGTATCAACGACATCCTTGTCTTTGCCGTCGCTTCCACCTTTTTTGATCTTGTCGGTGCTGAAGGCGACGTTGATGCTGACGTTGCTGAGGCGTCAAACGACTACGACACGGCGCTGCATCGTTGATGAATTCCTATCCTATCCGAATTTCTCTCCTTCCTATTTCTTTCAGTTGCAGTCTGTCTCTCGGGTAGAGGTTTATCGCGTTTGTCGTGAAATATGTTGCGTCCAAAATCAGAAGTGTGTGCTTCACCTTTAAAGGCCACACGTTGCTGCTTTCGAACAGGTATCGTCCGTCGAAGATTTCTTAACTAAGCTGGGATGCGAGTCTACCATACCAGTCAAGGTGGTCTCCATATTTGGAAATACGGGAGAGGGCAAATCTCACACGCTTAACCACACTTTCTTCGGTGGACGCGAGGTCTTCAAGACCTCCTCTCGCCAGTCCTCCTGCACGGTCGGAGTGTGGGCCGCGTACTGCTCGGAGCTGCGGATCATTGTCGTCGACACGGAGGGCTTGCTCGGTTTGGCAGATAACCAGAACCAAAGGGCACGTCTGCTACTCAAGGTAAGAGCTCTCGAGAGATTCGGTGCGCAGCATATCTTGGATGTAGTTCCGTAGCCGGGCTTATGGCTTTTTTAAACAAACGGATGATTTTACTAGAAAGATGAGAAAATTACGGATGAAATGAAACAAAAATCAACGTTGTATAACGTACCAAACATACAAAAATTAAATTTTATCGCTCGTTTCTTCGAGGCAATCCGCCATCTTGGATGAGGACTTTCTGACCTAACCCGAGGCACAGTCTTGACGCCTGCACCGCCTAGTGCGTGCCTGTAGAACCTAACTTAACCTAACCTCACTAAAGTGAGGTGATTTAGCCCCCTACCTTTTGCAACACGAATGTACGGGCCAATGTACTGTTTGGCCTCTAAAAACTGTTCCCTACGTATATCTGCGCAGGTCCTGGCAGTGTCAGACATCGTGATCTACCGGACGAGGGCAGAGAGGCTTCACAACGACCTGTTCTCGTTCTTGGGTGATGCGTCGCGGGCTTACATCCTCCATTTTTCTAAGGAGCTCAAAGCCTTGAAGGAGCGGTGCAACTTCGCTGGCCCCATATCGACCCTCGGACCTGCCGTCATAATATTTCACGAGACAATACATACGCAACCTCTAGTTGATGGTAGGATTCTCATTTTTTTTCTGATGTCTTAGCGTGGGCATAACGTGATTAGAGCCTGAAGTTTTAGGGTTTTACCCGATTCTTCCCCGAATTGAAGGTCCACCCTTTAGGGTGAAACCCGATTTTTACCCGGCAAATTCCCCTCACTGTGATGTCCGTAGGAATGCACTAACTTACTTGTTTGGCAGCAAATGCAGTTACATCGCCGTTTGTACCAAACCATTACAGTTAGTTTGAGCAACTGAGCCCGATTTCTCCCCGAATTTAGCGTACCGGGAGTTTTTTCACCCAAATTTGCATTAATTTAGTGCACATGTTTGTTTACCCGATTTTTACCCCCCGAACTTAGAAAAAAATATTTCCCGAAAACTTCAGCCTCTAAACATGATGTTACGATGATGCCATGAAGTGAATGTTTTGGGGTCTATTCACACGATGCAACTTTAGTGGTACGCCACTGGGTTGCGCAGCTAGGTTGCAGCATGTGACCGGGTTGCGCCACCCGGTCGCAAGAGTTGCAGGACAGATGATGATTTTTTAAAAATTTGATTTGATTGATCTCACGAGTTCATGGAACACTACGAAGCGGGAAGTTGCTCGCTGTGTGACAGAAGCCTACTCTCTGCAACTTCAGTTGTGCGTAACCATTGATGGAGCAAAGTTGCATCGTGTGAATCGACCCTTAGATTAAAGGACAGGGTATCGATTCGATTGTCATGAATATGCTTAGGGTAAAATCCATTTTCACCCCCCAGATTTGCATCATCGTTTGCATCACTTAGGGTAAAACCCGACAGTAGCCAGAAATGAACTTTTCAAAGTGCAAAGTCAGCTACCAGTACAGGCGCTGGAGAATGCTAAGCACTGCACAATCAGCACAGCCACTGTGCATCTCACCGTTCGTGTGAAATGCGAGACGAGCACTTAATTTAATTCCTGCAATCTCCGCCAAAAAGTTTACTTTTCCAACCGATATATACCCATATTGCACGATTTTACCATTTTACAGTTTCTAAAGTGCTTTAAAAAAAAAAAAAAAACCGCAATCCTGAATGTGTGTATGTCCTGTGTGTCATGTGTGTGTCTGTCCTTTTAACGTATGAATTCACCATAAGGTGCCAAATTTATTGTCATCAATGTACAAGTGTTATTATAAGATGAGATGCTAATTGTTTTTAATTAAATATGAACCAACCAGCCCAAACGCTTGCTCTGCTACATGGATGTACTATGTAGAGCACCTGAATGTGTAAACATTTTAATGTGAGATGTTTCGGATTAATTCGGGACACTATAAAATATTTATCTAAATTGGGAAATTGTTCGTTACGCAGGTGCTTTAGGGCCGTGTATTCTCGGTTTCGATGTTTTTCGAAAATCGGGAGGGTAAAAATCGGGTGCTACCCTGAAAACACAAGGCCCCATGCATGCTCACGTGAGTATGTCGTGGATGTGCTCCATCATAAAGGGACATACACATTATCGTTATGTTATGTAGGCGATGCTTTTGATTAACTCCAGCACAGCTCGAACAACCCTGCTTGAACCTAAGCCGATCTTTCTTTGTGAATATGCTGAAAGGTCGCGTTACTTTCCAGTTTGTCACTTTGGTGGCCCCTAGGCACTTTGATTTCGTAAGATGACAAAACTTCATTGCCCGCTTCAGAAAAAGACCACAGCCGGCTGGACCAGCTCAAACTCCGATTCCAGAAGCTGAATCAAGACATCGATGCCTTCAGTGCACTGGTGTACGTGGGCATACGGACTGTCAGCCTACCTACACGTTTCACGGACTTACTGGATGCGGTCACCCAGAACCTAGAGAATTCTACCGTGCGCTCCGTGAGGCCTGTGGAGGTCATTTACCAGGCTCTCAAGGTACAGAGAAATGACCCACAAATTTGAACGAACGTGCTAACCCATGTGTCTTGCAGCTTCTCAGCGAGAAATTCAGTGGCGACTTGGACCGGACCGTTCCAAACACGTTTCCCGACCAGTACTTCACGTGCCGAGCCACGTGCTTGTCGTGCGGGTAATTTTGCATCTTCCTTTTTATTTTTATTTGAAATACTACTGGCTTCCTCCTGGAAGCCTAAGTAGGAATGGAGAAGCCTAAGTAGGAATGGTACACTTTTGGTACAGAGCACAGTACTGAGTAAGGTACTGCACAGTAAATGTATACTAGAGGGTGAACAAAAATGTGCCATTCTTCTGCTCTGACGGCTGATAAACACCAGTGCACTGGTTTGGTATTTGGCACTTTGCCAGCAACGCCAACTAGAAGTAAGTTGCTGCCATTGTTAAAAAGAATTTTTGCAACATTGCTGTGAAGAACGTAACAGAAACATTCAAGCCAAAGCCCTCAGATCTTAAAATTTAGTTGCTGGATTTTCCAAGTATCAACATAGCATAAATAAAATATGCTTGTTCTGCAATACAACAATCATGCATCAGTGAAGTAACGTGCAGTGTTTTTCATGCACGTCTTACGTGACAACGTTATGCAGTGAACAGGCATTCCTCCGTAATACAAAGGGAATTTGTCTCCATAGTGTCTTGCACTTCTCTATTAAGGTGCAGTAAACTGAATTGAATTGAATTGTATTTCCATCTATTACAGATGTTGGAGGTGGGAGAAAAAGCTGTAGAAACAGCTTAACAGAAATTGTTGTCAAGTGATGCCGTTACAGTACTCTGTGTTTCTTTTTCTCTTTTCATACTACAGTGCAGGATGTACGAAGAGCATGAACCACAGTGACAGTCATCAGTGCTCAACCAGGTGTCAGTACAATCATGAGTTTGAGAACAAGGTCTTTCAGTGCAAGGTACGTCTTGTGGAACGTGAGCTCAACGACCCACTGCAATCGCTCGTCTAAATGATGAAATATTACTGCAGGCCTGTTACGAGAAAATGGGGAAAGAGGTGGAACTAGAGCCTCAGATAGCAGCTAAAGGGGATTCCCCCTGGATGGGAGCCGCATATTACGCCTGGTCTGGGTAAGTGTCCGCTTTTTTTATTGGAATTTGAATGCTGGGAGATATACTGTAGAATCTCTATGTTATAGTGCACATAACACAGATCACATTCAGTTATGCTTCGCTAAGTTATTTATTTATTTATTTATGTGTCTACTAACAGCCTAAAGCCTTACCAGCAGTACACAATACACAGTAAAACACAGTAATGTCATCATCTTCCATTTGATGCGCATTGTGAAATGTTTTTTTTTTTTAACTTCTAAAATGTTTATCTCTCGCAACTGCTGTGCTATCGTTGGTTGCTGAAGGTCATGTTCCTCAACATGTAACTGTACTCTCATTGGCGGCATAAGGTCACTGAGCTCCGCCCACAGCACTGCAGTGCCTTGTAGCATAAGGAGCATCCTCATTATGCATTTGCACCAAAGGATTGCACAGCAGCTCTTTGTACTTTCTCTTTTCCACCTTACACTCAGACCAAAATGTTTCGCATGTTACATAAAACTAAAAAGCAATGCACGTCAAAAACATCACAGTTTTAAGTATGTTATGTGGGTTTTTCGACAGTTATGTCTTGGAGTGTCCTGGGTGTGGCGTCATCTATCGAAGCCGCCAGTATTGGTACGGAAATAAGGACCCCACAGAGACCGTAGCGCGTAAAGAGATTGTTCACGTTTGGCCAGAAGTAAGTGTGTGGCGTATGCTGGACGACTCGCGTATTTACGCTCAATAATAATCTCGCAGCAACAGCCGCCATTGGCAGAAGTGACCAACACTGCGAGGAAGGTGATAGACAACTTTCACATCATCACGGACACGGTCACGAGCTACAGCGCGCTTCCCGCAAAGACGATCAGCAGCTGGATGGCCGACCAGATTGCTCCACCGTATTGGGTGCCCAATTACAAAGTTCTGGTAATTGTCATATGCGGTGCAGTTCCTAATATAAATTTATTTGTCATATTTTTGTATAGTTCTAATCGTACGTAAATACTGAAAAGTGGTTAGTTTTGCTGCCGTAATAATTTGCGCATTCAAATGGAGTCAGCAGAAAAGAAAACGACAGAGGTGTCTGTCCACAAGGGGGGTGATTGAAATTGAGTTTGAGGAATACATCGGAGGACCTTTATTTTGCGGTTCGTGTTTGCCGTACGGCTCATATGCGTCACAAGACTAGAAGTCCGGGGCTTGGTCAGAGTGTGCAAAATTGTCTGTTCTTCCGTAACACCCAAATGGAGTCTCCGTTAATGAATTTGAAGTCCATGTTGAGACTTACATTCGAGAGCTGAGAACGAGCGCGAAATGATGTTGGGACGAGTGGGGGAATTGACAGCAGTGGGAAGCAGTGAAAAAATGTTGTGAAACGTGGTACACGTGTGGTAAAATAGAGTGCTACAGTGCTTTACACTCTGTAAGTCATATAGAATATTCCTCACAAATTCCAGCACTCAAACTTTTCTGTTTCTGTTCTTGGAAAATCACGGTCGTGACACTCGTAAATATCGGGACCTTGTGAAAATTACTACTGTTACGGTAATGACATAATAATTTAAGGTCATTTGGATCAATTTGGACCAAGCAACAACCCTGGAGCTATACAAACATACGTATGTTCACGTGTAACTTGATTCTACATGAATTGCTCCATTTGCCCTTCACCCAATACAATATAAATACAATACAAACCAAAACATTGAAATACTTTCTTTTCTTTCTTTTTTTTTTCAGAGGTGTCATAAGTGTGAGAAGGAGTTCCACCAACAGGACACGAAACATCACTGCCGAGCCTGCGGAGAGGGCTTCTGCGACGACTGTTCATCGCGCAAGAGACCCGTCCCCGAACGCGGTTGGGGCAATGAGGACGTTCGAGTTTGTGACGACTGCTTTTCCAAAGGTTTGTTTCTGCTCCAACTTTGCCTTCAAGCATACTGTTTGAGTATGCGCTCCATACATGCATCGTGCAAATTTTATAAGCTATATCTTTTCCCTTCCAGTAGAAGACGGCACAACAACTGTCGAGGAAGCGGGTAGCGCCGAAGAGCGTGATCTGACAGCGCGCAAAGTGGGGGAAGTGCTGCGAAGTACATTAGGTGTTGTGGCGTCAGCCATTGAATATCCAATAGGTGAGGTCCACTTTCTGTTCAGACTCCTCTGTGTTTTGAAACGCAAAACGCCGTGACAGCTTGTCCATGTTGCCTTGGTAACTCTAACGGCACACAGGATATGACCAATGACGCACCACTCATCCTGTCACCTGGTTCTTTGTATTTGTTCAAACTATTTTGTGCCCTGTGTTTACAAAAACAAATATTCCGTCCTTACAAACACGCCTCGAAGTAAGCCTGCAACTGGCCCCAAATCATATACGTATTGTTTTGCAAAATAAGAACCCACACGATCGAGCTTGCTCTAAACTAAAAAAAAAAAAAAAAAAACATATCCGCATCTCTAAACTTGCCAATGCAAATGTCTTTTCTTGCCCAGTCTGGTGCAAACACCCGTAAGCACAATGCAGCTTGCACTACGGAACGGAGAACGACCAAAACACCCACAGCATTTTTGGTGTTGAACCAAACCTAAACTCCTCTCAATGTTACAGCAGAGCCAGAACATGAACTCTGCAGATGTGATATGCATGTCTGACGTATGCAGTGATCAGACATTCCTTCTAAAGCGCGGACCCCATAACAAGCGATAGCGAGAGAATCGATGGTGGAGGTGCCACGCGTGCGAGAGAAAAAAAAAAAGCACTGTTTGTAGCGTGTCGCTCAAAGAGTGTTGCCAGCCTTTTGGCCAATTTTGCCAAATTTGGTGGCAGAGCGGAGAAGGACAACTCGACATTTCGACTTTCGACATTTCAAAACTGATAGTCAAAAAGCATGCGGCCTTTCGAAAGTAAAAGTGGCGAAAAGGGTAAAAATAAAAAATAAAATAAAAGATGACAACGAAAGCGCGGGAACCACAGTGCCACCAGGCACCGGCCCCAAGAGCCGGCCCTGTAAAATACATGTACACATAATTTGGCGCTATTAATTGATGACTCTATTTGGTTCAGTATGTATATAAACTAAAATCACTTGACGTCGTGAGGTGTTACGTTGGGAAATGCAGATTTTTTTTTTTTTCCTGAAATGTTGTTTCGCAGCTCACTTTTGGCGCCGCTCAAATGGGTCGGGAAACAGCAGCACTGGCACCCGCGACAGCGACACAAAATCTGTAGCATGTCGCTTGTCATGGGGTCCGCGCTAAATGAATTTCTTCATCTTCCACGTTCTGTGCTGCAGCATCATGTAGAGGAATAGTTTGCTCCAAAACCGAGGCAGTAATGCTTATCCTTGTATTTTGCAGCAACTATGTAAATAATTTTAATTAATTGATAATATTTTTAATTTTAGTTAATTAATTAATAACATTTTTAATTTTAATTAATTAGTAATAATTTAATTAATTTAATACGATTCATTGCAGGTTTCATCAAAGACTCTGCACGTCCGGCGTACTGGGTACCAGACATCGAAATTAAAGAGTGTGCCGTTTGCACGACGCCCTTCGGACCCCGCCTATCCCTCCACCACTGCCGCGGCTGCGGGATGGGCGTCTGCGACGACTGCTCAAAGTCAAAGCGGCCCGTGCCCTCCCGTGGATGGGAGGGTGAAGTGAGGGTGTGCGACAAGTGCAACAAGAGAGCGGATCTTTAGAGACACAGCAGTGATAGGCTCAACATATTGTGCATGTGCGTGTTGGACTCATTATAGACATTTGATATACGAATTATGTGTCTAGCCTTACTTGTCACGTAATATATGTTGCGTTAAATATGGGGCTGTGCTGATATCCATATTTTTTTAATACCAAAGCGAAGAACTGTGCGTCACAATGGCGAATTGGAGGAAAGTCTCTTTCGAACGGCACAGAAAAGCCTGAAAATACCAAAAGAGAGGGTACAACAAAGTCAGTGCTACAAAGTTCCCCATATGCTCTGTTCTGTTTGGTTTTAAAATGACTGTTTTCGCAGCTCTAGTTAGATACATTCACATGCATGCATGTTATGTGGAAGGAGCAACGTGCTTCAAAAGCGTACCACATTAAACTCCGCATCATCTTTCATTGTGTGCTAGAAATAAAATCCAGCTGTACATAAAATCGTGAAACTGGTGACATAACGTCATTTTGATTAAAACTGAGTTTCTGGTGGAACAAGAAGAGGAATTGTACTTTTTTGTTTGAGAACAATCTTATTGCGAATAAGACTAATGCTGGCAACGCTGCTTATTAGCTCATTAACGGACGAGCACAAACTGCATAGCGTAGCGGAAAACACATTTCAAATTATTTGTTGCGCAAGATTACCCGCGCAACATTTAGTCTACATTTGATTAGGTTACACGTGATTATATCTACTCGGGTTAAATTGGGAAAATGTAACGCGACTTAGTTTTTCGTTACTTCAACCAGAATCTGACATGTTCCGCGATTCTCCACCAAGTTAGATAACTATATACTGTTATTTGGGCCCTTATGGCAAAGGCTCACACTGATATGGAACATATCCCATTTTCCGGTGACATGGACATTCCTTCCTTTCAGCACACCCATTTTGTGGTTTTGATATGTAAATGAGAGAGCAGGCACATATGTGCATCAACTTTGTAGTGTGTACATAGAAGAACGAAGCTGTACAAATAAGAGAATGCATAGATTGCTGTCACGTTGAGTGGTATGTGATCTGTCTAAAAAAAAATGTGCATGACTTTATATTATACTTTATTCGTAAGAACTGAATCCAGTCCTTGCAACATCATTCCTATTTCCGTGTACATACAGAATTTGTATGTACGCAATTGTATGTGTAATAAAGGGTTTTACTGCTGCTGCCTATTTGTAAATGCATCACCCAAATAAATCTTGCCTCGTAAAATCCAGGTGTTTAGAGAAAAACGAGTGTTAAGTCTATTGGAGACTAAACACAAGGTATCGCCTAAAAGTTGGCTTGTGCATAGAAGCCCTTCACTAGCCCAAGCTTTTTAGTTTTAAAAATATGCCTTAGTGTTTGACGCTGCAGCAAAAAACTAATTTCTTTTCCTTCTGAGTCATTTCAATCCTTCTGTAACGTCAGTAATGTTGTTTATTTACTTAATAGAGAAACAAACTGAGCAGATACTGGGAAAACGTATCTTTCTCAAGCACTAATGCGTGGGGCTTAGTGGAAGTATTTGTAGGAAATGTTCTCATCCCTTACAAAGAATGAATGCACAAGGTCAGTCCACATCAAGCCACAAAAAAACTGACTACCTTTGCCAGTTTCTGCCCTTTTCTGAACATACTCTATCATGTACCTCACAGGTCTTCCACAGCTTTTACGGGTTGGTGCCCAATGATAGAGCACATTTTTGCTGTGGCACTATGCATGGACTGTCGTCAGCGTCCAAAAGACACGCAGTATTTTGTAAAATTAAGAGATCTGCAAAAAAAAAACAGCTCTACGACCCCTATGCTCAAATTACTCGTTTAATGAGCACCGTGTCATTCATGTATTTTGCTAAGAATATTCGAAACTGTATTTCGAGCGATGGGAAAACCAAGGCGTGTACGCTAAAACGGATATTCGTAAAAATAGCACTTCTCGATAGCGAAGAAAAATGCTGAGTAGGCACTCCGTTTTTCTAAATAAAACGAATAAATAACAAAAACTACCGTTCAGTAGAAGCCGTGCTCGCCTGCTAAAAATAGACTTTGAATGAACCACGTGGCAAAAATGCACACATTCTAGAGCGAAATCTGACACACCATCGAAAGTAAAACGAACAGACGACATCCCTTTAGCAGACGACATCCGCTTTCGGCGTCTCGAAATCTCGAAATAAAGAACATACGAACCGATCAATTCCAATCCCCCTTCCTTTTTTTTTTCTCCTTCCTTTCCCCCTTGTCCTCCTTGCCTTCGCTGTTCCTAAAAACCACGTGTTGCTTCCTCCCCTCGAGCTTCTTCTGTAAAGCGGTCTTTCCGGCGAAGCGCTGGAGTTGTGCGGGCAAAGCCAACTTGCCGCTGGCTCATCTGAAAGCGTATACTACGTGAAAGAACTCGCGTGGGAAAGATGAAAATCTCTCCAACCACCGCAGCGACGGGCTCAAACCTGATGGTCCCCTACACGTATAGAGTCTTGGTAAGTGTGGTTCTCATTTTCTCAAGAGCCTTCCTTTCTCAATCCCGTGAAATAGGACCAGCAGCACGGGACACGCGGGATGCGTTCTTAACGCCGCTGCACCGAGAAATAAGTTCTGGTTGGTTATTTATATGATACATATAACGACAGCTTCGTCGAGCTTTATTCGCTGATACTTATTTTCATACAAAATAACGAGTAATTTACTTTACTCACAGTCCCCAATAGTGAAGTAAAACCGCAAAACGTTCCTTCGAATTTGTTGGTACATCACGAATACGAAATAAGAGCGCTAAGATTCCTGACAAAGGCGAAAACATAAACAACACACACAAAGCAGTATACGTTGAGTGTATGCGCCTTTGTCAATGATCTTAGCGCTTTTATTTCGTATTCCCGCGTAGTGATGCTTCCCCAAGTGATATTTCTAGTGATAGAGGCGCTCCGTACAAAGCACGTAATTTTTTATTTTATTTTTTTATCGAGGATCACTCTTTCGTCTGCGCGACTTTCGCGCGGACGTCGGGGTTATGAATATGGTACATGCGTAATAATAATTGAGAGCAGAAAGAAAGAGAAAGAACGGTTCACCGTGTAGGCTGATTAGGCTAACACGATTAGGATAACGCTGAATCTGAGCCCCGTGTCTTTTGGTATCTACTGACCGTCTCTTTTTGTGTCGACTGTTTGTCTGTAGACTGGTTCTCTCTTGTGTGTCGTCTGCGATGTGCAGACCTGAGTTCCAACTCGAACGAAACGGCCGTCCGCAGCTGGGAAGGGCACGATCTACTTATAAGCTCTTAGGGGTCCCTTATTAGCTTCCGACGTATAAATATAAAAGCGGTAGACTAAGTCTAACACAAAAAATATGGCGTCAGATTTGAAAGCCATATAATCGTCTGATATTGCACTGACACTCGGGCCAAAATGCGACAACATAGCAAAATGACCCGCATCCGTTCGTTCTTGCAATGCAAGAAAGCTAAGTGAAGTTTATGACCCCACAACGCAACCTTGATGAACCCATTCTCCGCGAGCTGGGCGCCTTTGGCTTTTTATTGGTATTCTGTGTTAGCGCCGCGAAGCAACTGTGGCTATGTGCGGCGTACAGACATGCACAGATGGAGAGAAGACAGCAAAGGAGGAGTGGGAGGTTAGTGCGCGCCCTGGACCGACTTCGGGGGAAGTGTGCCGGCATTCGTCTAGAAGGTCTGGCGGAAAACCCAGGGACCCCAAAACCCGGTGCGGGGATTCGAACCTGCCTCATTTAACTCTCTCGGCGTGGAAAGCAGTCATCCTAACTACTACGCCACGGGAGCTGGTGCTTTTGGTTTGCTTCATCCTCATATTTCGCTCCGCAAAATCTTTTTTTGTTTTGTTTGTTTGTTTTCGTATGTTCGAAATATCGCAGACAATGAGTGAATAAGAAACACCTCAGGAAGCCACTTGATGGTCGGCTTTTGCCTTTCGGAATGAAGCACTGCCGCGTTACAACCGCTGCACTCACGAAAATAAAAATAAAATAAATTACAGCACGGTTACGACTCGTGTAACGCGAAATTCAGCGACAGCTGTGCGTGTGGTGAAATGAGGCCGGATGAAAGTGTGTAGACAAATTTATTTAAGCGTGATGAGTATTGATTTGTGGTCGCTGAAATGGTTGGCGAGGTGAGTGGTGTCCTGAACGAGGGAGCTGTTCTGGAACACCAAGCCTATGCACGAGTCATGTCTATAGTTGTGGGTTAGCGGATGTCGGTGCACAGCGTAAGGTCCAGACGTTCGGACATCGGAAAGTGGTGTTCTTGGTCAGCGAAACGGCCACGTTGAAGTCTCCGACGACGAGAAGCTTGTGCGTGCGGTAAGGCGCGAGTAACATACACGATAAAGCGCCGCGCAACATTTCCCACGCCATCGGCAAGCTTTGCTGCGTACTTTGGTTTTTATCTCACTTTCCATCGATATAGCGGTTGGCGGGATTCTCCTCCTTACTCCTAGCGCACATGCGATAAGGGTTTTGTGCGGACATGCGAATGCCGCCGCCGCCGACGCGCCCAAGCAGCACAATGTACTGAAAGTCAAGTGCAATAGGGGTGGCCGGTATGTGTCTTATCAAAGTTCTTTAGTTTCAGAATTCTGTTCAAGGCCTCCCACCTACCCGTCCACCCCTATTGCACTCGAATTTCAGTACATTGTGCTGCTTGGGCGATCTCGGGAAAGTGTCCACTATACAGCTGACGCTGTAAAAGAGCCACAGGAACTGGCGCCTTTTTCGTGAGACTTCACCCTCCCGCCATGAAAAGAAGATTTTCTCTCTCTTCAACGCATGCGCCGATCACGACAATTCCCAAGCCAAATAAGGTGCGCATGTAAAGACACCTCTCAGTAAAGCGTCAAGTTCATCAAGCTCTGCGTTCTTGAGACAGATGGCGTCAACTCAAACAATGTCGCGTTTTGCCCGACGTCTCATCTTGACCCGTGCACCTTACTGTACGCTTGTCAACAATTATGACCATCTATAACGTGAGGCAAAAAAAAGCTATGGAAATGACTTGTAGATGAGAGCACCTGTTTCCCAGCAGAATATACAAAAATATAAAGAATAAAGTGTATGGAATAAAGACATACTTCTGAGGGAAAATAAAGATAAGTATCCAAGTATGAAGAGAGGGAGATATAAGAAGTGAAAGATGTGTGTGTGTTTCCTGTTTCCGCAAGGTACGTATCTATCATACCAGAAACTTTATTAAAGAAGCAACGACGAATTTTATTTATGAAACGAAACGAAACGAACGAAATTTTATTACGAAACACGACGATGATGAATGCATAAGCGCTCCGTCACTGAGCCTCTCCCCCGCGGAGATAAGTTATCTCGGGAACACGTTGCAGCGTAACCCGATGGTGTCATGTGACTAGGAGCAGGCACCAACCTTTCTTTTGTGTATATAAACATGCTTTGTTTAGTAAAAACTGCCAGTTGAGAGTTAGCAGTCGTCCTGTCTTCCTTCTTTGTCCGCGTCTTTGTGCTGCTTTATCACGATGAATGTACACCAACTACCCCGCCTTCACACACTCCTAAAGAAGCAACAACTGATATTGCACGAAGAACACAAAGCATTGCACCATGTCCGGTAAAACTGCAGTATCAGCCCAGTTCAATACACACGAAAAGATAAAGCACGTAAGCAAACCACCGAGGGTTTTCTGGCGACATAGATTACAAATTGACCCACATTTGACGAGATCCTAATCAAACGTTTACTCGGCTCCAATAAACACGACCGCCATTAACGAGCTCCCTAACCCCGCCAGCGCCTTATTAGAAAGGAGGAGCAATAAAATTTTACCGCCGTCCTGAAGGTCAAAGCCCCGCCGGGGGATCCCTTCACATCCCGTGTCACATTGAATTTCCAGCAGACAGGCAGCTGTTGGTCGGTTTCAACCGGACAGGAACCGCTTCAGACCGGTACGGCTCAGGAATGACACGGCGACTTGGTGCGAATAAAGCGAAAACGGGTCTTATAAAAATCGCAATTTCAAAGTTGTATTGGCGGGGGGCCAATATATACGCTACAGCGCTATTGCACAAGGAGATGTGTGTTTCTGCTGAATGCGACCACGGGGAGGTTCCTTATTGAAGTCGAGGAGAACGGGAAGTAGGTTCTTTCGGGGATACTGCAAGGGAACAGATGGGAGACGCATGGAATGCGATCTGCCACGAGTACTATGTTCTTTTGTTGTTTCTCGAGGGCGTTCTGGAAAAAAACTATTTCTGCCCCGCGTCAACAACAAAAATTTTGATTGAGGGTTTGGCAACACTGCCTCTGTATTTTCGGGAAGACGCGAGGAGAAAGAAAACGAAAGAGGGATTACAGTCTGGCCGGGGGTATGTCATATAAGGAGAAAGCACGCTTTGCTTATGCCGATTGGGGAAAAGGCAATAGTGGCAGTTTACTTTCTCGAACGGTACGTCACGAGGCAGTTCCGGTAACAACTGTGGAATTCGGGATGTAGGGAAGGTCAGGGACTTACGAGGAGACAGAAAGGGAAATACGGCAAGACGAATCGGTGCTTTCGGGAACGTCCCTCGGAGATTGCGTTCGTTGTCGGAAGGAAGCAACGATCGAGGAAGAATTTTTCTTGGTTTCCGTGTTGGGCACCGCGAAGTGCTATACACTCTAAAACCCGTGGCGGATGAGGAGCGGATAAAAGGCGTATATTTTGCTGCTGTTGTTCATTGTCTGCCAGCCTTATCCGCTACGCCAGTGGTTCCCAAACTTCGCCGTCCCGCGCCCCATAAAAATATAGACGACCCTGTCGCAACCCCCCCTCCCCCCCCTCCATCCCGGTTTCCCTCGTCGCATTGCCGGACGTCTTCCTATCTCAGCGCAAGAACGTTAGCCAAAACAATACACAGACATTGTATTGGAGCTACATTCAGAGCCAGTTCTCTGGGCCAAAACGACTTGCACAACGACATGCTGCACAACGCGTGCTTCGCTCACCGACACCGCACGCGAAACGGTTCCCTTAGGTTTTTGGCGTCCGCTCTAATTCAAGAAGACACCACTGCGCGGTGCACCGTGAAGACGGGGCGTCCGTGTATGCCGCGATAGACACAGACGCTGTGGCCTTTAGTGGGAGCGAGTGGAGCTCACGACATAGATTTTTGCTCCGGTGCACAAGTGAAAGTAGACGTGAAAGCGAGGCTGTGTGATGCATGGAAAGCGTCGCGTACCCCGCATGCAAGCGCATTTATGAGAAACCTCGGGGTCTACTGCCCCGGGCTTCCGAAGCACGCAGAGTAGCGGGCATGGCGTGGGTCGCTTCGCACCCCTTTCGGAACATGTCACGACACCCGTGGGGGTCGCGACCCACAGTTTGGGAACCACTCCGCTACGTCAGATGAGCGCCGTACAGGTGGGGGTAGACGGACATGTGCGCCCCGGGCCAATTCCAGGGGAAACTGTGACGTCGGGAAAGTCTGCCGGAAAACGTAGCCGGATGGAAGGATTGGAGCCCACCACCGCTCAACCTTTGAATGGCCTTGAAACTACCACCCACCAAGCAGCGAATACTGTATCCACTCGTCCATATACATCGTGAATATAACGAGTAAAACGAATAAAATATATTTAGGAGTAATTTATTAAAAAGGAAAGGTTCGATTAAATTTCGAAATCGCCTAATCTGCCTCCCTTCTCATTTTATTGCTCTTTTAATAGCGTATTTCGGTTACACAATATGTCTGATAAGGAATGAGACTTTTCTTATCAATACTGACCGTGTCAAACCAGCATAGAATAACTCGTTCCGCGAATTTCCCCAACCGTGTTATGTTTTCTCTCTCTCTCTCTCTTTCTCCTGCGTTTTTGGAAGTGAGAATGATTCAGAAATGTACAGCACTGTACTGTACCAGTTCATCTAGAATGAAATACGCGCTTTAAAAAGTTGGCAACCTGGCTGTCAAGGACGGACTTTTCGGAAAATTCCCAGATTGGGCAGTCCCCTCACCTCCATTTAGAATGAAGATTAGCCGCTACGCTTCGACGGCACGTGTAAGAAAACTGGCTTACTTAGGGGAAGCGAAGACTTTGCTGGTTTGTACGGCGAACGTGCGGGAAGTATGGAGCACGCGGAGAAGCGCGCTGTGCAGGACACGTGTGAATGGAAGAAATGCGAAAAGAACACCGAGGTATGTGCGATGTAATCATTTGCGCACAGTTTTGTTAACCCGTCGCTGAAAAAAAAAAAAGAAGAAATTGACTCGCCATAGTGTGATTTCAACTCCGTATCACAGTGTCTTACTTCTTTGATACTAGGATGTGTGACTGAGATACATGTATGCAGTCAGGTACTGAGATGCACGTATGCGCGAGTTACGAATTCCCTCTTTGGGACAAGACACTTCCCCTGCCTCATTCTAAACTTTTGTTTATGAATCCCTCGACTTAAGAAATATTTTTTTTTCGTTCATAAATCGAGTGCATGCTGACTGTATATGCAGATTAACAACAACAACAACTTTATTTTGAAATGATGAGTGGGGAGTTACTACAATGCAGACCATATTTGTAACCAATATTTAGGGTTACTGGCATTCAGAGTTTATAATTTTTGAGACCTCCGGAAACGTGGCAGCTGTATAGCTGACAAACAGAAGTTGTCCAGTTATTTCATAATGTTACGAGGCCATTCAATGTTGTATCACTGTAATTTGTTTTTGGATGTATTTTTGCTGCATTTCCGTAGGCTTCAAAAATTCGAAATTATTCGAAAACCAGGAGTTAATTTTACCAGTACTGCCTCGAAACGATAGCTTTCGTTGCTTTCCTAGCTCCTGCTGCCCAATTATTTCCAACTTCTATCGCTTCGTGGCCGTTGGACCTCTTACTGTTTGTTACGCGCACGTGCATTTTGTGTAAGCACCCCGGTACGGTTCAAGCCACATGCGGCGTACGACAAGAACGTAATGGTATAGCTCACTCACGAGGCAAGTGTAGGCCCGCCAAACTGTCGCGAAATTAGATCCTGTTCCAAATTACAGTATTCCCTGTCTCGGTTTCATCAGCACACATTGTCAACGCGTGGATCACACCCGGGTTGCAACCCATACAGTTTCAAGTTCACTTCACTTCATTTATATGCAGAGTTTTACACGTTACTCGAAAAAAGTAATTGATTAAATTGCTGTTACTACTGCGCGGAAAGTAATTATTTACCGTTACAAATTACTTCATCACAAATGTAATACGTTACCGATTAAAAATGTAACGCGTTACTTTTACCATTACTTTCAAATCGTGAGCCGTACCAAAGCCAACAAGCCTGCGGGGAATGCAACCATGCAGCTCTTGCTGCAAATTCTAATATGAGACACCAGCGTACATGATAAGTGAAATTCACAAATACGTTTGAAAGCAACGTTCAAAACACGTACACGCGTTTATTATAGATTTATTTACACACTTAAAACAACATCGAAACATCCAAGTCGAAACATGCGCGTCGTTTTGTTACTATATTGCTATGTTTAGCCCGCCCAATGTATCAATACAGTCACCTATTTGACTGTTGCTCCAGTAGGTCGCGGTCGTAAGGGATTATCGTATTACTGTGGTGTGCATGGAACACGTGTGGACTAAGCAGTGTTGTACCCGCTACCCGAAAAAGGTAGCGCAATACCGATACGCGCTACCTGAGCAAAAAGTAACGAAATTCCGATATCGTCACTCGTACCTAAAAGTAGCGGAATACCGCTACAGTTACCCGTAAATAGTAACGCGATACTTCATGCGCTACTTTTTAGGAAAGAAACAAACAGTATCGTTGATGACGTACTTCAAACGTCCTTAAATAATAAATAATAAAATAAAACAATATCTCAAAATAATAAATCGACGTCCAATGGAGGTTACACGTAGGTTGCCTGAAGGCTAAAATTTTGAAAACCGTTTTTTTTTTACAGATTTACTAAAGCCTACTCGGTATCCTACATATCTTTTTCTCTTCCTCTAAAGCAAATAAAGCACAAAGCAAGTCTACCGATAAAAGGCTCAACAGCTTTGTCACAAAAAGAACTCGGATTGCCCGGAACGAGAAGTTAGTAAACATACCATGGTGTGCTTTTTCAAATTGGACGTTGACTTCCTTGACGCACAGATAAAGCTTTCCCACCGAAGCGCATAGTAGACATCTGAACACCACGCTACTGTTTTGTACTGTAGCAGGCCATCGTCCCTCCATCGCAGCGGACAAGAAATGGCAACTGTCAAGCACCTAAGCGTACGTGGTGGAATGTCACGTGGAATGTCATGACTCATAGCTAGCGAGAACGGCTCCAGGATGGAGTGACGTCAGTTTGCAGACAACTCCGACAATGCACCAAATCTTCAAGAAGGTTCATCCCAAATAGGGAACACGTGGAGGACACACCCTCTTTGTAAGATAACGGCCTCTGTGCCCTCCTTTCGGCTATTTGCCCGCTCTCCCCAGAATGAGTTGTGATATCGGGCAGCTTGATCGAAGGCAGGCAGAGTGGAGGTTTGATGATAGGTCGAAGTCGTGTTGTCGCGAACCCCAGCTCGGAAAGTAGCGGTAGCGCTCAAAGATTGCGCTACCGCAAATTTGTAGCGGAAGTACTTCTTTCGTTACCAGTTTAAAAAAGTAGCGCGATCTCTACTCCGCTACCGAAAAAAGTAACGGATACGGTAGCGCCGCCACTAGTAACGGCGCTACGTACAACACTGGGACTAAGAGACTGCCGTCACAGTGACCTCTACGTCATTGCTTCAGTCGAACTCGTGGTGGAACAGAAGTACAGATTGGCTTGGAAAAGGGTTGCCATTGTTGACACAAGGTTAGAAAAGCAATCGATTACTCAGTAATTGATTACCGAAAATTGTAATCAGATTACTTAGAAAATTACTTGCTCACAAACTTATATGATTACGGTAAAAAATTACTGAAAAAGGTAATTGATTACTAGTAACGCAATTACTAGTACCGCGTTACGTACAACTCTGCTTATATGAGTACTTCGCCATCCTTGACGATCGTGAAAGCTGCAGAAATACTCGAGGCATTCCTTTTATTATTATTCCGTATTGGCACCGCGAAGCAAATGTGGCTGTGAGCCGGACGTAGAAAGGACAGCAGGAAGGAGCGGAGGGCGTCCAGGAATGGCGTGGCTAGGGATTTCTTTCGGTGGGGGCTGGGACTACCAGTAGGGAAGGCCTCTTTTATATCGGCTACGCCCCTGTGGCATCCAGAAAGTGGAAAGAGTGCATGCCGGAAAAACCTGAGACAGCGAAGCCGTATTCAAACCCATCGCTTCCCTGGCCGGCCCCATATGTTTTATACATTCGGCCACTGGTGCATTCTCGTATGACGCCGGTCAGCCGTGCATGCAGAAATAGGACACTTTTGAGGCGGTTGCATAACTTTTGGACCTTCGATCCCCTGGAAGTTTACCAAAAAGTCGCGCTCTTTGTGCCAGGACCAGGAAGAAAGTGTTCCTCTGTGTTCCTTCTTGTCGAAAGACAAAGAGTGACAGAAGACAAGGGAGGGGGGGGGGGGGGGGGGGGGGCAGAAATTCCGCAACTTGGCTCAGTATTTCGATGACGGGGCAAATTTCCGAGTCAACAACGGGACTCGTCTCCAGACGGTTTACACACATCATCAGACCGCGGATTTATACGCACTAAAAATGCACGAAATTTCACGCAAATATGCAACAAAAAAACAAAAAAAAAAGCGGAAACATTCAGTGAAATAAAACACGCCGATTTTTGAGCTAGTACGACGTTTCCCCCGGCTACTTGTCCCTCCGACTCACAGGTCTGTTCGGTTAGTTTACAGATAGCGTGCTCCAAGCTCTCATGGCTGAAGCCTTGACGCTTGTCCTCAGGATCAGCTTGTATGATGAGACTGTCAACGTCGCACGCTGCTGTTACGGGAGAATATTTGAGAAGTGGGAGCAATTTCGTGTCGGACGACATCTGCTGACGCCTGTTAGCCGGTTCAACTCTGTACAAATTTTCTGATAGTCTCGGGGAACCAAGGATTTCTCGCGAAGGCTGCGTTCAACTTCAACTTGGCGGTCAGTTTTAGTCCAAGCGTTCCTGGAACAGCTACGAAAGACTGTTCAAGGCGCAGCATGATCCCAGATTTCTTTGCGCACGAAAATTGCAAATCAAACTCAAACTCAAAGACTGTTCAACGAACGACACTACAACGAACATATATCCAAATATTTGAGCAGAGACAGCCGTCCTGTTTGCGGTTTCTCTTAATCACTGCGAGACTTTTTTGATAGCAATGAGCTAATTAATTAATAATTAATAATTGGGGTTTACGTCACGAGACAACTGAGAACAATGAACTGTACCCGTAACTCCTGCGATGTCATCTTGAGAGAAAGGCTGCTTTCTATGTATATAGAGCGAACTCAGATGACGGGAATGTATATCCACGATATTCAATGGTCATCACTTCTGAAGCACTTTAGAATTTTTCACCTTATGTAACTCATTTACGTTTCCATCCGGGTGCATCCAGCATACGCATGCTGTTCTGACGAACAGGTCTCGGTCAGTCAAAAAGGGTTAAAAAACGGGCTATTTGGTAGTCCATGACAAAAGCGATAAAATAGTCCTTCGATATCGCTGCGGGGCAAAATCTCGCGCGCAGTCCAATGGATTACAGAAGCAGTAGATGAGGTTTCCTACGGTCACCTTCAGCAAAACACGGCACAAGTTGCGCTGAAGCTTGCCCAGGGACTGCAAAGCCTGTCTACCTCTGTCGCCGCTGTCCTCGTTCCGCATTCCCGTTTGCACGTCGCAATACGCTAAGTTCAAAATGCCAATATGCGCAATATGCCGTGCGAAGAGGCAAGATTCCTTTTTTCTATATACTCGCACGTCTGGCCAGACGAAGTACGCATTTACGCACAGACATGCAACATAAATCCAAGCATGCGCTAACCTGCAAAATATACATTCCCACGCAAAATTCGTACCACTGCATGGCGCGTGGCCCCAAAACATGCAAATACCTTCTATTAGAAACTGGGTATACCCAAAAGAAAAAGAAAAAGAAAACTAACAGATAGGCAAACGATGATCTGCATCTAAATTTTACGAAGCCTACATCGTTTTCTCCCGCGTTCGTTTTATGCATCATGTTACGCCAATAATGAACAATGTACTTTTTTTAGAGTGAAATAATGTACTTTGAATGTATCCCAGCACCTCGGAATGAGGAAACGGGAAAGGTATATAGGTAATAGGCAGTATAGATGTTCCTGAGAATCGTCTGGCGTTCAAGTTGGTTTGCAGCAGATGTCGTCTGCTTCGACACCCATGCTTTCAACGCCACATTTTCGGATAATGTATTTTCGTACAATGTACGATTTCGTTTTCTGACTGCTTTTATCAAACAACCACACGAACATTGAAAACTTGGCCTAGTTCTCTTCGTACATGTCGCAAAAAGAAAAGGAAACGCTCTCTTTCGTTTAATTGCATTTGGTTGTTCATAAGAACCGTCCATGGAACAGTGAACAAGAGACTGAGAGAAGCCGAAAATGAGGGCCAGTCACGTGATGTTAGCCATGTGAGGGTCAGCTTGGAAATTCCAGAATAGATGCTCCCTTAGTGAAACTAACGAGGGAAAAGTAGGGAGCTGTCAAAAAATTAGCGTGATGCATGCCTACACTAATCTCGACTATTTACCGAACCTCTGGAAGCAACCTTGTCTTTTAAAAAAAGCCGTCCAACGATTGACGCACATCTGTAAAAATGCATCTTCCCGGTTTATAGCCAAAGAAGGTTTTGGGAACGGGAAAGCGGAGTGTTTTGAGTTTAAAACACGATGAAACCCCACTAAGAAAATTCGACAGTATATAAACCACGTGAATGTGCGCGTTAGCGTTATGGATGGGTTAACGGAGTGATGTTGGCAATCTCAAAAGCAGACGATGCTGCTGCGAGTCGTCTGCTTTCAAGCGGCTCTCGCAGATCTGTCGTCTGCTTCTACTCCGATGTTTGCAGGTTTACCTATTCAGTTTCCTCGCATGACCTCGTTCTTTAATTATCTACTGTTATAAATATCGTAAGTTTTTCTGCGCGCGTAGCGTCGAAATATCCGTGCCGGCAACTTAGTCTTTTCATTTAATTGCCAAAAAGACGCGCAAGAACAAGTGCATGACAGGAAATATAACTGCATGCGTTAAGCAGCAGAGACACACTTTGTACAAAACCATTTTAAATACTTTAACGCATTTTTTTGTGTGTGTTATATACAGAGCGTTCATTTTTGTCCGTTATTAAAAAACGGTGAAAGTTACACCGACGCCATCTTTGCAGGTAGGTTCGACACTCTTAAAAATGAACTTCACCGTATAGCACGCTCTTAGCCAACCATCATCTCAAATGATATCGTTATCTGCCCTGATTTGTTGAAAACGGGAGGCGTACGCCTTTTCTGTGACAATTATGAACAGCATAAATGTCACAAAAAAGGCGTACGCCTCCCGCCTACAGCCAGGTGAACATCCTTTCAAGAGAACTACGAGAAGATTTTTAATTTAATTACCTAAACTTCGTTAATTAACTCTTTAATTCGGGGATTTCGGGCAAAAGCAACATAGCAGAATGGGAGACAATCCCCGTTGAGAGCTATTCTATCTTTTTCAAAAATCCCGAAACGAACGGGTGCCGTGAAATGTCCATCACCAAAGTTCGCTATGCAAATGAGCCAAAACCAAAACAGCGCGCCTATCGGTGGTGGTGGAAGTGCTTGCCGCAGGGGGATTGTGAGTCCTGGGCCGACTTCACAGGGAACTGCGGAAAACACCCGGACACCACAGCCGGTGCCCGGATTAGAAAAGCAGCACGCCTCAGGAGCGCATGACGTTCGAGGTTGACCAACGCGGAGTTGGTGGTATGTCTGTCAGCCTCTGAGGAGAACCCAGGAAAAACCCCAGACAGTACAGCAGGCACGAGGATTTGAACCCGGGTATCTCCCACATTCTCTGAGAAAAAAAAAGAGGATGGAGCAGTTACACATGTTGCGCCTAAAAGGTTGCAAAGTTTACTACCTCACTCTCCGCCACGAATGATAGGGTTACCGCTCCTGATTCGGTGAGCAAGGGGGGCGTACGCCTTTTTGTAGCCATTTGGGTATATGATAATTGCTTTTGCCACCCTGGTACACCCTTTATCAGACGCTCCACTCTCAAAAATGAACTTCACCGCATAGCACGCTCCTAGCCAACCGTCATCTCGAATGATATCGTTATCTGAATTATGAACAGCATAAGTGTCACAAAAAAGGCGTACGCCCCCCGTTTTCAACAAATCAGTGCTGATAACGATATCATTTGAGATGATGGTTTGCTAGGAGCGTGCTATGCGGTGAAGTTCATTTTTAAGAGTGTATGATGAACTTGGTGGTAACGATAGGAGTTACCACCTTTTCACGCCCCTTTTTTCTTATAGTGCAGTCTCGACGTGGCATGGTTAGCACTCTAACCGCTCAGCCAACCAACGCAGTTGATCTAGCCAGAAGATCAGCACTTACTCCAATCAGCTTCATCGCTTCAAAGCACGTGACACTCTGACGTGGAATGAGCGTCCTCCCAGCGCAACGGTTTCGGTTAATCTGCGATTCGACGATGAATATTACAACGCGCGTTTTAGGATTTAAACGATGGGATGGCTACCAACGAAGATTGCCTCCCACTCTGCTATCTCGCTTTTCGCCAGAATCCCTAATTAAAGAGCTAATTAATTAATTATAGGTAATTAGACACCTTGTAATTGCATACCCTCTTCGAGAGGATGTCCGCCCAGCCGTATAGATTATCTGCAAAAACGACATCTGCTCCCATAGTTGTTCTTCTTTTTTTTTTTATAAAAAAGACTTGTAACGAAAACTGAACACCCTGTATATATAAGGCTTCAATAAATATGTTTCTAACCCTGTCACACGGGCAGTCTCCAATGACCACTGAAACCAACGACCATTGAAAATGCGCGTAGCGCCATCAAGCGGGTAACGCGTCAACGTCTCAACGAGCATTGGATCCAATGTTTCCTGATAGGTTGACACATTACACGCTAGGGAGTGCTACCTGCGTTTTCAATGGTCATCGATCTCAATGGTCGTTGAAGACTGCCCGTGCGGCAAAAACGAAAAGAAAAACTAAACTACGTAATGACATGTGCTCCATAAGAACTGCCTCACGTTGCTCGTGTGAGTCACATTTTCAAATAATATTGAACGTTTTAATGTTCCGAATATTTGAAAGCAACCCTTCAGCACACTTCCCAGCATCTAGGTTTTCCCGCCCATTTTAATCTATGTGCCATCCGAAATAATGCAGGCGCAATTCAATTTAATCCGGGTACCATCTAAAATAATCCAGGTTCTATTCAATTTAATCCGGGAGCCATCTGAATTATGAATACACGGTTATAGTGCTTAAAAACAGCATGGATTAATTCAGATGGCACCCGGATTAGACTGAATGGCGCTTGGATTATTTCAGATAGCTCCTCGATTAAATCAGATGGCACTCGAATTAATCCAGATGGCATTTGGAATAAAACGGGCGGGAAAGCCTATAGTATGCGCGTTTCCTAGACTTATTAGGTATTTTTTGCTCGCGAACTTTCTTGCGCAGAAACCCTATACCAACCTACAACCTCTCTTAATTAACGACCGTTGTTCACGCTCGTCCTACGATTAACAAAAAAAAAACAGAAACAGACATCCCTTACACAAACGTGCGCCGGCCGCGCGCAGTTGTACGGGCGAAGAAACAGCAAGAAAAGGCTTCACCTTACAGAAAGTTCTCTCTCCTCCATATCATACTCTCGCTCCCAACGTCCAATCCACGCAACACCTGTGCGTTCCCCTTTTCCTCCCCCCTCTCTCGAGGCACAGGCAGAGCTTCGGCAGAACCTCGCGCAGAACTTCGCGTCGCGCGAGCCCCGCTTACGAGACCGCTAAAAATATTTTGCTCCCCGTTTCCAAAAGCCCTGGTCTCCGATGTGACTGCAGCCGAAAACATCCTAGCCCCCACCGCAAGGCAGCTCCGCGGTGGATCCTCTACGACCCGGTTCACGAGGCCCAGGTCATCCAACGTCTGCTGTACTGGACTGCCAATGGGACACTGAGTGGTCTGCGAGAGTGTTTGGGTGCTGCAGGTGTGTCTTCCGGTGTGAAAGTCGTGCGGTCTATCGAATCGTATACTTCAGTGTGCATCGCGAGCTTCGTCGCTGATGCAGTGAGAACGCAAAGTTGTCCTCCAGGAAGTGGTTGCTGATGCGCGTCGTTTGGTGATGATGGTGCATCAGTTGCACGCTCCATGTTCGATCTAGTATTGTTCAACGCCCGATGACGTGATCAAGATTGCAGCATGCAAGCACCAGAGGCACGCAGCTCCTGAGGTTCCTATTAGGACCCGAGGCTCGCCGCATATCACGTTGGCAAGAGACAACTCTCCGGTTATATCAGTTTCTCGACCAAGAACATCCGAGACAATCCACTGCGCGAGGAAAACTTTGCTCGCGCGAAGGTCACGGACTCGTGAATCACTGTATTTTGCTGCGTGAGCGTTGCGTCAAGAGAAACGCAGCTCAGAACCTACTCTGTGCACCTGCAAGAAGAGCAGCTGTTGAGAGAGCGATGTTGGATTGTACCGAAGAGAAAAGTATGTCACTCTTCTTGAGTCTGACCACCTGGTGAAGCGCAAGCGGTTCTTTTCCCGAACTTGGCGCCGCTGGTCGTGGAAAAGCATTGCCGTCAAGAGGACACCTCAAGGTGTCCTTGTCCTTAGAGGTACTACACGGGTACTTTAGTGAACGAACACGCTGAGATTTCTGTCTTCGAGAATCGTCTTTTCGCCGATTTTCAAGCATCATGCTCAAGACAACCTTCTGACTAGTGAAGCTCACGAGACTCAAACCCTCTGTACGATCGCGTCACGTCTTTTCCTTTTTGCGCATTGGCACAATGACAGAAACTGACGGGAGCCAGCAGAAGAAACCTTACTCCAAGGGCAACGCGCGAGACATCAATTATATTTCCCGCTTCATCGGTTCGCCCAGGATTCCACATGTGCACGTTTTCCAGGCCGATACCCAGCACAGCTGTTTGCGACTATGAGGTTTAAGTGACGTTCTGCTTGTGTGACGTTTATCTGCCCACCATTTGGGTTGGCGCCGTTTACGCCGTCAAACGACGAAAAACAGCCTTCCAACGTTATACTGGGTTTGTTGCGTACTTTTTTTGCTGGATCGTTCTTTTTTTGATTGAATTCCGGGTGGTGACGTCCAAGTGTGACTTCAGGGATTACGGCGTGCAAGAAAGAAGTGAAAAGCAACCATGATTCCCCGCACGGTAAGTTATACCGTTTGCGCTTACTGTCAACGACGAGTTGGCGTGATTGACAGGTACACGTCCCTTTTGATACTACGACGACGCGATGTGACGTCAGAGACATTTTTATCGTCCGTTATACTTCCTAAGAACCAACGGCGCGGTCGCGTGGATACAACCCCAAGCAGCGCAACATCTCGGGCCAATATTGGTCCAATCTTGGGCCGAGATTGCCAATATTGGTCCAATATTGGCCCAAGATGTTGTGCTGCTTGGGGCATTTGTTCGTAGGTATGTACAAGGCCTAGGAGATGGTGGGTTCGAGTCCTAGCAACGGCTGTGCTGTCTGAAGTTTTCCTTGGCATACATTTTAGGCGGACGTGCGCGCAATTTCCCATGAAGTCAGCCCAGTATGAAAACTAAGACCCCTTTCTCTCACTCCTCCCATGCCGTCCTCTCCATCTATATACACTTTTTCATGCACGCCGTTCGTAATGACAGCTGCATCGCGGTACTAACACGATAAGATGCTGTAAGGTTTTTCTTAAATGTCGAGTCATCCTGCAAAGTTGTCGTCTGGTCATTGGACGGCTGAAAACAAAGAGCGCCGATTGGATGCAGGGGTGGTGCTTCGGGAAAGGAGGATCCAGTGCCTTTCACAATTAACTTTTCCTCGGTCCTTACTCTAACCTCTCCGCGTTCATTAATCACTATGGTGTTTATAAATAACGGAGGGATATCTTACGAATTTCTTGCACTCCTTGCCATGGTCAAGGTTGACACCACTGTCACTCTGTTGATAATAACTTAGCTGTAGATAGCGTCTAGCGCAAGTCTGAATGTTCAGTCTTAGAACGGAACTTCACCGCATACCACGCTCCTAGCCAACCATCGTCTCGAATGATATCGCTATCTGCTCTGATTTGTTGAAAACGGGAAGCGTACGCCCTTTTTGTGACACTTATGCTGTTCATAACTGTCACAAAAAAGGCGTACGCCTCCCGTTTTCAACAAATCAGAGCAGATAACGATATCATTCGAGATGATGGTTGGCTAGGAGCGTTCTATGCGGTGAAGTTCATTTCTAAGAGTGTACAATCCAAAGTATCGCGGAGCAAAAATGTGAAAACATCACGGAAGATAGACCGTTGGCAATAAAATTTTATTGCAAATATTTCGTTGGAAAATTTTATTCGAAATATTTCGCGTGTCGATCAGCATTATAAGTAATCGTTTGACAGTAACTTTTTTTTTTCCCTTCGATTTGATCAGCACTATGCCATTAAATTCGGTACACGCGCGTGTACGCCAAGAAAGAAAAAGAAAGAAAAAAAGACGAAAAGGCAAAACACTTTTACATTTCCTTTTCATTCGCTCGTTTTAGCGAATGAAAAGGAAATGTAACTTATGAATGATTACGAAATAAAAACACGCGAAGGAAAAGTTACGATGACAGGTGGTTATTGTATGAACGTTCGTGAAATAAAAACGCACAAAATAAAAACAAAAACGAAGAAAAAGCAACAGTAACCTACGGTTGTCGTAGAATATAAACAGAGAAATGGCGAAATAGTAACAACAGTTTTTGTCATCGCGAGATGGTTGTACTTATAGCATAAAAACAGGAGCAAGAAGACGAATGAAACGTTACCATGGAATGATTATTGTTATCGAATACAATACAAGGAATACAATGAAGTAGCATACACTAGCAACGAAGTAATGAAGTAGCCTACAATTTAGGGGGCCGGAGCAAGTTCTCGCAAAGAACTGGGTTTTTACTTTGTTCTCCCTGTCGATACACTGCTAGAAAAATTTATTCCTTGCAAGGTATAAGTCGCCCGTGCAATAACTTGTACCTTTTAGGGTATAAATTTATACCTTTCGGAAAGGTATAAATAGTGTTTACCCTAGTGGAGGTCTAGAATTTATACCTCTTGGGTATACAAACAATACCGCTACACAGGTTAACTATTCTAATCCAGTTCGCGACACATTTTCAGAAAACGGAACTAGAAAAATCACCTTTGGAGGGAAGAAAAGAAAAAGGTTTTTACGCACACACGCACTGCAAACACAAGCTAACACATAATCACAAAAACATATGGGTGTGAACTGAGAGCAAAGCTTGTGCACATTACTCCCCATGTGAAAATAAATACGGAATTTAGAAAAAGAAAAGTTTCAAGGAGCAAGACCGCTCCGCGAGTTTGGCAGTATGTAGTCATCAAGTGTGTATCGATAGAGAGATAAACATTTATGGGTCAACAAATGCTGATATACGGATGGCGACTTGGCCTGTCAAGCGACTCCGCGGGTGATTACGGTTGATTTAATTATTGCGTGTACAGATATTACGCAGCCATAAACTCACCCTGTGGATTCAAATACTACCACACTAATGTATATGTGCTTCTTAACTAAATTACTGTATAACTTATACGATACCATCTCAACAACGACAAATAATGGAGTGATGCAACACGTTGCGCAAGTAAAGGCATAAAAACGCTGAATGTATTAGCAGCGCCTCACCCATATACCGTGGGAGGTATAGCCTATACCTTACACATGGTATACCGGGTATAGACGCGTGGTATAAATATGGTACGTTAGCCCCGCTTTATACCTTTTTTACCTTCATACCCTCCAAAGGTGTACATCCGAAGCAGACGGTACAAAATGGGTACGACATCCCATTACTCTACCTTATTTATACTTTTTCTTCTAACAGTGTACGACGGTACGACGGTATGCAGACTGTGTCGTCGACCTTCAATCTTCCGTTGGAACACGTCATAGGCACTCATTATGTGGGTAGGAAAACGTAAACGCAATTTACGGCCCTTCCAGCTCTACTAGCAACTTTTTCCAGCATTACCCAGGCTTATTACTATCCCTCTCGTGTAGTTGTGTGCGACATGGAAGCATAAACAAGATAGAGACAGGAGAAGACTACAACGTGAGGTCAAAAAGTGGCGTGGCCGTTGATCTTTTCGTTATCCGACGACAGCGGAGAAACAAACTACGCACACGAAAAAGCGTGCGGTGTTGGTGAAGCCAGGTTAAAGTTGCTGAGAGGCAGGCTATCTAGTGAGGCGTCATTTTCTCCGGCAAAATTAAAATCGGTAAGAGTAGAGGGACAGATGGTGGTGGTGAAGATGACAAGTGCTAGCCGTGGTTGACCACGCCGAAAGCGGGCATCGTCATGTCGAAAACGCAGCTAAAAAGCTAAAAAAATAAGAAGTATGCACACTGCTACGCAACAGGCGTGATATGAGTTTAGTGGACGAGGTTAGTTCCCCTACCGACTGAAGTCTAAAGAGATAATTTGACCACGCTCTTGGTCAATCAGCATCCAGAATGATAACGCTGCGTACGCTCTTGCGTAACACTCTGCGTATATGTAAAGTGTTACAAATAAGGTGTACGCTTCCCGCTTTTTACCAATCAGGGGACGGAGAGATATCATTCTCACTGTTGAGTGACCAAAAGGGCACCAACCTCGCTCCTTTTTTCTTCTTCTTACGCATCCCCCGATCTCTCTTTAGAGTGCAGGGCTTACTATACTCCTACAAAATAATGGAGACATCGGCATATACCGCATAACTCCGGCATATATCGGCAAAACTCGTAGCTGAGTCATCACGAAGGCAACTCAAGAAAGCGTTCTGATGGCTTCTCACCGTGCGCGGCTGACCCCGGCGTTTTTCGTCAATCGCGGAAGCATGTTTCCCCAAAGCAACCGAAGCATTCATTCCGCAACTACGACAGCTTTCCGCGAGAAGCGCGGAAGCGAATCACTAAAAATTGCGGAAAATAAACAAAACGTAACGAACCGCGATGAGGGACAAAGCCGGATTTGGATCGAAAAATAAATAAATAAAAGAATTATCGCAAGTGACGATTTTGTTAGGTGCGTGTACACAAGATAACGAAACGCGAAAGCTTTTACGTAATTGGCTTTTGCGCAGAGCCAGATCTTGAATGAAGCTGCAAATCTGCACGAGAGCTTGTCTCCATTCAAATTTCCCGAAATGCTTCATTCGCTGTAGTTCTGTCATTCTAATTCATCGTGTAGCTGAACAGAGCTTCTTTTCTTTTCTTTTTTCATTCTTCACTCAATGCTGCAATATTAATGGATATCTAATTTGGATCTAACTTTCTCTGGATGTGGTACGTTATTTCATTTCATTTTATTATCTCGAGGGACTATAAGGCATTTTACGTAAGTTGGGAGCGCTAGTCCGGCTACAAAAGACAAAAACAACGAGAAAAACAACCACACCGAAAGAAACTAAAGTAAGTACAAAGGAAGTTGCCTCAGGACAGGAGCCGCACCAAAAGGCGGCTCCTGTCCTGAGGCAACTTCCTTCGTACTTCTCTACCGGTTCGCCGGTTTTCTACCCATCTAAAGTAAGTACAGTTCATCACACATTTTTAGAAATGTATCCGGGCTATCGGTACAACAAAATTTGAAGGCAATGAATTCCAACCACGTACGCAGGATATAAGAAAAGAGAATTACCGTAATACTAGTATTCACAGTGACTAAAAGGAACAACTAATCTGAATGGATGGTATAAATGCGGTCCGACGAAAAATGTGCGTTATCTTGACAACTTGATAGAAGATGTTCCCCGCCTCCGATGATTAGAAGAGTGCTCGTCAAGCGACGCTTCGGTTGCCACGAACAACATTGACGCTAATGCGACCTATTTAGAAACATCTTCACTCGAGCAAGACCTATTTAAGTCACGCCCAAGATAACAGGCCCCATTCACTAGCTTCAAAAAATTCGTGGCCATGGTGCAATAGGAAAACACATATTGACGTCATTCACTGGATCAGTTGGTGCTCGAGTTACTCCGAAACAAGCGTCGTTTCGTACCCGGGCAACGGAAAGTTCCCAGAAATACCCCTTCACGTCCGGTACCCTCCAACGATTTTTTTCGTCTTTTTATTATCGCGTTTTATCTCCGCTATTAGTGAACGCTTTGGCGCGCTGATACCGTTATCGCTCCTGATTTGTGGAAAGCGTACGTCTTTCTGTGACACTCGTGCAGTTGCGGTAATTGCCCCGAAAAGGCGTACGCCTCCCGTTTTCAACAAATCAGGGAAGAGAACAATGTCGGAATGACGGTTGGTTACACTGCTAAAAACAGAGCTTCACCGCATAGCACGCCCCTAGCCAACCATCATCCCGACCACAATTGCCACAAAAATGGCGTACGGCCCCCGTTCTCATCAAATCGGGGGAGAGAACGTTGTCATTCGGGATAAGCAAAATAGCAATCAGACAGGTTCGAGTCCCGCTGGATCCGGTCGGTAAACTTTCTGCCTGGTTTGGTTCCAGCTACACTCTTAAAAATGAGTTTCACCGCATAGCATGCTCCTAGCCAATCATAATCTGGAATGATATCGTTATCTGCACGGATTTGTTGAAAACCGGAGGCGTACGCCTTTTTTGTGACACTTATGCTGTTCATAATTGTCACAAAAAGGCGTACGCCCCTCGTTTTCAGCGAATCAGGTCAGACAACGATATCATTCGAGATAATGGTTGGCTAGGAGCGTGCTGTGCGGTGAAGTTCATTTTTAAGAGTGTACACGCTTAAAAATGAACTTCACCGCATAGCACGCTCCTAGCCAGCCATCATCTCGAATGATATCGTTATCTGCCCGGATTTGTTGAAAACGGGAGGCGTACACCTTTTCTGTGACAATTATGAACAGCATAAGTGTCACAAAAAAGGCGTACGCCTCTCGTTTTCAACAAATCAGTGCTGATAACGATATCATTCGAGATGATGGCTGGCTAGGAGCGTGCTATGAGGTGAAGTTTGTTTCTAAGAGTGGTGTTGTTTCGGTGAAGCGGGACGGAATAATGAAAGCCGGAAATCAATAATTTCGGATACATTCGAAGCAATGCGGATGTCATTTCTCCAGGTCGAGCTAAATTTACGAGTGCATCGGTAACGACAATACGAGGAGAGAGAGTCATATACATCTCTGTTGACCGTTCTGAATAGAAATGAAACGAATCAAGAAATGGACAAGACGGAACCCCCCCCCCCCCCCCGATACTATAGGGGAAAAAAAGCGACGTTTTTGTTTCCCTAGTCTCGGGGGTTTTCGTGAGGGATATATGCCACCAGCTCGCTCGCTTTTTATCTGTTTTATGATTATCAAGAAACAGAATCTGTGGAAGAACTCCATACTGAAAAAGCCCGCTGAATGTGGGCAGAAACACAGAGACAACACGAAGCTTCCGATGACCTTTTCGTGTTTTCGAACGGAGTGCTTTTGTGAATGTTTCTGAAGTTCGTGGCACTTTTACTCTTTTCCCCTCAAAGTGCATGGCCGCAGTCGCTACAGACTTTGGAAACCTCAAGGTTGGTCCTCACCGGTGCGTTTTGACGCACAATCATCCGTTCCGTTGGCACGCATCCTCAGTGCTCAACGCAGCGTAATGCGTTGACATGCTCTCACTGTCACGGACCTACGTCCGTCGGTTGACGGTGGCTGACACATGGTCGACGAAGCGCACCGACGTGGGTTCAGTGCATGCCCATACAGCACAGACGAAGGCACTGCGATTGAACGTCGTATTTTAAAAGCGCTTTGTTTGCGTGCAGTGGTGCCTCGATATGGAAGATACGGAAACGATGACATCGATGCTTTCGCTGGATTTCTTGTGGTCCACTATTCCTCGCCGCGCTACTCTTTCAGCAGAAACTGAATGAGACAAGAACACACGTTCTCACGCTGCACTGCCTTTTCATAATCTAGCCTCGCCTTGTTACCTTCATTTCGCTGCATTTATTGCACTGCAATGCCAGTATGGCAGCACCACATACACAAAACCACACAACGTTGCTCCGTTGGCCGCCATTGCTGTTTACCCACCCAGTACAAACTACGCATGCGTCAGGTTCGCCGCTCTGATTGGTCTCCTTGCTGCGTCGAACGCACTGCTGTGCGGAAAAGTTGAGCCGTTGCGAACTCTTCTGCGTCCGTGCGTGGGAGCTCTCCGTTAGCTCGTTGTCATGGTAACTGGCGGATACAGGCCAGAGTTGTGCCTAACTCGTTACAAGTAACTCGTTACTTGGTAACGGTTACTTTTTTTTGTAACGAAGTAACGACTCAGTTACTTTTAAAAAATAGTAATAGTAACGGAATCAGTTACAAAAATTGGTAACTCGTTACTGACGTTACTCGTTCCTTTTCTTGAGCACGGGGGAGCACATTTCGGCACTCAACGCAATGCGTGCAGATTTGACCTGCGTGACCAGTCCCTCACTGGATGTGTTGTTGTCCTTTCTCTTGTTTCCGTAATTTCGGACCATCACTCTTTCCCAAGAATGGCCACCAATTGTGCTATGGCTACAAAAAACGCGTTTCGACATCTAGCCTTTTCTTGTCTTTGCTAAGCTTCTGAGCGCTCTAAATTACGACGCAGCCCCTCGCCTGTTTTTGGGAACCGTTGGTGATCGGTGGCACGAAAACCAGTGTTTTTTCTTGTGTTTTCGTAATCTCCGATCACCCCCACTTCGGAAGCAAGGGAGAAGGTCCAGGCAAACTGATATACATTCATGGTAACGGGCCGAGGGACACGGAACACGAAGGACGGACGACAAATTTCGATTATCAGCTTCTTCTGAAGTGCAATTCCTCAGTAATAAAGAGTTGAAGGCAAGTGACGGCATGTTTGTTGGCTCCTTTAACTGAAAGTATGCTGCGGTAACGTAAAAGTAACTCGTTCCCTGTGAGTAACGAGAACTCGTTACTTTTGCATGTTGGTAACGAGTAACGTATTTAGTTACTTTTTTCTGAAGTAACGGGTAACGGTATTTAGTTCCTTTTTTTCGGTAACGGGCACAAGTTTGATACAGGCCAACGGAACGGATGCCTGCGCGTCAAAACGCATCAGTGAGGACCAACCTTCAATCTCGTGCTCAACGACGTATACTCTTAAAACTCGTATAATTATTGTTCTAACTTTACACTCTTAAAAATGAACTTCACCGCATAGCACGCTCCTAGCCAACCATTATCTCGAATGATATCGTTATCTGTCTTGATTTGTTGAAAAGGGGAGGCGTACGCCTTTTCTGTGACACTTATGCTGTTCATAATTGTCACAGAAAAGGCGTACGCCTCCAGTTTTCAACAAATCAGGGCAGATAACGATATCATTCGAGATAATGGTTGGCTAGGAGCGTGCTATGCGGTGAAGTTCATTTTTAAGAGTGTAGTATGGATCTTGTTAGCACCCCGCGTAGCAACTGTGACTATGATCGGTGTAAAGACATAGATAGATTGAGAGAGAGAGAGAAAGAGAAAAAGAGGGAGAGAGGGATCCAGTATGCGTCCCGGGACGACTTCAGTGGAATACCGCGCCGACTCGTCTGGAACACCTGCGCTGGAGAAATCAGAGAGAACCTCAAAGGGCACAACCGGTGGTACCACATTCGAAACCAACACCTCTGGGTCTTTGGCATGACCTCCACTCTCAAAACAGAAGCTGACCAAATAGCACGGCGAAGGTGAAGGCCAGCTATTGCACAGAATGATCCCACCTGATTTGTGGTAAAGCGCTGGGCCTACGGCTTTTTGTGGCAATTAACGTAACTGCATAAGTGTCACAAACAGGCGTACGCCTCCCATTTTTAACCAATCAGGGGTCAGAACGATGTCATTCGGGATAGTGGTCGGCCAAGAACGTGCTATGCGGTGAAGTTACGTTAAAGAGTTTCCCTGATTTTCCTCGGACGCTTTCAGACATATGTCGGCACAGTTCCGTTAGAAGTCTGACCTGGACGCACATTCTCCCAGGACGTTAGTCGTGACGTTGCCTACATCTGTGAGGCCCGGAGTTACCACCAAAGACTCATCCGATAATATTAACGATCATAAGGAGTTTTACGTCGCGAGACAACTATAGGATCATGAGCGACGCCACAGTAACCGCTCCGTGGATCCATGTCTCACGCGGAGGATAACTTGTACAACGCCACTAAGTGACACGTGCGAGATACTTGGTTTCATATTTTGGTTACGCCGCATTTATGCGGTTTTTGTCGCTCTAAATGTAAAGCTTGCCTAACTGCAGAGCTGCTGCTTTATTTTGTGATTCTCCCAAAAGACACGGAGGCAGGCAACCTTGGCAGTAAAGAGTGAGCGAGCCTTGAGACAAGGCTAACGTTGGTAGTTTTCTCAGAATAAACCTGCACATCAACGTCGACTTTGACACGGGAGGGCAAACTCCGGCGAACATGGCTCACTTCTCCTCTCGTCATTCTTTACGCTGTCACGACAGAATAGGGTCTAATAAATACTTCTTTTTTTTCCCCAGCGAGGAGCGCCCAAAAACGTTCTCTTACACGGAGATACCTTTTTACTGCTGCGGTCCTTACATGTTATTGTCCCTATTTCGCGTCTTTTCCATTCGCTCTACCTTTTTCGGAGACTAGTTTCTCCCTCTTTTGTTTGTCACTTTTTTTTCCTTTTTTTTTTCATCTCATTTGTCCTCTTTCTTTTATCCTTCGTTTTCGTATCCGTTAGCTGGGTGGTTGAGCTTACCGAAGCTAATTCCTCACATTTTCTTTTTTTTTTATTTCTTCCTCGGTATCTTGTTTTCTATTTCTTCCGTTTTCGGGTTTTACAGATGTGAGTGGTCAGCCGACACGTTGGTGAAACTACCTTCTTCGCTTTTGTTCTCCTTAGAAGAAAATGCTTTCCTCTCTTTCTCTCTCTCTTTTGTACTCTATTGTTGATCTTTGTATAATCTACAAATAGCTGAAGATAAGTCTTCGGTCTGCATTCTTTATCAATCAACAGATTGAAATTAATACCCGTACAGAATCAATCCAAAGCTGACTTCTCCTTTTTCTCTTCTTCTTCTCATCCCACCCTGCACTCTTAAAAATGAACTTCCCCGCATAGCACGCTCCTAGCCAACCCTCATTCCGAGTGACATCGTTGTCTCCCTCGATTTGGTGAAAACGGGAGGCGTACGCCTTTTTGTGACACTTATGCAGAAATGTTAACTGTCACAAAAAGGCGTACGCCACGCGTCTACACAAATAAAAATAAAAAATAGAAAGCAACCTTACGGCTGTGTGCCTAACAAATTATTCGAAAACACAGTTGAAGAAGAAGAAAACATGAGAGCGCGTGTCATCGCCAATCTGAACCGTTAACACACGGTTAACCACTCGGTGGCGTCGAAAAGTAGTTTCGATTCAGAAAGCCATAAGCTCACTGATACCTTCGCTCAGCCACGTCAATTGTGTCGGTTTCTCGAATCACTGGAGTCTTAAATACGAACATTTTTACTTGAAACAATGTTTCGAAATGGGCCGGTTGGTACATCATTTAAAAGCGTAAAAAGTGCTCGTGTCTGCGTCCTTTTGTGTCTTTTAGTGTACCGGCTGTCTTGTTCGTACCCAGCACTGAGGATTTTTAACGCTTTTAAATTTTTACTTTTATACGTGTGTCGCTCTCTGAAGCGCCCTCACATTCCCTTTCCAACCCCCTCACTCAATTTCCCTCTCCAACCATCACCGACGTTAAGATAGAGTACCGCGTCTGTTTGGACGGAGACGACACTGCCAGTGTGTTTATTGACGACCCGCCGCATTCAAAACTTTTCAAAAAGAAGTCTCCGCCCGGGAATGAAGTATATATTTCCGCCAGCTGAAACGCACGTCAGGGATGAGCAAAAAATAAATAAAAAAAGTAAAGGCTACTGAAGAAGGCTTAACTGGGAAACCCTCGCAAGTCACATATCGCGTAACGCAGCGTTCGAAGCCTTTCGGATCTGACGTTAACGCAAAACTGGGAAACCTCTTTACTGTCGAGCTCTATACAAAGGGCAACATCATTCATGGGGACACAGACCCCAAAGGAAGGTCGTAAAGTGTTATTTTTTTCTTCGCGACTCGGTTAAAGCCCCCGGACGGATTTCGTGTTCAGGTGATAAGAAAGGTTTCATTGGCTGCAGCACGGGGGACGTTAACCGGGTATGAAATCGAAATAGAGGCCGTATAGCGATCTGTCTGGGTCCGCCTTCTTTGAGAGCAGAACTTGACCACATGACACGCCGAAGGTCAACCATTTGACAGAAGCGCCTCTTTGTGACAATTAACGTAACGGCGTAAGCGTCACAACAAGACGTACGTAATCAACGTAAACAGCGAGACTTGGCCGAGGCAGGCCAGGAAATTCGTTAGAAGGCGTACTCCTCCGCTTTCAAGAAATCACGGGAGAGAACGATGTCATTCGCGATGGTGGTGTGAAAAGGGGGTAACTTCTATAGTTCCACCTAGGTCAACATAGCGTCCCATCATAAAGGGTGTAAAAGGGTGGGAAAAGCAATTATCATATATCCAAATTGCTACAAAAAGTCGTACACTCTTAAAAACGAACTTCACCGCATAGCACGCTCCTAGCCAACCATGATCTCGAATGATATCGTTATCTGCCCTGATTAGTTGGAAACCGGAGGCGTGCGCCTTTTTTTGTGACAATTATGAACAGCATAAGTGTCACAAAAAAGGCGTACGCCTCCCGTTTCCAACAAATCAGGACACATAACGATATCATTCGAGATGACGGTTGGCTAGGAGCGTGCTATGCGGTGAAGTTCATTTTTAAAAGTGTACGCCCCCCTCGCTCACCGAATCAGAACCTGTAACCCTACCATTCGTGGCAGAGAGTGAGGTACAACTTTGCAACCTTTTAGGCAAAATACAACTATTACAACCTAAAAGGTGTAACTGCTCCACCCTTTTTTCTAAGAGGAGCACGCTAGGCGGCTACGGGTGTATATATATATATTCTACGTTAGCGCCGCGGCTATGTGCGTACAGACGTGATGGACAGCAGGAAGGAGTGGGGGAACAAAGAGGTCAATATGCGTCCGGAAAGTCTGCCGGAAAAGCCAGGGAAGACCTCGGACAGTACAGCCAGTGGTAAGAAAGAGTGTACAGTACTCCCTGCGCGTTCGTTTTCTACTTTCATTTCGCCACTGATTCCCTCATCATGCTGCAGCCAATCAAAACTTCCTTCCCATCTGAATACGGAAACCTTGCTGCATGGGGGCGAAACCCACACTGAACGCGGTGAGGCCTTGAGCGTTGTGTTCGTGCTTCTGCGTTTCGTTACCCGCTAAACTGAGTCTCATATGCCACGTTACATGAGACTGGCAAACATCTCCGCCCGCAATCATCATCATCGTCCTCTCGAGACAAATATAGGAAACAGTTCCTCCAGCCGGGTCAGTGTAGTCCCCAAAAATACGACCGCACGTGACGAATGCTTCTAAAATCGGTCGCTGCCGATTTTTACTGCACAAAACCCGTCACGCTACAAAAGAATCCCGCAGTAAAAACAAAAAAAAAAAAGAGAAGGAGCGATAAAAACTGGCCGCTTAGTGTTGAGTTGCGTTTTATGATGCGCCCCCGCTGGACGGAATAAAACGAAACGATAAAATAAAAATAAAAGCGAGGGGGTGTAAGACGCCGACGAGGCTAGTAGGTAGGAGAAATCCCTCCGGTTTTTCTTGGCACCCTTCCACTCTGCGGAGGTCCTGGGTGGAACACAAAAGGTCCAAAGTCTGCAGGAAACGGAAGATACATTTTCTAGGTCTCCGCTCGGATACAAAACAGTGAAAGTAGAAGCCATAAACGGGCCGGAAATTAGTCGGCTTTGTGCGCCGGGGGCGGGGGGGGGGGGGGGGGGGGGGGGCTTTTCCGGATTTAAATGTCTCATCTTTTTATTAGAACGTTAAATATCCGATTACAAATATTGTCTTATCTGTAATGCGGGTATAAGCATCGGCTGTTACTTACACGCTAGGGTGTTATCGGGTTTAAAGAAAACAAGAAGCAATTCGTCGATTAACAGAAGGTTATAACGAACTAGAGTCTATAACGAACAAGCTGTCAAAGACACAGTGAAAGGAAAAACATGAAAAAAGAAAAAAAAAAGAAAAGGGTCTCTAGTAGTTGTAAAAATGGGTTTTTAACACACAGCTTGCCTGTAACTGCTCCGTAATCTTGCTCTCGGTGAGCAATTTGTTTTATCTCTATCATCATCACACGTACACGTAGAAGCGAGATACTTTTTTTAAGTGCTTAGAGAAAGTGGACAGTATTAACTTGCACTCGTTTAGCTATAGGTTATCGTGCGTGTTTGCTGCTTTCCCTACACTCTTAGAAATGAACTTCACCACATAGCACGCTCCTAGCCAACCATCATCCCGAATGACAACGTTCTCGCCTTAGATTTGTTGAAAACGGGAGGAGGAGCCTATTTTGTGCTCATTATGCACGGCACAAAATAGGCTCCTCCTCTCGTTTTCAACAAATCTAAGGCGAGAACGTTGTCATTCGGGATGATGGTTGGCTAGGAGCGTGCTATGTGGTGAAGTTCATTTTTAAGAGTGTAGTTGTCCGCGACCCATTTACTTTTTTACCTGTATCGCCCGACGGCCGTCCGACCTTTCACCTTTTTAACGCCGCTCTCATCCCGTTTTGTTGGTCCAAAGCAGACGACAGTGGAGATTTTCCCCTCGTCCGGCATGGAATCCGCCAAGGCGCGCATACTCTGGGTCTATAGCTGCAGAGCGGCCAACGTCCTCATTTTTTTTTTCTTCAGTCTCTCTCTCTCTCTCCCTCCTCTGTATCTAGATTGGACCCTACACTCTTAAAAATGAACTTCGCCACATAGCACACTCCTAGCCAACCATCATCTCGAATGATATCGTTATCCGCACTGATTTGTTGAAAACGGGAGGCGTACGCCTTTTCTGTGACACTTATGCCGTTCATAACTGTCACAGAAAAGGCGCACGCCTCCCCGTTCGGGGCAGATAAAGATATCATTCCAGATGATGGTTGGCTAGGAGCGTGCTATGTGGCGAAGTTCATTTTTAAGAGTGTAAGTGATGGCACGAACGAGTTATGGTCTGTCCCTCTCGCCAAAAGCAGCATGGACACTTTATTTTGAAGACGATCAGTGGGGGGGTGTTTCGTAGCGACAGGAGTGCGTCTTCCGAACAAGTTTCACAGTCAACGGGGATACTTTGTACTGCGCAGATGGAACACAGGGAGGACGTACGAAGAACCCGGACGTAAAATGCAATCTCTTTCTCAGAAAACACGTACATTACGCGCACATGTGAAAGTACAGAGGAAATCATCGAACGACTTGGTTGCACAGTGATTACGTGTGTCACCTGATAGATCACGAGGGTGCCGGAAGCGCCTGCCGATTTGTTTAGTCTCGCCCTTTTTGGTTCGTGTGTTTTCGTGATATCATAACCCGGGAACCCTTGCTGAGTCAGTCGAGTTCTGGACGCCGACTCATTAAGACGCAAGTGTGGCAACTTTTCTGTAACTGTGGATTGGTTCCACTAAGTGTGAATGTAGTGACACTGAATAAACCAGTTATCCAGTTTAACTATGCGAGGCTTTGCTCCTCCTGGACGACAACACGTTTATTTTGCGGAACACGCTGCTGGTTTGTGCGTTCTACGCTACCCATTAATTTTTGTTCTGCAGCCCCTCTACTGTAACGCTTTTTAGGCATTCTAGGTATTTGAATAAAATAAATAACGCGCTCAGAGACAACACCATTGGAATTGATATCCTTGGTGAGCTGTTGAGTGCCTAAAAATTCGCTCTCTATAGTGAGAAGTCACGAACAAAACAAGGAAGACAAACACAGAAGATGTTACGTCTTTCCTTGTTTTACTCGTCGCTTCTCACAAGATATGTACCGGTCTACTCAGTATTTATTGCTGTGGTTTATACGTGTAAAATTTACTTACCAGTCAGATTACTTTTAAATGAAACACATTCAGAGATTGAAGATTCCATCCATTGATGGCTAGCGGAGGGATATGACGTACGAAGTAATAATAATGATAGATACAAAACAAACGCTTCTGTCTGCGACTACTAGTAATATAGAAGGGATAGGCGGTGCTCAATGGAACTAATACGTATACGCACGTACGAGTCACTGTGATTGTGCACTATTCGAGTATTCGCGACCTTTTATTCGCCTCGGCTTCGCGAAGGTACTTGAGAACAAGCACCTGTTACTAGACAGAGAGAGAGAGGAAAGAAAATGAAACGCCTTTCTGCGAACGCTTTCTATTGTATTTGCTGTTGCTACTGTGTAAGGATCCTAGGCTGACAGAGCACACACCTATTGTAAATGAGACATTGTTCCTTACGTGAACAGATGGGTAATAAAGCGTAGTCACGTGTTAATCTGTGCATTTCACACGAAGCTATACGTGATAATGTTCCGCAAGAACGTTTGCATTGTGGAACTCTCTTCAAAATTCGCCCATTGAAATTTTACGCGTAAAAGACATTTTCCTCGCGATATTCGTGAAAAATCTTAGTGTTGATGTTCATCTGCCAAAAATCTGCAGCATTCCGATATCACATCTAGATTATCAATATTATGTAAAGGTCCAGCACGACTGTTTACTTGACAGGAGTGTAATGCATCTCTATTGTGTTACACGTTGCACCAAAAAGTGATTTCGAAGATAGTTGAAACTACTTTCCCGCAGTTACCAAACTCACTTTCGTAAAGGACGCAGAGAGTTTAGTCGATATCCACCTTCAGTGTTTTAATTTTGCGTCGTCATTTTCCTATAATGTAATTGGATCGTAGTTTTAACTACTACTCTATAAATAAGTTGTTCGTAGTTGTAGCTAAACTATACTTTCAGAACAGTTCGTGCTCATCACTGACGATGAGTATAAACACCTATTTCGGGGAATTCGTTGTTCTCCCGTAAAGCAGTCTTTCTTTCTTCAATTATCAAAGTGCGGAGAAGCCCGCTTTACAGGGAGACAAAGTCCGGAGACGGTGTGGTGGTCACAAAGCTAACTAAACCGCCGCACAAAGTAAATAATCAAATTTGAATTACAAAGCAGATGGGTTTGGCCATTCCAACTTTGGATCAGGTCGCGAACGCGGAGCGTACCAGATCAAACTTTTGAGGTAAATCTAGACTCTTAGAAACGAACTTCACCGCATAGCACGCTCCTAGCCAACCATAGTCTCGAATGATATCGTTATCTGCCCTGATTTGTTGAAAACGGGAGGCGTACGCCTTTTTTGTGACACTGATGCTGTTCATAATTGTCACAAAAAAGGCGTACGCCTCCCGTTTTCAACAAATCAGGTCAGATAATGGTATCATTCGAGATGATGGTTGGCTAGGAGCGTGCTATGCGGTGAAATTCATTTTTAAGAGTGTAGGGTTATCCGGTGAAGATAGACTGAAGCAAAAACCTTCGGCACTTCGCGAGCCCCCGGTATTTCGAGCGGAGCCCGTTCTTCAACATCTCCATTTTCCGGACCGAGCTTCCACTACGGTCCCCCTGACCGCCCTAAAATGTTCTCTCTTACGCCCTCTTGCGGTCCTTCGTCGAACATTACGGGCCAAAAATGAGAGAGAAAAAAAAAAGAAATTGGCAAACACTGCCCTAGACAATTGCATATTGTCAAACAATACAGACTCACACGCGAGCTAGTCCAGAGTCGCCGTCAAAACCATTCCAGCTACAAGAAACAATCCAGGAAAGAAGAGCGTCTGTCCGCCCCCGAAATACAACTCCGGGCTCTCTTTTTTCGGCTGAGCACCCCCGCGCGCTTCGGTAACCAATGACGTCAGAGACGGCCTCAAAGTCGGTTCCTCATCCCCCGCTGAGAGGTTCACATGACGAATGGCCTCGTCTGTCACGGAAGACGTTGCACCTTCTACCAATTCTAGCCTCTTTCTCCTAATGAAAGAAAAAAAAAGAAAAAAAAAAGACTTTCTCCCGACGTGTCTCCCAAGGTTCCTTTGAAGCCGTAGCGACGCCCTCTTAGAAGTGTCAAGTCGAGCGACAGCTTCAAAACTTCAAAATTTCAAGTAGTGCTCGACGCCGAAAAGCTTCAACGGAGCAAAATACGGGTATAGTATTCGTGGGAGCCGTAGTAGACGTGAGTCAACAACGTTGCAGTAAATACGTTGCATGTACACATCCCACATACTAATGCACTAAAAGTTACAGCCATTTCTACTAACAATATCATCATACAAACAACCTCCACAAAGCGATGTGGATGTACTATGTAAACGACGAAGTGTCAAATACAAACTTTGCAGACGTTTCTGAAGTATGTGATGAGGAGATCCTCGCAGACGACAGCGACAAAACAGACGACGGCTCTGTCGTCTGCTTCCGGCAAACCGAAATGCAGACGGCAGTCTTGTCGCCTGCTTCGGAAAGCGAAAGCGAGACAATTCTGTCATCTGCTGTAGTTATGCTCCGGAAGCAGACGACATAAATGGAGTCTTTTCCGAATATTGATGCAATTGGTAACAAAATGGCGGTGGCACACTCTTGCTTGAGTTTGGCGAAACGCATGAGAACTACGTCAGCTCTCGCTCAGAAGTCCGATACTGTATTACCATGTATAGGGTTGCCACCCTATACCAACCCTATAACATAATACCTACAATACCAGTGGCAACCCTATAATACCACGTGAAATAAAATAAAATCACCTACGACTCGGATAACCCACATGTCTAAGCAAAGACAATGTCTTGGAAACGTTTAACGCGTCTATGTGCATTTAGAAGTACGCGGCATGCAGGAACAATTGTATATTTCTTTCTGCACGAGCGAATCTGCGATGCGCGTACCATGAGGCATCAACAGAATCTGGGCTTCAAGCGCCCTGTTTGTCAGCCTCGTCTGGTTGCAGCTCTCACCGTCTGGATAAGGAAGCCGAAAGAAACAATCAGATATCCGCACGGCTCATCAACAACAAAAGAGCTAGGGGAGCTGAGTGTGTAGAGGGAACCAAACACCAAAAGTGCCACTGCCCGCGTAGCACCACCGAACCGATTCAGCCGACACGCACTTGGTTGTGTATGGATTTAAAAATACACCTCCCCATCCCATACCGTGCTCAGGGTGTCGCTAAGTTTAGCCGTTGCGACAGCAACACTTCCGCAGCAAACCCTAGCGTACACTCTTAAAAATGAACTTCACCGCATAGCACGCTCCTAGCCAACCATTATCTCGAATGATATCGTTATCTGCCCTGATTTGTTGAAAACACGGGGCGTACGCCTTTTCTGTGACAATTATGAACAGCATAAGTGTCACAGAAATGGCGTACGCCCCCCGTTTTCAACAAATCAGGGCAGATAACGATATCATTCGAGATAATGGTTGGCTAGGAGCGTGCTATGAGGTGAAGTTCATTTTTAAGAGTGTACACAAAGACACTGACGCATCCGTCTCCTCCGTTGTGGGCGGCACACGGTACACTCATTAAGAGTATTAAGTAGCACACATCTCTCGTGGCAACCACGAACACTCTTAAAAATGAACTTCACCGCATAGCACGCTCCTAGCCAACGATAATCTCAAATGATATCGTTATCTGCCCCGATTCGTCGAAAACGGGAGGCGTACGCCTTTTTGTGACAATTATGACAATTCGAACAGCATAAGTGTCACAAAAAAGGCGTACGCCTCCCGTTTTCGACAAATCAGGGCAGATAGCGATATCATTTGACATTATCGTTGGCTAGGAGCGTGCTATGCGGTGAAGTTCATTTTTAAGAGTGAAGGGTCACGGAGTGTGTACCTAAACAGTCTTGACATTTCGGGCTTACACGGTTGTCGACGTCGGCAGGCCCCAGAAAGCTATCGCCTTTTAACACAAAATAACTTCTGTATACAAACAGAGCTTCACCGCATTGCACGCTGTGCGCCAACCATTGCCACGAATGATAGGGTTATCGCTTCTGATTCGAGGAGAGAGAGGCGGACGTACGCCTTTTTGTGACAATTTGGATATATGGTAATTGCCATAAAAAGGCGTACGCCCGTCTTTCTCCTCGAATCAGAAGCGATAACCCTATCATCCGCGGCAATGGTTGGCGCACAGCGTGCTATGCGGTGAAGTTCTGCTTTTAGAGTGTAGCGTAACACAGCTTGCAGAATTTCACGCACGAACAGCTTGTCCATTAAATAGCGTAATTTACCTATTGGTTTCACACAAATTAAGGTGACTTGTGACTCTTCAAGAAGTGCCACGACTATACACGTAACGGGGTGGCGGCGGGGGAGGCCACGTGACTACGACTACCAATGGGAATGGCCTCATGGATCTCGCCCATTTGGCGTCACAACTTCACCACATAGCACGCTCTTACCAAAGCATAACCACGAATGACATAGTTTTCCCCTTATCTGTTGAAAACCGGTGGCGCACGCCTTTCTGTAACACTTATGCAGTTATGCTAATCGTCACAAAAAGGCGTACGCCCAGCGCTTTCCACAAATTAGAAGTGCTAAAGGTACACCCTTAAAACATAACTTCACCACATAGCACGGTGAGGGTCAACCATTGCACAGGATGATACTGTCATCACGCCCGATTTGTGCAAAGCGTATGCCTTTTTGTGACAATTAACGTAACTGCGTGAGTGCCACAAAAAGGCGTACGTCTCCAGTTTTCAACAAATCATGGGGCAAAACGATGTCATTCGGGATCATGGTCTTCTAGCTGAGTGCTATGTGGCGAAGTTCTGTTTCAAGAGTGTGGGAAACATGCTATAGCTACTCAGCCCCGTAGAGTATTAGGAACCTAACACTCGAAAAGTCTATTCGTGTGAACGACGAGCGGCGAGTACATGCGAGGCTTTCGCTGGAAAGACATTTGAGCGTGAAAATAGAATCCGAAACCCTGTCAGGAGATAGAAGGTGTGTGTGTGTACCTCCATCACTCGCGAAAGAAAAAAAAAAAGAGAGAGAGAGAGAGACAGACGTTGTCTGATTTCCGGGGAGCACGCAGATTGGCAAAAAGTTTTGGAAAAGGTCCAGCACAACCGTGGAATGACAGCGCGTCTCAAAATGTAATAATGTCTCGGGAAGATTATGACGAAAGGATTGCAGCAAGTGTGGACGGGTGGGGGAAGACATTTAGAGCTACCACGTTACGTGTCTGAGTCGAGACTCGTTCCGGTAGCGCGGCGCCTCAATGGGACCCGCTGGCTTCTTCCCTTTAATTTGGGAAAGGTGTTGCGTTTCGCTATGTGCCGAAATGTCATCATTGACGTAGCATCCGGCGAAATTTCTGCGGAGGACATCTGCATTTCCAAGAAGAGCCGGGAGTGCCGTGATTCAAGCGTGCATTTCAGATCCATTCGTTGATCCATTCATTGCCAGTCTCTGTCTGCGAACAATCTGTTGTTTGTAAACATCATTTGGGGGAATAAATTGCTGAATGACACGTATACTGAGGGTGGGCGAGATAAATTACGGGCCCCGTGGATGACTCCGAATGAGTCCTGCCCGGGTCGCCTCCACACACCTCCTGGGTCGCACTCTTAAAAATGAACTTCACCGCATAGCACGTTCCTAGCCAACCATCGTCTCGAATGATATCGTTGTCTGCCCTGATTTGTTGAAAACGGGGGGCGTACGCCTTTTCTGTGACAATTATGAACAGCATAAGTGTCACAAAAAGGCGTACGCCTCTCGTTTTCAACAAATCAGGGCAGATAACGATATCATTCGAGACGATGGTTGGCTAGGAACGTGCTATGCAGTGAAGTTCATTTTTAAGGGTGCAGGCCTTGGGTCGGGCGGGTCAATGAAGAGACACGGTCCCCGGGGATCCCCTCTCGCCGGCCCTGTGTATACTATATAGCCCACGCGGGTGCCTTATATTCAGCAATTCTTGTTTTTGATTCGTGCTTATCTCACGTTTCGAACCTGCACGATTTCCGGTTAAAGGTGCTCGCAGTTACACCATCCTCGCTACCTTTTCATAAGCACACCGAACACGTCTCATCAGAAATTTGGTTCACACTGCTGCGTTTCACGCTTGCGTCTAAAGCTTGCGTGTACGTGCTTTTCATTGCGCAACGGGTTCACGGTGCCGCTTTCGCGCCCGTTCACATCATTGGCGTTAGCGTTACGTAGCGTTAGCGTTCCACCAATGAACGAGCGCCGTTCACAGCGCATCCCCTATAGGTGCCGTGCGTGTGACGTCACGCCATAGCTTTACCCGTGCTTTTTCCCTCTTTCTGGTGAACCGGCGCACTCTATCGCACCCCACCTCTGGGGAGAAAAGGGGAACCCCGCAGATACCGTGTACTCCCCGCGCATACAGTGCGCATGCGCTGTATCTTCTCCTATTGAGCAACTGGCTTGACATTGCGTTGCTTGCGTCGAGAATGTTGACGCTGGCTCAACTCCTCCTGTTTTGCGTACGTGCTGCGATTGCGGATAGCGGGGCTCTGTTGCCATGGCGACGATTCGCAGCAAGCGCAACCGTAAACGCAGCAGCGTGAACCAGTCTTTAGTCCTTCCTGCTGTCCATCTGTCCGCGCTTGCACTCATAGCCACAGTTGCTAAGCGGTGCTGACACAGAATAAAACAGTACGTACAAAAAGCAGCTTGTAGAGCCGCGTAAAGAATCCATCACTGTCGCCGACTGCAGAGCCGTATATTAAAAGGGAGTCTGGCCATTGGGAGGAGTCACAAAAAGAGGCTCGACCTGTCAATCACAGTTTCGCTCCACTGATTGGTTTGCTCTTTATCAAGGGGGTCGCCATGACACCTCACTGCCACCCAAAATGGCAACGAAAACAAACACAGTGAAGCGGGGATTTCGTGACAAAAAATTTTCACAGACTACTCTGATTTTATGCTGCAAATGTACATCCTCATATACGTTTCTTGGAAATCAGTTTCAACTGATGCTCATCCATCGATATCTAACCGAAAATAATACGTTTTGTCGCCGGTGTTAGGCCTAGTGAACACGGCGATCACAACGAAATCATAACAAAAACGGCGCTGTGCTGTACAATCTTATATTTAATTGCTGGATTTCATGGATATAAACATTCTTGCCTCTTATATTCCAACTATTCATGTAGATTTGATTAAAGATCATACCGACAACAGAGTGTGTCCCAGCAGGTGGTTCTGCCGGCAGCGGTACAACGACGGAAGCAGACGACAATTCCCGACGTGCCTTACGCTCCCTAGGTGGCGCTCATCAAATTGGCACCAAAAATCCCCCAATTTTGCAGATTGCGAGAGGTATCCATTTCAATCCCATCCAATCCACTTGCCACCCAAAATGGCGCTGCCCATGTTGGATAAGGGGGCAAATAGTGAGGATAGGCTGATTGATAGCGCCCCATATTTCAAGACTTAATTGGTCGGAAAGCTGAAAAAGTGGGCGGAGCTTCAGGTATAGGCATGACCCATTAATGGCCAGACTCCCTTTTAATATACGGCTCTGGCCGACTGTCCACAGGAGCGACACCGCGGCGCAAAGCGGAGACCTGTGGCGTCGAGCCGAAGTTTGGCTACGGACGCCAATCCGATTGTTTACCGGCGTGCCATTCCCGATTAAACCAGCCCTGTTGATGCGGCTACTACGTGACGCGGCTCACGGCCAAAACTCCACGTGTCTACACTTGTATGCCGACTGCGAACATGCGACACCCCGTGAATCAGAGCTCAGGATCGCCAGCGCACCCGCTTCGGCAGAGCGCCAAAGACAGGAGAACCGCATAGCCATGGAAAGCACCACTTTGTAGGAGAGCGAGACACGCAAAAAGACAGCGACCTTAACTTCATTCACTCCCCCCCAAGAACCAGGTCACTCGTGACGTCAACTGTATCGTCTCCTTTGTCCTGTTCCGATCAGCGAGGTCGGCTCTATTTTATGTGCTCTCGCTCTGGGGCTGAGCTACTGTGTTCCGAGGCGTTGAGCGGCAAGATGAAGAGAAGGGGGGGGGGGGGGAGGACATGTAGTGATATGAGAAAATCCTCCGCGCAATTTCTGGTCTTACATTGCGTTTTTACAAAATCGAGGTATGGTCTGCCCGCGTTGTTCTTCACCAGTTCACACCATATCCGTGGCACTTCTCCAAGTAAAGACACTTGTTAAAGGAATCTGCCCACTGAAATAGTCGAAGCTTGCTGGAAGACGATGCTGTACTAACAACTGGCTGGCTTCTGGCGCCACGTGGCGGTGCAAGTCAGCGCCAGCAAAGCCATGTCTTTGAGATTTCGTGATAGCTGCGGATGGTTGACAGAAGCGAAATGGAGGGGTCCAGATTCTCTGGTATACTGCTTCCAGTCGCTGCCTTGTTTACCTGTACGTACGGTCGCATGAAATGTATCTACGTCACTGATAGTTATAGGGGTTGCATCTAAGATAATGCTGGCCTGCGCTGGGTACTGGGTATGAGTTCACACCAGTCGCTTTCGTTTATTCGTTCTGCTAAGCCATTTCCTTCCATCATTGCGTTAAGCCGTTAAGTGCACCGCTCATCTCAAAAATAATTTTTAACTTCTCAGGTGCGACTGCTTTACGTGTCATATTTCCTTGTCTACCTCGCAATACTCGTTGGAAAAATGAAACCCATCGTACTTTCGTGGGCGTCTCGAAAGGTGACAAGATTTTGTCCTATCATTCCGTGCTCTGACGTCAGTGTGACGTACATTGCCGACGTCTTCAGAACTGAAGGGCCACTACTGGCTAAAAATCCATCTTGCAGGTTTTCGCACGCATAAAACACGCATATGTAAATGCTGTCAGTGAGCGTTACGATAAATACAAGTTTCGGTTTCGCGAAGACGAGAATGACGTCATCACGCGTCAACCTTTCCCTTCCCATCATGGGAAACAATATTCCGCGAGAATACAATGTTAGTGACGCAGATTTCAATGACATAAATTAGCCAAGGTTCTCATCCCCCACAAAACACCGAATGCCCTCTGGATGTACACTCTTAGAAATGAACTTCACCGCATAGCAAGCTCTTAGCCAACCGTCATCTCGAATGATAACGTTATCTGGCCTGATTTGTTGAAAACGGGAGGTGTACGCCTTTTTTGTGACAATTATGAACAGCGTAAGTGTCACAAAAAAGGCGTACGCCTACCGTTTTCAACAGATCGGGCCAGATAACGATATCATTCCAGATGACTGTTGGCTAAGAGCTTGCTATGCGGTGAAGTTCATTTTTAAGAGTGTACGAATAATGGCCTAACGATTTCGCGCGTCAGGTGGATATCCCTCAGACATCCACCGGACGTGCGAATCCGTTAAGACAGTATTCGTACATCCAGAGGACATTCGGTGTTGCTGGTGAAGACGCAAGTCCTGTATATGCGGTGCACGGCGGCAGATATAGGACTGATGGTGTTTCTTTGCTCGGCAGGCAATAACGATGAGCAAGAAAGAAGTGCTGGCACTTCTGGTGGTGTTTGTGGTGTACGTTGTCCTCGGCGGAGCCGTCTTCATGGCGCTCGAGGGACCGACGGAAGAAGAGCTACGACTCGAGATAACCGAGATCAGGAGGAACTTCCACGGTGAGTATATAACACACTACTGTACGGGTACAAAGAAATACGCGCATTTTACGCATAATGGTTGGTTCGTGTCAGGAAAGCAAGTCTAGTGCAGTATCGAAGGCATGCTCCTACACTCTTAAAAATGAACTTCACCACATAGCGCGCTCCTAACCATCATCCCGAATGACAACGTTCTCACTCCTGGTTTGTTGAAAACGGGAGGCGGAGCCTACTTTGTGCCATTATGCACGGCACAGAATAGGCTCCACCTCCCGTTTTCAGCAAATCAGGGCCGAGAACGTTGTCATTCAGGATGATGGTTGGCTAGGAGCGTGCTATGTGGTCAAGTTCATTTTTAGGAGTGTACGTAATGGGTTGCTTCTCATTTGTGAAGAAGTCACTGACGAGAGTATATTGTTTAAAGGACAATACTTAAAGAGTAGAATTAAAGAGACTGGCTCTTAGCTGTTGAGAGGCCTCTCCGGGACGCTGAAGAGGAAATATCTTTCGAGATACGTATTTTCCGAATTATCTGCGGCATAGTGCTTGAGAGGGGATGATCGGGCTTGCAGGGGAGACATTGCTCGAAGGAAACCCCGGGGAATACACAACGACGGTGCCGGCTCAACTGCCAGCCCTTGCGCGGAAAACCGAGGCTTCAGCAAACATACGGCAGGGCCGCCTTTGAGGTCACGCCACTAAAGTCATTAAGGGCGAACTGCATTTAGAAGCGCAATAAGCGCGGTAAGCGACGCAACAGACGGAGATTTGGGCTGGGAGATTAACTGCGGAGATTAATTTGGGAGATTAAATTCGGTTCACCTAGAGTACTCTATAGGGAATTGCAAAACTCAAACACAGATGGTACAATAGCTACACAATACCGAAGCTGATAAGGGCACGAATAACGAACAAGAAGAGCACGTGCACCTGTCGCCTATCTTCCTGGCCCGTCCTATGCTATACACGCTTAAAAATGAACTTCACCACATAGCACGCTCTTAGCCAACCATCATCTCGAATGATATCGTTATCTGACCTGATTTGTCGAAAACGGGAGGCGTACGCCTTTTCTGTGACAATTATGACCAGCGTAAGTGTCACAAAAAAGGCGTACGCCTCCCGTTTCCATCAAATCAGGGCAGATAACGATATCATTCGAGATGATGGTTGGTTAAGAGCGTGCTATGCGGTGAAGTTCATTTTTAAGAGTGAGAGCCTATCGATGAAGAAGGACGGTAGGTGTAAACGTCAGTCAATCATTTTTGTCCCCATCGGTGGGTGATATTTTGGTCCGCGAAGCCATCCCATATTTTGTCCACCCCCCGATATTCTCAGATCCAAACTCTTTCCCGTCTGGAAAACGGTTGCGGAAATATTTTCATTTACGTCCAAAGTGTAAAACGTCCGTGGGAACGACCCAGGGTAACGCAATGGATGCGAGCTATTGGTCGCACCACAGCAATATACGATGGAATTAAAGTGGAGTTCAAGAAGAAGAAAATATCCGTTTATTTGAGGAAGATTGGAGCTCGGTGGGACGAAGTTGTCTTCTTGCACACCTCTTGTTCTTGTGCACGTATCATGCAGCTGACTTAGTGTTCTGTACCCCAGGCTCTGACCAATCACCTTTCTGCGTAAGTAACTGGCCCGCCACAAAACTTTCTTCCGAGTATCTCGTACGATACTGTCCGATAATTCCGAGTGAACTTTGTTGCTGATGCGATCCAAGATTGTTCACGCTTCATAACTGTCTCGATAACGCAAAACAGCGCTAACTCGGAGACTTATTACGGAGTACGGGATATCCGGCTTATAAATAGTTTCTTCTTTTTTTTCTTTTTTTGTTAACGTTCGTAGTCCACACTGATATATCGCATACTGTAACACCTTATATATTATTTCATCTAGCACCTTTATATGTCTTGCCTGATATGGTACCCTGCACAAGATCCTATAGGATACGTATCTGGTATTATAAGTGATCAAATATATTACCTTATATCTTTACGCGTATTATGACTCATCTTATCTTCCACCTTTGTAGTAGAAAAAAGCCCGGATCTCCAGGGAAACCAGTTCCCACCGATGCATCTAATACATTATCCTACACTCTAAAAACTGAACTTCACCGTATAGCACGCTCTGCACCAACCACTGCCACACACTTAAAAATGAACTTCACCCCATAGCACGCTCCTAGCCAACCATGATCTCGAATGATATCATTATCTGCCCTGATTTGTTGAAAACGGGAGGCGTACGCCTTTTTGTGACACTTATGCTGTTCATAATTGTCACAAAAAAGGCGTACGCCTCCCGTTTTCAACAAATCAGGGCAGATAACGGTATCATTCGAGATCATGGTTGGTTAGGAGCGTGCTATGCAGTGAAGTTCATTTCTAAGAGTGCACGAATGATAGGGTTATCGCTTTTGATACGAGGAGAGAGGGAGGCGTACGCCTTTTTGTGTCAATTTGGATATATGATAATTGACACAAAAGGGCGTACGCCTCTCTCTCTCTCTCTCCTCGAATCAAAAGCGATAACCCTATCATTCGTGGCAGTGGTTGGCGCACAGCGTGCTATGCGGTGAAGTTCAGTTTTTAAAGTGTATATGGTGTTATCTCAATCCATCATGTTGTACCTTATCAAACACTGTATCCGATATATTATATTTTCTTACACATTGCACGTTATATTTTGTATTCCTGTCCGAGGGGACCAAGCCCTTCCTTCCCTCGCCTTGCCTCAACAACCTCGGTGTCGTTAACCCCGAAACAAACGAACGGTGAAGACTCGTCAATCCGCGCCTACATCATCGCCGATATTTTTGGGACACCGGGCACCGTTTTCGACCCCATTAGCTATTCCCGGCATTCATTTGGAGTCCTTTTAGCCGGAGACGCATTATCGCGAGCGACGAGTGAAGCGCCCATGCCAATGACCGGCACAGTGAATCTTCAATGTGTGCCATCAGCTGGCGTCGATATGCCAGCTGCTTCTGTTTATGCGGGAGAGTGCGCGTTCGGCGGCGGCAGTTTGTCTTCCAGCTCCGAGACGGGGCTGCTTATAAACTGCATATCCTGTTGTAAAAAGTGATAAATAAAAAAAAAAGAAGAAGAATAAAGTAAGAATAAGTCAAAGGCGCAGGGAAAGTCAAAACAGAATGTGCTCGAAAAACTGAAAAAATTGAACGTTTTTGGCCCCATGGAAAAAAAAAAAAAAAAAAGGAACGGAAAGGTTAACGATGAAATATATTTATACGTGTCTTCATTGCGATACAAACTGGTTAATCACTGCGATCGAGTGTTCCCATCGAATGGTACCTCGTGCGAATAACTTGGCGTATAGTTCTATTGTATAATTGTGGCGTATTCCCGTCCCCATCTTGAGAAGTGGTTACACTGCACTCTTAAAAATGAACTTCACCGCATAGCACGCAACTAGCCAACCATAATCTCGAATGATATCGTTATCTTCCCTGATTTGTTGAAAACGGGAAGCGTACGCCTTTTTTGTGACAATTATGAACAGCATAAGTGTCACAAAAAAGGCGTACGCCTCCCATTTTCAACAAATCCGGGCAGATAACGATATCATTCGAGATTATAGTTGGTTAGGAGCATGCTATGCGCTGAAGTTTCGTTTTTAAGAGTGTGGAAATTACAAAAAGATATTGTGGAACGGAACTCTTTTCAAGTCGTAAACGCTTGTCGCTCCCTCCCGTAACGTCATCACGAGGAGTCCAACCAATCAGAGCAAAGCGATACAACAGTATTCGTTCCCGAGGGATTCGGAGTTGCGCGTTGAGCACGATCGTCTGCTATCAGTATGCAGCGTCGATACGACTAACCGAAAGAGGAAAAGAAACGACAAAATATAGTAAGAAGATATTTTGAGAATTACTTATTTATACTTACCCAAGCAGCACAATGTACTGAAAGTCGAGTGCAATAGGGGTGGACGGGTAGGTGGAAGACCTTGAACAGACTCTTCAAACTAAGGAACATTGATAAGACACATACCGTCCACCCCTATTGCACTCGACTTTCAGTACATTGTGCTGCTTGGGTAAGCACCCATATTATCACGTGCCCAATATTGGGCGGATAAGAATGATCAGACGAGGTCTTTCCAAGTTACTTGGGAAGCCACGCACCATGCACTTTAGCAGACGACACGTGTCGTCTGCTAAAGTGAGGCGTAATGCTTTTTGCGTGACGTTACAGACGACAAGACGTCGTGCGCAGGCCTCGTGTACATTTCAATGCCCATCTTATATTTCATTTATTTCCAATCTTCCGAACAAGATCAATCTGTCAAAAATAAACCAGCAACCACAGCGGAAGCCAAAAAGAGCGCAAATAGCGCGCTAAACGTACCACGCATTCCCAGAATAGAAGTCTGTATAAAGAAACGTGACCCAATTAGATAACAGTAAGAAAAGCAAGCATCCCCAATCAGGCGACCGCTCTAAATAGCCCATTATCCCGAAGTGAAACAAAAGAGAGTCATCATCGAAGCTACCAGTTATCGCCTGGAAAGGGGCCAACGAGGCCTTGGCCGTGAAATAGCCGCATACCCAGGATACCTAGGATTCCTTCGCCTGTGGTTTCATGAAAATGGGGGGTAGGACAAACTTCAAAGACTCGCGTACACCAGCTCGCTCGTGCCCTTGCGTTCTGTTCTAAAAACTCCGAGGCGAAAAAAAAAAAAGTAATAATAATACGAGAGTAGAGGTATCGTACCGGGGACGGCTGGGGTTTGCGTGAAATGCAATTATTTTTCAACGAGTGAGAATGAGAAGATACTAAGTAACTGTTACTGCAAAATTACTCACTTTGGATAGGCGATGCAATAAGAAATAAACAAAGTGCCCTGCTCCCCACTCGGTGGGTACAGTTCTCTATAAGCTGAAACTGCGCTGATAACTCTCTAGATATAGTTTTTGCACACCTGGCCGACTAAATTTATGTTCTATTGATCGAGCGGTAACAGAAGAAGAAGAAGAAGAAAAAAAAAACAATAGAAAGCATTTTGAAACGTACAACAACAACTTTATTTTTAAGATGATGAAGTTATGATGATGGGAGTTTCATCGCGAGGGGCGATACCTCTACACCATTGCTGATGTTGATGTGGGGAATGAAATAATGAGCCCCTTCGCAGTAACGGTTCAAAGTCCTACGGTGTCCAAAAATGTCAAAAGAGCTTTGAGGGCACAGCGTTGAAACGTATTTCCCTGATGTACCACGCTTTTCTGCGTACACAATGTTTTTCGTGTATGTGGAGCTAAGCCACCTCCGTGACAGACTCTACGTGACCATTCAGAGTCCCAGCACTGTTCTCGACAGTGTTCCGCCTCCATATAAATTTAGCGGCTTCGCGCATTACATAAAAACGTCGAAGCCACTTCTTTATTCCGAAAGCACCCCCTCTATTATGCTCCTTCATCCTCTTACCGAGCGTTTCATGCGTGGGATGCGGACGCGGGCGTAAATATTTCGCTATTTCGAATCGCTGCTCGGAATACATAAGAAGTTATTTCGAATCGTCCTTCCATAAGTCTTCGAAATAGAAAGAGGCTGTACAGTGGCGACATCTGCTCGCCCTGTTCATGTATTCATGAACATCTACGTCCTGTTTAGATTCCTTCAGCATTCGCAATGACCTGCGCGGAAAACCGATGCTTCCTGATATGCATATATTCCTTATGGCGGGCTAGAATGTCCTTCTAGAAAGTCTTCTAGTAGTAGTCTAGTCGTAATCTAGTAGTCTAGTAGTCGTAGTCTAGTAGTAATAGTCTTCTAGAAAGTAGTCTAGAAAGTCCTTCTAGCCCGCCATATATTCCTTACACCCTTTTCTTCCTCTTTTTTTCCTTACAAACAAACAAACAAACAAACAAACAACCATCCTTTTCTGCACAGAGTGAGCTTTGTTACGTCACGCGCTATGATGTCACACGGTACCCAAGTATATATAAAGAAAAAGTTTCTCCAGCCGCGAAGCAACTGTGGCTATGAGCGAATGTACCGACGTGTACAGCTGGAGAGAGGAGAGCAGGAAGGAGCAGGGGAGGGGTTTGTATGCGTCCTGGGCCGGCTTCAGGGGGTCTAAAAGCAGCACACTAGACGGAAATGACTAGGCAGGACATCTGCTTCAATTGTGCCGACATTCGTCCGGAAAGTCTGCTGGAAAACAAACGGGGAAAACCCAGGACAGCACAGCCGGGGTTCGAACCCGCGTCACCTCCCAGTCTGCAGCGTGGAAAACGATCATCCTAACCTCTACACCATGCGAGCTGGTCGACAATATTTTTCTCCAACGATTAAACAACAATTCTCCCTTGTGGCACGGTTTGTGGATGATCGAGCCCGTTGGATGAGGTGGCACGGTGGATGACCTAACACGACGTCTAATCAGCTCAGAATGGATGAGGCAGCTCGATGGACAAAACGACACGATACAGTGAACCCTCGTTAATATGACCGCCGATAATCTGACATACGCGCTTTACGACCATGCTCCTTGGGAATAATGCAGTGAAACCTCTGCAAATCCCCCCGTTAATATGACAATTCCGCATTATGACCAAAATTTTCGGGAACGACCATGGTCATAATAACGAGTGTTCACTGTAGATGACATGATACGCTGAATGAGGTGGCACGAAATTGGATGAGGCGGCACGGTGGACGAGGCGACCACAAGCGCCACCGATGACCGACAGAAACATAATATTCTGTAGCCTCTGATGTATATAACCTTGGGAGTAAACCCTCCATTGACTGACCTCCACCTTCTTTCAATCAGCACGTTGTACTAACAGGGAGTCACGTGGCGCGAATCAATCTAAAGGTACTGTAAAGCGGCCTGCATACAATCTTATACTGCTGGCTCGTCTGACGGCCTGGGTGCTCAGTATACAAATGCCTCAAATTTCGTTCAGATCCACCTCGTAGTTTTTTTTTTTTATCCAGATTTAATATTAAGGACAACCCTGCGTCTAAGACCCCACACGAGCTCCGTAGTTCCTGTAATGTATGGCGGCGAACACAAACATGCCAATAACAATGGGAGCGTACAGCGACATCTGACCCCCCGCTTCGCCGGACGTACTACGATCACGTGATTTCCACGATCACCAATGTTCTTGCATTTCCAGAGAACATATGTCAGGAACTATCTCGTTTGAACAAACTTTTCAAAGGAAGTTCAATAAGTCGGCTACTTAGTCCATGACTTAGCCGATAGAGGTTTGGGAACATGTAACACTGTTGCTCGACGAATGGGGTTTCCCACCCCGTCGCAATTTCAGTCGCGGTTAAATATTCAGAGTTGTCTGTCGCACATAAAATTTGCAGTGTGGGTTCCTTTCGTAATAAGCTTTCAAATGCCGCTGCCAATATTAACAGCTTGACTGCCACGTTCCAACTTGAAGAAGAGAAATAATCGGCTATCTTCGCCCTCCGGTGGAATCTTGTAGCACGAACGAAAGTTGAATGAGTTTGTTGTACCTGGATTAAAAACAATTAAAAACCCCCAGTGCTGGGTAGGACGAGGACAGAGGATAAAAGGACAAGGACCGGCACTGAGTATTTATCAACGCACGAAACAACAGATAGGCAAGCAGATTTGGAAGAACTTGTTTCTGGTGTATAGCACTCTCTTTTGGTCGGTTTTTTGCGGGGTGAGAGTGGTGTCACTGGTTTGCTGAACCAACCAGTCCAAACGCTTGCACAGCTTGTTGTACCTATACTCGTCAAAGCCCTTTTACAGACTACTTAGCGTGACGTCAGCCAATCGTCGGCTACTTCCCTACAAAATCCACCGGAGCCAGGCCACGCATAACGTGGATTTTTTTTCAACACGAAGAGAAATCACCTTGCCTCCACGCCGTCTGGTCTATGTGTATCTTGGCAAAGTACCTTTGTTGGGAGGCGAGACGAGATAACCACGTGGTGTGGGCGGCGAGGGAGCAGTTGTGGTTTTTTTCTTTTTATTCGTTTAATTTTAGCCAGAATTTTTGACAAGTGCTATAGTCGTAGAGGCCCCGTAATGATCAGCGTGCCACCACATCTGTAGCGAAAGAGTTCGGTATAAGCTACGTCACACACGCACTACAGGCTTAACCAATAGTATACGATGCTGCTCATTCCCAATACGGGCAGCGTCAAGTTTTGAAGCAATCTTTGGCGAGTATGTTCTTCAGTCGGAGTGTAAAGCCCCGAATTTTAAATATGGGGTCATAATAACCGTACAGGAGACGGGTATAGTAGTTCCACGAGATCAGTTTTACGGGACTTTTTCTCTTTTCCGCGGTTCCCAAGTCACAAAAAAACTATATGCAACTACAAAGCATTTTGTTAAGCTAGTATTATCCCTTCTAAGTATATATATATATATATATATATATATATATATATATATATATATATATATATATATATATATATATATATATATATATACTCATGGAACGATGCGACAGCACCAGAGGACACGTGTTTCGCCGTGTTTGCGGCTCGTCAGCCCTGGGTAGCTGCGCATCGTTCGGGATTGGCAAACCAGGGGTCACTCAGCGAGTGATATACACCTGGGAGGGTGACTGAGCACTCCTCAATGCCACAGCGCAAGCCAGTGAATTATAAAAAGGAGTCAAAAGCCTTGAAAAAATAAGTAAATGACGCTAGACTTATTTGAAATTCATACCCAGGGCTGACGAGCCGCAAACACGGCGAAACACGTGTCCTCTGGTGCTGTCGCATCGTTCCATGAGTATCTGTTTCTCTACGTGCAGCCATAGAAGTCATCTTAATCTGTACGTTTGAATTTCAAACAAGTCTAGCGACATTTACTTATTTTTTCATGGCTTTTGACCCCTTTATATATATATATATATATATATATATATATATATATATTACGTGAGAGTGACACAAAATACTTGGAAACCATTCCCACATACTATGGGAACCGTCGTGTCGAAGTATTGCGCTGTCGAGGCAGCGAAAGTGGCCACGGTATATAGAGAGAAAGGGCGGACTGTTTTAAAAAAGAAAGCCACTAGTAGACGGGCTAAGCATAGCTCCCAAAAAAAGAAGGTGCGAATACAAGAAAAGGAGCTGGTGAAGCATCAGCTGCTTAGGAGTGAGGAAAGGCTCGAAAGGAAGGGCTGTCTAAATACGTCTGTAGTGCATGGGGTCTGTTCGTAGGTTATCGCTCGGAAATGTGCGATTTCCACAATCCGGGAAAGGACAAAAGCGGGGACAGGCCACCGGTACAATAATGGAATGATGGTAAACAATACTAAAGTAATGGAAAGGGCAAAGTTTTCATGCAACTAAACATAAATAAAATACAGAAGCCGACACTGAAGATTTTTGTTTAAGTTTAATTTGTACAAGCTTTCGCGTGGAGGTCCACGCTTCCTCAGGTACAAAGTGAAGTGGTGACACACATAAGTATATATAGTATAGACATATACACGACTAAACACACTGCTGTGCAAAGAAAGGGAAGAGGAAAGGAGATATGGTGCCACATGTCTGTGTACAATGAATAGCTGGGCAGACGGACACTTTGTACCTGAGGAAGCGTGGACCTCCACGCGAAAGCTTGTACAAATTAAACTTAAACAAAAATCTTCAGTGTCGGCTTCTGTATTTTATTTATGTGATCTACAGGACTTGACTCCCCTCTTCGTATACGCATATGCAACTAAACAGAAAAAAAGAAACGAATACTTCGTTATTTGCGTTAAAACCGCGACGCAGCTGTGGCTATGAGCTATGTACACACATGGACACACAACAGCGGAGCGGCAGGGTGGATCGAACATGAAGCCGATGTGAACACTAGCAGGTGGTACGCTTCCAATCCCACCAGCACTGTGCTGGTCCGAGGATATCCTGGGCTTTTCGGCAACCTCTCCATACGGATGTTAACACTGTGTTATGCGTGCCTTTTTTTTTTTTTTTTTTTGTATTCGCTGGGATGTCGCGCACATTAGCGCTCGATGTGAGATGGGACAGCTATAGCTCAAACTGCGAAACCAGCGGGGGACGAACTTCGCAGCCTTTTCAGGCCGGGTAGTAATTGAACGGGATTCTGTCGAGATTTTCAATGGCATCGTGAACGGTGAATGACTCCCTTTCATCGGAAGAGGCCATGCAAATGGTGGGGAAAAACTAACGGAGAGGAACTCCCACTATTTGCACATCTTCCTCCACGTTGCACGATTTTCGTGTTGGCTTTGGACTCACGTATTCACAGAAAGGAATTAAAAAGACTCGCAAATGCAATATAAAAAATATAAGAATTGTAAGAGATAAAACTTTTCAAAAATATTTTTGTTACTCGGGTACTATGAGGGTCGTCAAACGAGCTTGCCTAAACGAAAATGATTGGTACACAAATAGTCACAATACATCAAAATGTAAAATAGGTAGCAAACACGGATAAGAAATGAATGAAAGAGATAAGCACCACAGATAAGATATAGATAAAGAATATAAGCCCGGTAACAAAATGATCAATAAGAAAAGGTAAGAAATCAAAATTGACCCCATAGAAAGGAAACAGATAAGGACCCCAGAACACTAATTTTGTAGTCCTTCATCCCGGGGCCAAATCCTATACAAACAGACGACTACCTACAAAAAAATTGTAACAATAAAAACAATAATAATAATAATATGTTTATAAGTCCCAAACGTCGCCACACCAGCACTGGACGTTTGGGACTTATGTTCTATACGTGCAGCCAAAGAGCTTCGGCTACTTTTCTTCCCTTAATAATAGTAAGCCCTCTGACGACTTGGGTGAGATCGCATCATTCAATTGTGCGTTATCTCTTGTGTGCAGAGAAGTTGTCGGTGATTAGTCATCCGAACCTGAGCAGTGCCGAGATAACGGAGATCATCTTTAGGCTAGCGGATGCTCGCAGCAAGAACCTCTTGGACGAAGAAGGCCGGGATACCCACATCAACTGGAACTTCTACAATTCTTTCTTTTTCGCCATCACTGTCGTCACTACCATTGGTAAACACTCCGCTTATCTTATCTGTGCAACATCCGCAAATGGTCCACACATGTTTCACGTGACAATACGCCGACTGTACCGTCCACACCTATAATTTATAATAGGTAGAGGTACTCGTAGGCACACGTATATAAAACGCATTGAAAAGTAATCCTTCACGACATTCTGAACTTTACGAAACGACCAGTCAAATTTACTCGATGGTGCCGTTACATTGGTCGGTGACCGCGCTTCACTGAAGCGCTTTCGTGTTCGGCAGTGGAAGCACGCTTTACAGGGGCGTAATGTCCCATTATGAGATAGACGATTTCAGGAAATCCCAGTGCTCCTTGCGCACGCTTTGCATCCTGGGAGACTACTGTCATAAGGAAGAACAGCCCTTCACGTTTCGTTTTCGCTGACCTTGACGCCTCGTGGCCAATCGGCCCAGAGAGAAACAGAGAGAGATAGAGAGAAATCGGATATCAGAAACAGCTTAGAGAGACCTTCTCCTCCTTTCTGATAAGCAAGTTCCCATAGTTCAAAGCGATGCTAAGCTCTCTGGGATTTCCTCAAGTCGTCTTTTTTTTGAGGGCTCTGCAATAATGTCAAACGTGGAATGTCCCGTTACGGGTGTTGTTCACATATTCATCTGTGTGTGTTGTTTACATATTTATAAGCCTCGACGATATTGTGCATTATTATGTAAAATATCCGTTGCCTCTCAGGGTACGGCCATCTGGCCCCATCCACCGTATGGGGCCGCATCTTCTGCGTGCTGTACGCCGTCGTGGGCGTCCCCATGACGGGCATCCTATTGGCGGCCATCGGCGACCACTTCTCCCGAGGCCTGGAGAGTGCCAGGAGACGCAACCGACAGCGGTCTGCTCTGGGAAATCCCCACGTGAACGGTGGCAACTGGGGTGGGAACAGTGGTTCGCGTCTAGCCCTAGCGGGCAGTGCAGCGGCGTTCTTGCTGCCGTGGTTGGTGGTGTTTCTCTTGCTACCAGCGGCAGTGTTCAAGTTCATCGAGGACTGGACTTATCTCGAAGGACTTTACTACTGCTTCATCACGCTGGCCACTATCGGCTTCGGTGACTACGTTGCTGGTGAGTTGCACTTACTAACTGCGCTGATAAGACAACAACAGCTTTATTTCGAGATGATTGATTGATTGATTGATTGATTATGTGTTTAATGGCACAAAGGCAACAAAGGCCATAGAGCGCCAAAACTATGCTGAGTGTGTCGGAGACGATTATGGGAAAGATGATGTGAGAGAGAGTGTGGTAGTTAAAACCTATCTACAGGTATGAGCGATGAGCGATGATTGATTGACCAGGATAAGAGAGAGGGGGATGACGATAGCAAGCGAGCATGGCAGTTAAAAGCTATCTACAAGTGTGACAATGAGATATTTACATGAGGAGTTCGGTGATAATGGATAAAAGCGGAGCAATGCTTATCATTTACATCTACATCATCATTTCGAGATGATGGATGGGCAGTTTCATCGCCAAGGGCGATACTCTACCCCATCGCTGGTGACGATGCGGGGAATGAAGTTATGACACCCTTCACAATATGGCTCCAAGTCCTATGGTATCCAGAAAGGTGAAGAGAGCTGATAAGAAAGTGGTCTAATGTGATGGGACCTCCGTGCGCCAATAACTTTTCACTTGGAGCTCCATCACGATCTATTTGTCGGGCGCTGCCGTAGCATACATGTAGTCGCCCGCTTCGTGATCTTATTGTGACGCCTGGGTGGCGCGACGCAATAACGAAACCGAAACTGTTACGATGCGACACCTACTGGCCACTGTGGGAACATGACGCAAATGGAAAAGACAACATTGTGCTCGAAGGTGATGTTCAAATGCGCCGGAAGTCAACTACACCGTAGTTCAGCCTCATTTCTACGCTAGGATGACGTCTCAAGTCCGAGTCACGTAAATTGATAAGAATACCGTCATTCTAACCGTCCGAGCGTCGGTGTCGTCACGTTACCGGAACCTGAATCGTAAAAAGAAACAGGACTGAGAAAACATGACGTACGTACGCGATATAACGTTAGCATTATTCTAAATAGAATAGTCGACGCGGAGATTGCACGCTGACAGAGTGGACTCGCCCATCATCCAAAGCTGGTACAACCTTGGAAAATTAGACCAAGGGGTGTATGTTGGCTTCGACGCAGTTCTTTTTTTATTAGCTTACCTAGCGGTCGCCGGAGCAGAAACCCACAACGAACCTGACTTCTTTCGTTTAACAATAGCTCCGCCCTGACAATTAAACCGTTGAACGCCTTTTGTCTTCTTCACCTCCCCCCCCCCCCCTTTGTATTTATCTCCGGAGAGGGACTGGCTCATTTCCAGAGGGGGGGCCAGAATAGACGCTTACGGGAAGTACACCTTATTCTGAGCTCACGGCCTGCGCTCAAACCAAAATTAAAATCCTGTTGACGCATGGGGCTCACAGTGACCGCGTGCAAACTATTTCTATAAAGTTCACAGACAGTTATTTATCGAGTGAATTTGATTTAACCTCCGCGACGTCGCTGTCAACAAGAGTTTCTGATTCTTGCACTAGAAGGCGTCGAAGACGCCGATCACTACGTTTTAATGATTTGATTTGATTTCATTTATTTCATTTCGCGTACACGGAAATGAGGGTAACAGGCGCATTTCCGGTTCCCGATGGTCGTGTTTTGAGCAATCATTCCTATATTTATACGTACTTACATATACCTATTTGTACTGTTATATACACATATTATGTACACAAATTATATATATATATATATATATATATATATATGTAATTTGCATATATATATATATATATATAAACTATATCTAGAGCCTGAAGTTTTCGGGAAATATTTTTTTCTAAGTTCGGGGGGTAAAAATCGGGTAAACAAACATGTGCACTAAATTCATGCGAATTCGGGTGAAAAAACTCCCGGTACGCTAAATTCGGGGAGAAATCGGGCTCAGTTGCTCAAACTAACTGTAATGGTTTGGTACAAACGGCGATGTAACTGCATTTGCTGCCAAACAAGTAAGTTAGTGCATTCCTACAGACATCCCACTGAGGGGAATTTGCCGGGTAAAAATCGGGTGCCACCCTAAAGGGTGGACCTTCAATTCGGGGTGCAAATTCGGGGAAGAATCGGGTAAAACCCTAAAACTTCAGGCTCTAACTATATCCTCATACCCAAGTGAAGACTATTTACAAGGACTTACATACTCCCCATCCACCATCTCCTAATAAAGTTGTTGTTGTAACGTAAGTATTCCTAATAACCAAAATCATTCGTTATTTGTGTGCAAATGACGGGATGGGGTTAGTTCTTATCAAATGAATTTTATACGTATAACGGACCCCGAGACGAGGAAAAAGAAGGAACACACAAAACTTCGTCTCGGGGTTCGTTATCATGGATACTTATCACCAGGTCCCCAAGCAGCACAATGTACTGAAAGTCGAGTGCAATAGGGGTGGACGGTATGTGTCTTATCAATGTTCTCTAGTTTCACAAGTCTGTTCAAGGCCTTCCACCTACCCGTCCACCCCTATTGCACTCGACTTTCAGTACATTTTGCTGTTTGGGTCGCTTGCTACTTAACCATCATTTAACCGGATTTTATAGTAAGGGCGGATTCTAATGGCATATCGAGGAGGAGGATTGGGAGAAGCATCCACAGAGCCAGATACTCCATCTTCTTATATGTAGATGCCTAATTTGAACCTGAGTATGGAACTCATCTATCTTTGTCGCACACCCGAATAACGTCATGTTTTAGTCTCTACAAGACTGGATGTACGGTGCAAATCTTTTTTTTTAAATTCCGCGTTAGCGCCGCGAAGCAACTGTGGCTATGAGCGACGTACAGACGTGGACAGATGGAGAGAGCACAGCAGGGAGGAGTGGGAGACAGGGGGGTTAGTATGCGTCCTGGGCAGACTTCAGGGGAAACTTACCGATATTCATCGGGAAAGTTTGCCGGAAAATCCGGGGATGACCGAAAACAGCACAGCCGGTGACAGGATTCGAACCCGTGTCTCCTCCCAGTCTCGGCATGGAAAGCGATCATCTTAACCACTATGCCAATGGAGCTGGTCTTTTTTATTTTTTATTTTTCTCCGTTAACAAAAGAAACTACGAGGCTCTGTTGAGTTAATTTCAGATTCAGAATCTACACATCATAACCCACAATGAAACATGACCGAGCTCCAGACTACTGTTTCGAGATTATCCTCGACAATGTGCGTCGGTGTCAGTACTCGAGCTTAGACCTCGCGAATTACATGACGGGCATGAAAGCGAAAGTTACCATTCTTCATCCTCCATGCCACCCTAAACATCGGTGGTTCGCCATTGTAGAAGCGTGGTGTCCTTTGCGAACAAATTAAGATGGAAAGAAAAAAAAAATTAGTTTCGTTTCTCTCCGAGAAGGTCAGAAAAAAAGAAAGAAAGAGAGAATAGGTGAAAGAAAGCTGCGCAGTTGGCAGAGGAATTAAACGGCCGAGGAGACAAAGGAGACCGACTGGGTGACACTATTGCAGTTGGGAGACCAAGTATAGGCTCGGCTATTTCCGGCCCCGAATCCTCGTTGCCGGGGCTACTTTCTACAGGGAACGCTAACGGGCTCTCTTCGAAATTACCCCACTCGTAAGGAACAATAGCGGTCACGGTGGTTACCGTTTTTATACCCTCGATGAGACCCAGAAGACACAGAGCAGAACTCGTCTGCTCTGCAGCGATTCCCCGTTCTGCAAATTCAAGAACTCGCAAATCATTCCACCTAACTTTAAACCTGCAATCTTAAAATCTGTAGAGAAAATGTGTAACACGCTTTTGAGAAAGATATGGGACTGTTTTGCGCTTCATTTTAAAGTTTTTTTTTTTTTTTTCATTTACTACGCGGGGACGTTCAATCACTACTCGCAGACGACGGCGTTTAGTCTCCATGGCAACGGTCGCTGAATGATTTCGTGATTGGCTAGGGGCCTAGGGCCATTGAAAACACGATCCTCATTGGCTGACTCTTAGTTGTTACGTCACGTCGACGAGCGAGCAGGCTTTCTCAATCTAGGTGGTGTTGGCATTACACGGACTATTGGCTTGGCTATGTGGTAGTCTATCTGTTGTGCATTGTGGAAGTTGGGTAATTGTTTGCCACAAAAGACAGAATCAATGGAATCAGCGCCGAGAGGAGAAAGCCGGCTCGATGAACAGCTTCCTACGTTGAGATGGGCGAGCCGTGGGCGGAGAAGCTTCGCAAAATGAACGACAACTGACGCTTTCATTTTGCGTAACGCCTACTCGATCATTTAATTAAATCGCGAAATTAAGCGCGCTTATTTTGGAGCTCACGCAAATGCTTTCCCGAATGGAAACCACTGCGTGGACATCACGTGTGCGTGACGTCACGGCTACGGCGCACGTGCGGTGTTTACACGTCCGGAGGAGGAGGAGGAGGAGTGTCGTTGGGAGGAAACCCCGAGAGGTCTGCCTGCCTGATTAGGCGGCATGTTTCTCGGGAAGGGAAAGGTGGTGGAGAGGAGGAGAGGAAAGGGTGAAGTGGAAGACCGAGCGGAATCCGCTCGGGGGGAGGATAGCTGCGTCCATGGGCCGACTTCAGGGGAACTGTGCCGGCATACGCCTATTACACATCTGAGGGAAACCCAGGAAAAACCCCAGACGGCACAGTCGGCCCGCGGATTCGAACCGCGGACCTCCCAGTCTCCAAGCGCACGCTGTTAAACGCACCAAGTTACCGCTGCGCCACCGGAGCTGGTAAATTTACACGTCCGAGGAGGAGGAGGAGGAGTGTCGTTGGGAGGAACCCGAGAGGTCTGCCTGCCTGATTAGGCGGCATGTTTCTCGGGAAGGGAAAGATGGTGGAGAGGAGGAAAGGGTGAAGTGGAAGACCGAGCGGAATCCGCTCGGGGGGAGGATAGCTGCGTCCATGGGCCGACTTCAGGGGAACTGTGCCGGCATACGCCTATTACACATCTGAGGGAAACCCAGGAAAAACCCCAGACGGCACAGCCGGCCCGCGGATTCGAACCGCGGACCTCCCAGTCTCCAAGCGCACGCGTTACCGCTGCGCCACAGAACACCGTGCGTTTGGACGTCGTCGCCATTCTGCTGACGTCACCAGCGTGGCGGAACCGAGAGGTTCGGTAGCAACGACCTATTCTATTTGCTGTTTTTTTTAAAGACAATTCCGCCTTTCTGGGTGTGAATTTACTGCATACTCTGAATACCAGTAGAGCATGTAATTTTGGCAGAACGAAGTTTTTGTTGTTTTGCTAGTTGTTTTTTACATCAGTTTTTGTTGCACCGAAATACGTCGATAACAGCTGGCGAACCCACAGTAACGTCCCCTAGATACGCCATAGCAAACTACTACTGCTACTACCAAATGATGTTGTTGGCTCAACTAGCATAATCACGGACACAACCGTTCTGGTTGGTAGCCAGAGCCGAACTGGCTGGGCTGCAATTTAATATCGCGAGCCGCGATTCCGGGTGCGCTGTCGATGGCGGTAGTGGTGCGGCTACAATGTCGTGAAATAATGTATACGGATTATCCGAGTGCGCACAAAGTGGTGCATATTAAACGACAAAAAAACAAACAAAAAACAGACGAGTAGCAAAAAGGAACACACACGTCAGACCACACGCTTTTCGTCGTTTTACAATGCACCAGCTCACCTGCACCCTAGCACTTTTACCGTTGTGGTGCATATTTTTTGCTCTTTACTGTGGCTACAGTTCACCGGTTACGGTCGTCTCGCTAAGGTGAAAAGCCCAAACTGTTGCCTACACAGAGGCCTACTATGTAGGGACCCTCTTCCGTCATCGTGTCCTTGTGGGAAGCCCGACACTCGAACCGCAACACAATCGGTCGCAATCAAAGACCATCTAATCAGCGATTCATCGCGGAGTCGTCGAGGCGCTTCAAATAGAACAGCCTCGCCGTCGACAACAATCGGTCCTGTCAACAATGTCGCAACGGGACGGTACGTCCAAAGCGTCCAAAGGATGAGATGGCACGCATTCAGAATAGTCCGTCTACGAGTGTTCAAGTCTGGGTTCGAATGACTCATGCTGGAAGGGCACGGACAGCAGCGGGCACGGTTTCGGTGCGACGACGAATTTCTTTTTATCATTTCCGCGTTGGCACTGCTGAACTGGTGGCCTTTTAAAAAAAAAATCTCGAGTGACGCCGCCTATCCGTGGATTAATTTTTTAAAGTGCGCAGAAATTTCAGCACACTGTGTATTTTTATTATTATTATTGTATTTAGTCGGATTATTATTAGTTATAGTTTATTATAGTCGAGTTTTGGTACATCGGAAGATGTTCACGATAACTGTTAGGAGAGTGTTTCCCAAACTGGTGGGTCGTAACAGATTCAGCGGGGGGCAGTAGTTTATCCAGAACCGCAAGCTCGGAAGGAAGGGGGGTGAAAAAATTGTTGGGGGTGCAATTACATTGTAACAATAGTATACAGGAAAAACTGAGGGAATGTTGGGGGGTCTGGGGGTAAACCCTTGGCCGGGGATGAGGGTCGCAAATTGTCTCAGAAACTATAAACCAGAGCCACTATTCCGCGTCCCAAAAAAAGGTCGTGGTAGCGGACCACAAGGTCTACAACGCAAGCTCACTTTAGTGAAAAGGAACACTCGTCCCTGCTATCACGCGTATATTTTTCTGTCTGGAATGGTTTCTACAGCCCTATCTTACTACCTGTGACGACATCGACTGTCAAGTTAAATTTCAGCGTCGCTTTTCTGTATTACTATTCACGCGTTGAAATCGAAGATCTCGTGGCATCGCGAAATCAGGGGAGTCGCCACGTGATATGTTCTTGTTCCGATGGGTCACATGCTAGCATAGTTTGGGAACTAGTGCCATAGCTCGGCATTTCGGGCCTCGAAACTCACTATCACTATCATCTGATAAGGCGTGGGTTCAGCCACGGCTACGAACTAACGTGAAGGTCGACATGGCGTATCGGCGAGCTCGATCACGCCACATATTAGTGCACTCACCGGGTAAGATCGCACTCGTAAACAAGACAAGTGGGATGTTATCCGGCGAGTGCGCTAATGTGCGCCATGATCGAGCTCACCCCCAAGTAGCACAACGTACTGAAAGTCGGGTGCAATGGGGGTAGAAGGTATGTGTCTTATCAATGTTCTTTATAGTTTCACGAGTCTGCTCAAGGCCTTCCATCTACCCATCCACCTCCGTTGCACTCGACTTTCAGTACATTGTGCTGCTTATGGGTACCCATGCCGAGCTACACTCTTAAGAAAAGGGTGTACTTTCACTCCCTTTTTTTTGCCACATATATCACTCCCTCTTGGAGAGTACAATAGCTCTCAAAAAGGAGTCTCCTCCTTCACTCAAGGGAGTAACATTACTCCCTTACTCCCTGCCAGAGAGTAATATTACTCTCCAGTAGGGTGTTCGCGGATAACCCCACTCCCTAAAAGTAGTGACGAGACTCCTTTTTGGGAGTAACTGTACTCTGAAGGAGGGAGTGATATATGTGGCGAGAAAAACGAGTGAAAGTATACCCTCCTTTTTTGTTAAGAGTGTATGGGAACCACTGGGTTAGGAGAACACGAGAAGCAAGTGACTGATAACTTATTGACAGGTTCCTTCATCGTATCGTTTTCGTAAACACACGCCCTTGTGTCGTACACTAACGAAAAGACGGCGAAGTCACAGGAGCGTTTATCAGCCGGCGCCAAAGTATAGGGTTGAAACCAAGTTGTATCTTTGAGGTGTTTAAGACTTCTCTGGTCAGCAGACGTTGCCAGACCATCCATCTTCCAACCGGGTAAAGGCTTAAAAATAACCCCGCCTTTCTACAAAACGGCCGCTAACCACACTTTTTACGTATCTTTCGCGATATCTAATCGATTTCTCTGGAAGAGTCTTCTTCCAAACAACCGCACGTGTCGCTTTTCGAGAGAGGCAACTGAGAGAGAAATGAGAGCTTGCCGGTGGCATGGAACACGCTTCGCAGCAGATGGGGTTGGATGATAAATGGTCTTCCGGTTAAATGGAACAACGGCTGGCACGTGACACTGCAACGGTCCTAGATGAGGCAACGGTTGTGAGGGAATGACCTGGAAGGATACGCGCTCTATAGCCGAATTTTGTGAGCGAAATACAGTGAACCCTCGTTAATATGACCCCCGATATTATGACATACTGACTTTATGACCGTTTCTCTTAGGAACCGTTCCGCCGCCATGTAAATCCATCTCGTTAGCATGACAATCCGCTTGTCCGACTATGACTGAGATTTTTGTCACAAGGTAGTTTCAAATACAGATATTGTACGGCAATCGGCAATCCAGAAGATGTGGGTTCGACTCCTACAGCTGGCTAACCTTTTCAGTGACTTTCATCTTTCATCGTTAATTTCTTAGGTTGAGGCTTTGTATGTATTTGTCCCTTCTATGTTGTTCCAGCCTCAGAACATCAGTTCTCTCGTGTTCAACGGATATTATCCTCCGGTTATTATGACCACGTCACGTGGCCCACAGAGTAGCCCCAGGGAGAGGCTACACACATACCTCAGGCAGAGGGTGACACGTGTTGAAGTATAGGACGCCAAGGTTTGGGATTGCTCCGGATGTTATTGGCCTCGGAATTACTCGTAGCGCTTTTCAGACTGGCAAAGCGCTGTAGTGCTTAAAACAGAAGTGACCACGAGACCAGGTCACACTGTGCTGCTGCTGCAGTGCACCTAATAATGGCCGGAACGAAACGGTCTCTGAGGTAAGCGGACTGTACATTTCTCCTTAGTATGACAATTCGCTCTATGACCAAAATCTGCGGGGGCGGTGGTGGTCATATATTAACCAGGGTTCACTGTAATTCAAACTTGCTCATTTTATTAGATGCGTTGTAACAGCGGAGTATTGAGCCCCATCAAGAACGTTTCGCCTCGCTAAGGTAAAAAAAAAAGAGACAGCGTGGCACAAAAATTATAAAATAAGGCACGTGTATAAAGTATAGAGAATTTTAGTGAATCGTTCTCACTCGTCAAACGTCTCGCGACCGATATCGCGGGTGACCGACGAGAACTGGAATCATCTGGCTGGGCAGAACCGTCTGTAGTGAATCGTTTTTTGAGCAAAGGGTCCGTGAACGGTTGTCTCAGTGCCCAACCAGAGGATTCCGTTCTGAACCGTTGCCCTTTCTCATTGGTCCACCGCAATACCGTTCGCGCACCCTTTTTGTTTATTTTATTTATTTACAAAATTACCTACTCCACCCGGAGGCATTATAGTAGCGGAGTAGTAGTAATGAAAAACAAAAACATGATTGCACGTCCCGAGCTTTTATTCATTTATTTTATTTTATTTATTTATTTTTTTGCACTGGTGCCTGCCAACGGCTAATATAATCAAACATTTTCCCTATCCCTATCACAGCTCTTGATGCTATAAATTAAACTGATGACGAAAGAGCACGCACGCACACACACACACAAAGAAAAGAAAAAGAAGAAGGAAATACACAAATCAGTAAGATATACATACTGCAAAATTACCCCTCAGAGTTTTCTGAAGAAATCCTCGTTGATGTCTATTGATACGGTAACAGAGGACGAGTTATTCCAATCTCTAATTGTCTTCGGGAAATACGAATATTTAAATAAATGAGTTCCCGCGTATCTTTGTGCCAAAACGGCTCACTAAAACTCCGTTCACTAATTAATAGAGCGTTTTAGTGCATCGTACGCTACCGCTTTTGCGTACGTAATGGATAGCGTTGATGGTTCTGCGCAATGCGCGAAGCGCTCTTTACGATTTGCGCGCGCGCACAACCATCAACGCTTGGTTGGGTTCGCGCGCAAACCATTCACAATAACGACGTTCACAATAATCGTTTCGAAAGCAATGATAACCTAATCGCGCTATTCCTTTGAAGTGTCTGACATCACATTGTTCAACTCTGTGGTTATCGTATCACTTTTTGTCTATATGAACGGACACATACGCACATATATACAAAAAAAAATCATGTTAGTCAACACTAGAACAAAGCACCATTACGTTTGACAAGCGAAATGAACCAAGTTTTCCACATTCGCAAGACAAAAAAAAAAAAAAAGTATCGTCTGCTTTAGGTAAGCTTTTTTTCCCACTCTCTTTCTTAGGCAACTTCGACGGCGACTACATCTGGATCTACAAGACTGGCGTCGTGCTGTGGATCATCTTCGGCCTGGGCTATCTGGCCATGATTTTAAACTACATTTCGAGGGCGATGCGTTGCAAGCAGATACGTCGGATGGAGAACAGGCTCTCCACCAGCTTCCACAACACGCAGCAGAGGTTCGGTCAGCGACTGGACGAGATTCAAAAGATCCTACAGGACTTTTCCACAAAGGTTAGTGTCCTAC